>NC_091133.1:67445705-68045705 GCF_040183065.1 Periplaneta americana | reverse complement strand
AGCTGTTTATATCAACAATGGATTTATACTAATGTTTTGGCAACAAAGATGATGTAGATGAAAACGCGTTTTAAGGTTTTTTTTAATGTTTTAAATTGTAATTAATTAATTAATTAATTAATTGTACATTTAATTGTAATGTTTTCGCAGAAAAAATAGCGTGCAAAACACTTGCGGGAAGAGCCAATGCAAATCTCGTATAATTGGAGTTACTCGTTTTGCAATGAAGCCCTTTCGGCACTAGTATTACAATATACTATTTTGCACGATCGTGTTTTTTGTTGTATTTACAGCTATTGTTGTTAGACCTTGAAAGTTAGAAACTTGTTACTAGGGAAACCATTTTTCATAACATAAGACTATACTGAAATAGACCCATTACAGTGCACTTATTATTATTTAGTTACCATTACAGTGCAGTTTTGCGAAGGCTTTGGTATAATATTGCTCTAAATTTTCAATGCAAATTATATTGAATTTAAATTTAAAAAATATGATTGTGGAAAAAAAATGTTGTACAATACACATTTGTGAAGTGGATTACAAAATCTCGGAAACTTTTCTTCGATTTTGTAAAAGCACTTTCCAACCTTGTATCATATTAAAAATGAAGGGTACACGGGAATAACGATCAGGATCCATTTTAGAAAGTTTCGAGAAAAAAGAATTTTAAAATTTAAGCACTTAATAGTTAGTTAGGCTATGTGTGTATTTAATAGAAATAGTGGAATGTCAAGAACGATGATTTCTTATTACTAGCTAGACCACATGATAGTATTTCCTTTCCACTATAAGATACATTATTAACTCAATTTCGATTTTTGATGGACCTTGATCGTTTTTCCCGTGTACCCTTCAAATACTATTGCGGGCTCGGCAATTTGTGCGCTGAGCGCGTTATAAGTTTATGTGTAATTATTTTTTTCTAAAATTCGCATAAAATGATTAGAATATCGCATTTGTTTTTTAAACTTAAGAATTCGACATTTAAATTTAGTTAGGTTATTAAAATGTGTCAGTAGTTATAATTAGAGTTGTTTATATTCTACTGGACAAATTCCGAACAGTAGATCTTTTGTGAAAGGAAATAGTTATATTCCACTTTCCTCCATCGCGAGATAGATAATCTGGAAAGATCTTTCGTGAAAGGAAACAGTTATATTCCACTTTCCTCCTTCGCGAGATAGATAATCTGGAAAGATCTTTCGTGAAAAGAAACAGTTATATTCCACATTCCTCCTTTGCGAGATAGAGAATCTGGAAAGAGATAGCAGTCCTATAACAAGGCGTAACTCTGTCGGCTAAGGCGCTTGCCTACCGATTCGGAGTTGCGTTCGGGCGCGGGTTCGATTCTCGCTTGGGCTGATTACCTGGTTGGGTTTTTTCCGAGGTTTTCCCCAACCGTAAAGCAAATGTCAGGTAATCTATGGCGAATCCTCGGCCTCATCTCGCCGAATACCATCTCGTTATCACCAATCCCATTGACGCTAAATTACCTCGTAGTTGATACAGCGTCGTTAAATAATCAAGTAAAAAAAAAAACAAGGCGTGCCGCTTAGATACAGCCAAATAACGAATTTCTTTGTATATAAAAACAGTATTTCCACATACTACAGCCATCAGCCATCAGCCATCACGAAAACCAAAAAGATTATTTATTCAATTATAAAACTGTACAAATAAATGGTGATTTACAATTAACAAAGAAGAAATTAAAAATTTTGTGGACATGATCTGGAGATTTGATGTATCAATTTGAAATTATGGGAAAAAATTTACGCAAAATTTTAAATAGTTCCACATCCTCGATAGAGTAATCCAATCACCACCCAGTACTTCAGTAAGGATTCTTTCTCATCTGCTTTGTCAATCACAAATATCAGATATTTTCAAGAATAGAGGCTTAAAATCCTGGTTGTGATTCCATGAGATATCAAAGACCAAGCTGTTGTTCAGAAGTACATGTAATTCGTTTTCCTACAAGAAGATTACAATGACAAGAGGACACGAACAGTCTGGCTATAGGGCTACTACTGGTATAAATTCTGTGCCCAGATCATCATTCTTTGTACAGACTTGCCAGACTGCCTTCATTACGATCGCTAATAAACTCTCTATGAAGCTGTAAGTACAGTTTTATTTTATAGCTCCAGTCTGAACAGTGAGTTTTAAATGAAAGAGGAAAGAAAAATATTTAAGACTTTCTCGTTCTTGAAAGTACGAAATGGTAGGACAAAAATCATTTGTAAAATGAACATCGTAAAATATTATTAAACTCTAATATATAATATGGATATAACGCACAAAATTCTTCAGTAAATAGTAAAGCATAAAGAGAATTACGTTTTTGAAATGGATAATAGAAGCTTAGAAGAAATTGCATCACGGATGTTAGGGGCCTCTGCCACCATTGCGACTTGGAATGAGGTTCTTCGGCCGCAGCGAACTCCCGAGTGGAAGAGAATATAGGCTTAATCTAGCAAAGGATCTTGGGAGGAAAATGGTGTGGGTATCATGTTCTTTTTAATCGAGCTCAAATAAACGCCTTCGTTTTAATATCCCTGCCGCCACGGCAGCAATCTGAGCGGCGTAAAGGGTTGCGAAGGGGCAACGAAGAAGAGGGAGGGTTGCCATCAAGCCAAGTTCACAAGGAACTGCTACACAAAGAAAAAAACATGTAAACTTTATATCTACAACGAAGCATATGGTGCCCTAGTATTTAATTCAGTGTGGCCTCTTAGACTCTTGGGTTATTTTTCTTTATGCTTTTAAAATTATGTTATTTATAACGGTTATTAATTCAATTGCGTTACAAAACTCTTGGAAAACACAGAGAAAAATTTCAGTGTTGGGCTTTCATACGACGGTTACCAGGATGAGACTTAACAATGATTTCACTTTCTTTTCTTCAATTAAACAAATGAAAAGTGCGGTTTCTAATTTCGTTACAAAATGGCAGCTGCGTGCACAAGCCATTTAACTAATTGAAGATTATCTTCTATCCAAACATCATCCAGAATAGATATGGAAAACCAGCGAACCCTTTGTCTATTTAGGGCAGAAAAATGAATATGTATCTCCATTCACTGAGAATTGATTGTATATTCCTTATCTTGTGTTTATTCGGTATTGTCTTAAGCTATAGTCTTGCGTTTTTATTGATAAAGTGAGCAAAGAAATCTCACAATTACGAATGAGACAAGAATGGACCAGATAGAGCAGAAGGGTCCAGGTTTTGGATATACAGGATATACGGGATGAAACTTAATGTCATTAATTTCAGGAAGATATTCTTTGAGATATTTGAAACCCAAAAGTTTAATACAGTTTTGCTCGTCTTTGCTTCATTTTCGAGATAAAAATTGTTCTATATTAAAAATTTCATAGTATATTTTAGGAAAACCATCGATTAAATTTCCAATATGCTCAGTCAATTTAAGAGAGCAGTGTATTTTGAACATAAAATAGGGTTGAAAGAATTTTAATAATGTTAATAAAAGTGCAGAAATTTGATCCGAAGAAATGTAACTATTTGTTCCGAAAATAAATTAAAAAATATTACATTTTCGGATCAATTTCTGCTCATTTAAAGGATAAAACTAAAATTGTCATTACACACTACTCTCTTAAATTGACTGAGCATATTGGGAATTCAATCAGTGGCTTTCCCAAAACACGCTATGGAGTGTTTCATATAAAACATTTTTTATCTCGTAAAGAAAACAAAAACGAACAAAATTTTATTAAACATTTTTGTTCGAAATGTATGTGTATGTATTTATTTATTCACACTGCAAATGGGTATATATCCGGTGGCAGTGGTAACTAATTACACTTAATAATGACAATTAATAATAAGCAAAATTAATAAAAATACAATGAATAATAAATTAATAATAATAATAATAATAATAATAATAATAATAATAATAATAATAATAATAATAATAATAATAAGGAGCATCCTAAATTAAACGAAGCACGATCACTTAAAATAACACTTAAAGTAAATCTAATTTGTATCTTAACCCTAAGTTGGAATTGAAACCCACGAGTATGATATGTTCATACCTGCAAAAGTAAAATATCTGAAATAATAACCCCTTGAAATTAATACATTACTTACGGTTCATTATGTATGTTGATGTCACTTCTAACACGGAAGAAATTAAATTATGAAGAAAAATTACTGGAAAAACGAAATTTGACTGTCTGAAATGAAAACACAAAAGAAACATCTATAGACAGTGGGTACGGGAAGAATGGAATGCCAATATTCATCGTTTGAAAACAAATAGACTTGTTCAAATCGCCCGAAATAAATCTCCAGAAAAAGGAAAGAGTATTATTTTCCGAGCAAAGAAAATATGGAGTGATAGTAAGTGTAGCCTATAGTTGATTGTACAGGATTTAGTCCTAGGGTTGAAAGTAAGAAGTTACCATTAACGACGACTAAGGTTATATTGTTCGTCTTGTATCGTTAGCCACGGTTTTGCATGTTATGACGTCATAACTTAGTGTTTTAGTTATTATAACAGTAATGCCAGTTAATAAATATGATTTAAGTGCGCTACATTTTATACCTTAGGTTAAAAGTGAATGTACTTGAATAGAATGGAATCTATTTTAATACAAATGCTTATATTTGCTGTACATTAATAATAGATAACAGTAAGATTGCACTAATTTTGCTTTGTAATTCGTGTTCATATTTCTAGGCTTAAATTTTGATGTCTCAAGAAGGTTTTGATTTGGAGACATTATTATGCGCATAATAATTTTTCGACAAAAGTACATAGAATTTATGAACAGACAATCTTTATAAGTTCTTTATTACTTTTTCTTCATGGAAGAGAAGTATTTATGAGAGAACTTGTTGGGAATTTTATGTTCATTTTCAAATATGTACCACTTCGTATATAAATCATATGCACCATTCTCAGTTGAATCGATTTGTAGGCACTGAATACGTATAAATTATGTCTATGAGAAGAAAACTCTAACCTATAGGCAGGTGATATGCTGGAGCCGATTTTTCGGTGTTAGGAAATACGCCATTGTAACAACAAATCGCAATCAATATATAACTGTTACGCCGAACTGCTGTTTTAAATAAATAAAATATAAATTGTGGTTTAAAAAGTATCTATTAATTAACATACAATTATAGTAATTCTCACTTGAGGACATTCAGGTTTAAATAGTGTATAATAACTGACATTACAATTAACAACACTTTCATATGAGGTTATTAAATCGTATTTATTAACTAGCCTTAGAATGAAAATAAGTTTCATTTGGAGATACTATATTTCAGTCCTGTTTACTGAATAGATTTACGCTTGTAAAATTTTCGTTTAATTATGTTGTAATTGAAATCTATTTATTAATTAGTTTCATGGTTAAAACAATTTTCATTTCTAAATCATATTGATTAGCCAGCTTCTAGCTAAAATTAATGTACATCAACTCATGCTTACTAATAAACTTTTAATTAAAATAATTTTCATTTAGAATATCGTAGTTTAATTCGTAGCTTTAATATGAGGATTTTGTAGTTTATCATGTTTATTGTCAAGTTTCATGCTCATAGTTAAACTAATTTTCATTTGAGAGAATTTTATTTCAAAACTGTAACTAATAGTACATAACAAAATATATTAGGTAATTAAAATTTTTTTCTTGTTTTGGTGAGTACCTCCACTCCTGAAAACACTGAATCATTTTTGAACAACCTTTACAATTTGATTTGGTTTGTTTTTTTCTTTATTAGTTAAATATCTCCTTATGATCCTGCAGATTCTTTGGAATGTGTTTTTTACATCATGTCCTGACGTATAGATTAAGGTATAGCCTGAGTAGGCCTATTTAAATTTTATAAATTGTGCTATGGGTTTCGTGTCAATGATAATTCAAGCTTTAATGTGATTTCGTCCTCCAAACGCCATTACTTCCATTTTAGTGTTCGAAATTTTGACGTCGAATTACGATATTATAATTGCACTCATTACGAAAATAACTGTTAAGAAATAAAGTTGCATAATGAAAACAATGTTAATCAAATTACCATAAATGTAAAACACATTTGTGTAAGCTTTTTAAGACTTTTTATTTCACACTGAGTTTCACATATACTGGCATACTTGCACACATTTTCACCTTATTTTCTGTAGTTACATTGAATAAGAAATGTCCTCGTGTAAAGTTTCTATCTTATTGTTCATTTACATTTGAAGCATTTGAGCTTCAGAGCTCATGAATAGAATTTCGAACAGTCTAAAGAGAAACATAACAATTGAATGCGATAAAATCAAATGGCGTTAGAGAAATTTTCACTTTTATCTGGTGATGTACTTCTTTCTGAAGGGTGGAATGAAGTAAAACCGGGGCGGATGTTTGTTACGTTGTTCCCCCCTCTTTTCTTTGACACTCTAACGCCGAAGTCCTGGAGCTCCTATACAGAGAAATCCTCTTGAAGACTTGGGGGATATCACAAGAGGAATAAAACTGAACCCAGATTGCGTCGTGGAGAGGACTGGCTTGCCAGGAGTCAGGTCTAAACTCTACCTACTTCTGGGTCCACTTTACATCTAAATAGCTCCCTTCCTCTCACTCTCAGGTCCATTCTGCCAACATCAAGCCAACCCTTCTCCAGACCTAGCGTTAGGGAATATTATGCTGGGCAGAGACTCGTCGTGAAGATGGACTAGAATACTCACGAATGCAAATATCAGCACTGTGTACAAAGTTTCGAGTTGAGGTCATGTTTACCTCCTTGTCGAATGTCGGATTTTGAGACAGAAGGAAAGGAAAATCCATTCGCTAACTTTCTATAATAATGTGCTCTATCTTAAATATATTGTTATGATTATAAATAAATAAAAGTGAAATTAGTGCAAAGAAAACGTGTGATGCATTATTAGCCCAACTGCCAGAAGCTGTCCAAATCCTGAAGTGTTTTCATCAGAAGTGTCGTTTAGGGGGGAAGAAGAAATTGCATCATTCCAGTTTAAAATTAAAATATTATTAATTGAGTAGTAGGTCTACCACTAAAAAAACAGATGTGACGTGAGCAATCTGCCAATAACAGTTGTCAGCTTTCTCGGCCACATTTTGGGCAAAGATAAGATACTCGCTCTAGAAGTTCCCATTACTTATTTCACACGCCAGAAACGGTGGCACTGGCTGTAATATTCCTCCATTTCCTTTGACCCAAAGATCGCGACACCGTAGATTTCGCGGCTCATCAAGACGTCATCTATCCGAGGGAGCTACACTCCCGGCCTGCCTTGGTCAACTATGGAAGACCCTAGGGATTTGTACAGCTTCCCGAGATAGATGTTACCCGTAGACGAATTCCAGAACCACCCCTGTTAGGAATACCCTGGTGAACTTGAAGCTGTTAAAGATAATATCTGCAGTGCTTGGGAAAAGTGACATAAGTCAGTTTCCACAAACCTTTTTTGATAATTTATTGACAACTTACACTGGTTTATGTCGATTTGATTTTTTTCTGTATAAATTATTGTATTGGGAGAAATACTTATGTATTTTTTTCCAAGCGAGCAGATGTTCCGTAAGTTGTGAATAAATTATCAAAAAGGGTTTGTGGAAACTGACTTCTGTCACTTTTCCCGAGCACTGCAGATATATAAAGTTGAAGTTAATGAAAGCGAAACGAGTCTTACATCCAACGCCGAAAGTTATCCAGCAATTCTGCTTAAAGTGGTTTCGGAAAACCTTGGCAATATTATCAACCAGATAACTTGTCTCAACCAGCTCGTTTCACGGTCAGGTATGCTAACCGCTACTTCACAGCGGTGAACTAACTGTTGATATTTAAATATGTCACCCTTATAAAGGCTTATAAGTAAAGATGAACTAGTTAATGACTAAGCTCAAATGAAACCAAGGCGTTATTTCTTGTTACATTTGAGATTTTACCTACAATTTGTTTTTAATAACTGAAATTAGTCGTCCCTAGAAGTCTAGAAGTAAAGCACTCTCATTTATATCAAAGGGTTGCGGGTTCAAACCCGACTGGGGTCCATGGATTTTTCAGAACGCAAAAAACCGGAGCGCAAGTTCTCCGAAAGTGACTTTAAGCAAGTGTGTCCCATGTCGAAGTTTTCCAGCACGTTAGAAACCAAACCTAAATTAGAGCCTCTTGACAAAATTTCTTTTCTCTCGTTCTAGGAAAATCTTAGTTGCACACTAGTTGGCGTTTGAGGCAATGAGCTTACCACTTGTCCCTCTGTATCCTGTCGGAAAATAAGTATAACCCCCTAGATTGCTCATTCCTATGTTAAAATCGGTTGCACTTTGAAGAGAACAACCGCCAGGATCGCCACCCTTCCGCCGTAAACGAACACGAGATGGCAGTACAGTCGCTAATTCAATTCAAATGGGAATTATGACGTGACTCCTTATGTACCAACTAGATGTCAGCATAGTAAACCTGACAAAAGTTGTTACCGTCAAAGCCTATAACGTCGAGCAATCTGGGTATATATGATCTAGGGTGTAACTAAACATTTCTTCTAGGTATTCATACCTCCGCTAGGGGAGTACCTATATTCCAGCTCTGCAACTAAGGGTTAAATGAATAAATGAAATTGAAATTAAATTGATCGTTAAAATTGTGTGTGTTCGTTTGTTCGCATCTACGTCATAGTGAGTGCTTGAAAATCATGTATCGTTTAAGTAAGATAAGAAGTAACTATTCCTATTTATGGAAACTGGAAATGTACAATAAATAGGATGCAAACTTGGCCTTAAAATAATTAAACTATTATCATCCCTAATTTTGGCTTTAAATAATAAAAACAATTAAGAAAAGGATAAAAAATAATTCATTTTAAAAATATATTCCGGGTATCTGATATGGTTTAAATTTTCTTTCTTTCTTTCTTTCTTTCTTTCCCTTTTTTCTTTTACTCTATGATCAAGTTTACCCCAGTTTTAGGTATGGGAAATAGTTAATTTCAGAGGAAAGAGGAAGGAAGTAGGCAACAGTGTTATCCGCTACAAGGTCTTTTGTAAAAAATCTTGAAAATCTTGTTCTCTCAAGCAAAAACTGAAATGACTATCCTCATTTTAATTTATTATATAAATACATACACTTATAAACAGTTTGAAGGCAGTAAAGATTCTGTATGCAAAGTAAAAGTTGACAAATTTATATCAGAGGAACTTAACAATGGACCTTCGTCAAGATGGTAGCATGTCACTCACATTATTTAAAATTTACAATCTCTGTAACTGTTAAGGGCTGGTTCACAATAAACCGGGAACGGAAACGACAACGAGAACGAGAACGGAAATATTGTTAAAATAAATGTATTTAAATGTGAGCATTCACAGTAGTTAATTTTGAATGCTCACATTTAAATACATTTATTGTAACAATATTTCCGTTCTCGTTGTCGTTTCCGTTCCCGGTTTATTGTGAACCAGCCTTAACTGGGTATGCTGCATTTAATCTCAAGTTTTATTCTTGCTACCGATATGTCCTCTACTACGTTCTGGTGTTCGAATACGGCATTTGCTATTCAGACCTGCTGACAGTCATAGGGAGATAACTTAAAACACCCATTTCAAAGACAAAGAAAAATAATTTAACAAAATAAGTAACATTTATGTGATAAATTATAATTTTATAATTCGTTTATAATTTTCGAATAGAATTTTATTTTTAATTATCTAAAGAAACTACTTACACCGTAGACAGCTGAACGAGTTGAATCTGTGGTGTAGGCTTACATATTGATAAAGAATGTTTTTAAAAATTTATTCACTCTTTTGTTTCTTCATGATTCCATTAGCAGATGGCAAAGGCCTCTTTGCAAAAAAGAGGAGAGCGATTTTCCTAGCAATAAAATAAATAATAAACAAAACACATACAGTCACCAATAAGAGAAAAAAGATGACATCTATCAGCAAATACTGGTACCAGGAGAGATCGACTGCTGCAGAGCGCAGATGCGGTGCACCTTTATGTCTGATGACGTATTCCGTCCAGAAGATAGCGGTGTCTAGAGCAGATTGCGGACGGTCCTTGAATATTCGTGATATACGTTCTGCATTCTCTTTGTAACTGTAAAAACATGATATATTGAATCAGATACAGCACTAACATGTCATGTTTATAAGTAGGAAACAGTAGTTTAGAAATATGTTTTATTTTACGAGTGGAGACGTATTATATTATACGTTTTTCCTTGTGTTATAACATAAAAGCGAAAAGCTATTTATGGATGACGCAAAAATTATATGCTCATTTCGTTTGAATTACAAGTGACATGTAGTCATATGTTAACATTTGTTTTCTCCATTTTCAGCTATTTCTGCTTTCACGAATTATACGACGCTAATTTATTTCTACAAGTACATGTTACGTAGGTAATTTTGTGGCGACTGTTACTAAACACAGTCGATGATTTAAGGAGCTTGGTTGAGGATAATCTATTTTAATGTTCCATTCTTTACTACATATTATTATGCACAGTTGTAGCTTTAATTACAGACATTATTTTTTACAGTAGCTACTTCAACTTACAGCTATATGAAAATAATTAAAATAAGTATGTTGAGTAGTGCTTATTAATATGGCTTATGAATTTTGTCACTCTTATATACATAATATGAACTAAAGTTTCAGTTCAAAAGAACTCTACACTTTCTACTTTGTTCAAAGTCTATTTTATCAGTATTTAATGATCCCAAAGAATAGGATACGCTTCTCACTCCATTCTTCATCCCAATCCTTGAAATGTTGTGAAATGATAACTTATATTAATTATTACCAGCAATAGGAAAGTAAAATCTACTCCATTTGCTATTGAAAAGTATTGTATCTTATCGTATAAGAATACTCCAGTCTCGGAATTTATTGAAATGAAAATAAGATTTGAAGGGTTCAGAGCCATAGTGGGCCTAGCGCCATTTATTAAAAAAGCAGAAAGCAAGAGTTAAAGTTAAGTGAATACCATAGTTTAATGAAGATTGACATGTGTATACTTTATTTTACTTGCTATATTTTATTTTATTTTTTTTATTTTATTGGGTTATTTTACGACGCTGTATCAACATCTAGGTTATTTAGCGTCTGAATGATATGAGGGTGATAATGCCAGTGAAATGAGTCCGGGGTCCAGCACCGAAAGTTACCCAGCATTTGCCTGTATTGGGTTGAGGGAAAACCCCGGAAAAAACCTCAACCAGGTAACTTGCCCCGACCGGGATTCGAACCTTGGCCACCTGGTTTCGCAGCCAGACGCGCTGACCGTTACTCCACAGGTGTGGACTACTTGCTATATGTTTCAATTAAATTATGGTAATAACTTCATTTTAACCCTTGTTTTCTACAGTTTTAGTAAATGGCGCTTGGCCCACTATGGTTCTGAACCGTTCATTTATTTTTGTCAAACAAAGAAAAACAACGAAATAAATGCAGATGAAATTCTATAAGGTTATGGCTCTTCCTACTGTATTATATGGATCCGAAAATTGGGTACCAATAAAAAAGAATGCGAGTAGAATTCAAGCTAAAGAAAATGAAATTTCTTAGATACTTGAAAGGAAGTACACAAGACAGAATTAGAAATGAAGATATAAGGAATGAACTACAGATTACATCTGTAAATGAAAAAATAGAAGAATACAGAAACAAATGGTTAAGTCATATAGAAAGAATGCCTGAAGGAAGAACCCCCAAACAAAGACTTTCATATAATTCACAGGGAAGAGGAAATATTGGTAGACCAAGGAAAAGATGGCTTGACCTTGTTGACCGGAACAGATGAAATCATCTAAATATTGATGGGAGAAGAAGAAGAAGAAGAAGAAGAAGAAGAAGAAGAAGACCAAGAAGATGTGTCAAATTTCTAATCTAAGAATTAAACGAAAGTTAAAAGATTCCTGTGAAAGTTTTTAAGAGACCGGAAGTAGGCATTATAATGAGTCATTAAAATAGGCAGGTAAAAAGGCATAATAAATAGCTAAAATATACTCATTACTCGTTAAAAAAAGGCAGGCAAAAAGGCATTATAAATAGCTAAAATACGCAATAAAAGGCAATTACAAAAACCTTGCACTAGACCCACAACCTTGCACTTTCCACAAAGGGATTTCGGCAGCAAGAGAAGCTTTCATAAGTCGAATGCAAATTAAGATTTTCGACTCGGTGTTGCAATTGGAAGCAAAGAAATCTTCTTCCCAGTAGCCTTGGAAAGTGCATTTTTGTGTTTGGTTGTACTGATATGTTGCGATCTGAAATATTTCTTTTCGTAGTTCACTGACTGCTCACATAGTTTGCATGTAAGTACTTTACCGTCAGTACAAAATACGTCGGATCCATAAGTATGAACGTAATTTTGCAATTTACTGCGTAAAGGAACACTGAATTTCGGCATCTTGCTGCTAGCTGCAACAACGTCGCAATGAAAACTGAAAGAAAAATAACCGTTAAAAATAACGTTAGACCCGCACTCATTGTTGCCTTGTCAAATAAACAAAAGCGACAATTAAAACGCTTACTGTTATACATTTTTACACGGCAGCACTCATTGTTGCAAAGAGAATATGAACTGACTGAAAGACAATAATATACATTCGGTGAAGTCACTTTCATTGTAGCGGTTATAAAAATAAATTAAAATATACCTGTAGGCAATTTTTAATAATAAATTAATAAATAATAGATAAATAATCAAATAAAGAAAAAAAGCATTTATTTAATAAATTAGGCATTTATATTTAAAAAGGCAGAAAAGGGCAACATAAAACTGTGACGTTTCAATCACAAAGGTATAATTCGTACAGATTTACTGTCAAAATAAAGATAGATTTAACATATTTAAAAAGGTATTCTGCCAAAGTTCCAGTCTCTGTAACTATTTATGACAAAATTATCAGCTGATTAAAACAAATTGTTACATTATTTTCGGAAATAAATTTTGTAGTAGATATTGATATTTTTAGATATAATAATTATTTTTACCAGCGTTTTATTCGATTATTAGAATTTACTACAAATTGAATATTCACTTTCATCCTTCATAATATGTTAGTTCTGTGCGTCACTGGAGTGTAGTTCGACCTGAACACTTTTACAGAAACTCCTTCGAATTAAGTAACATTATTCCAAGTCAACAGAGATACTACAGGAATGCAAATATAATATAATCATAAATATAACAAAAAATGTGAATTAGAAACACCGAAAACAATGTAAAAGTAAAAACTGAGATATGTTCTCGCTTCCATCACTGGTTCACAACAGATTCTTAGGCTTCAGTCCGTCCTACGCACGTCAGTTTTCATCTCAGGACAGTCAGGTCTGTAGGCAGATTGACAGGAATTTCATCCGAGCGGCAATTCAATTTTCTGGTTTTAAAATTTCCTCATGACATACCACACAGAGAAGGTACAATGGTTCAGAACAACTTGAAGGTAGAATAAATCGTGTATGGAATTCCTTAGTCTATGTATAATACTGTATTATATCGGATTTGAGCATTATTAAAATGAAACTAAGTTTCGCTAAAATATGTTAACTAATTTTGAAATCTTTTGAGGGGACTTGCAGATAGACACATTAACAATAAATGCTGTCACGTTTATTGACGTCATTTTGTACTCGGCAGTTAAGGAGGAAGGTACACCATTGACCTGCAAAAATTTAGTGAAATTCATTCTTTTACTGTACATTCTAAATGAACAAAACTTTTCATGCTTAATATACTTGTACTTTATAAAACACTATTCAGAATATGAAAATAGCTAATAATTATCTATAAAAATAATATCAAATTTGCGTAATATTTCTACAACCGTAAAGCATTTACATAATGAAATATAAAATTAATCAATGTCTGCATGATTCTTTTACTGGAATGTTTTAAATACCTACGTCGACAACATAGTCTAGGATCTTTTACCTATTCCTTCAAAAAATATTTTTTTTTAATCGTTATCTTCAATATTAAATTTTCTTAAAATTTTGATTAAGAAAACAATATTTCCTGAAGGAATAAGTAGAAGATTCTAGACTATGTTGTTGAAGTAGGTCTTTGGAATATTTCTGTAAAAGAAACGTGCAGATATGTAATTAATTTTAGATTTTATTATGTAAATTCTGTTGTTGTTCTAATAATATAGTTTCAATATTGTATTGATCCTTTTTGTTAAAATGTTTCCATAAACTTTGTAAGAGGAGTTCAAGAGACTTATTCCCCTGTAATTTGAGAAATTTCTCCTATCTCCTTTTTATATATTGGTATTATTATGGCTTCCTTCCATTTATCTGATATAAATCCCTTTTTCCAGGGCATATTCAGCAGATCTAAGAACTTTTCTAAAACTGTTTCATGTGCATATTTTAATAACTCATTTCATTATTATCTGTGCCTGGAGACGTTTTATTTTCAGTTGATTTTAGGGCTTCTTTCAGTGCCTCCGAACTAATGGGATCTATATGTGGATCATTTTCTGCTAGTATCATATCTGTAGTGCTCGGGAAAAGTGACACAAGTCAGTTTCCACAAACCTTTTTTGATAATTTATTGACAACTTACGGAAAATCTGTTCGCTTGGAAAAAAAAATACATAGGTATTCCTCCCATTACAATAATTCATACAGAAAAAAATCAAATCGACATAAACCAGTGTAAGTTGTCAATAAATTATCAAAAAAGGTTTGTGGAAACTGACTTATGTCACTTTTCCCAAGCACTGCAGATATGATTGTCATTTATATTTGACCATAATTCAGTGTAGTGTTATTCACATTCATCCAGTGTTATTGGATTCAATTGGAGTGTAACTTTTTCAGTTTGGTTCAAATATTTCTTAGCTTTGTACACCATGTGTTGAGGTCAGTGTACATTGTATTCTGTATCTGCTATATATTTTCCCAGCGTTGTCTATCTGGGTTAAGGATGTTTGAGAATAAGGTTCTCAGGAAAATATTTGGGGCTAAGAGGGATGAAGTTACAGGAGAATGGAGAAAGTTATACAACACAGAACTGCACGCATTGTATTCTTCACCTGACATAATTAGGAACATTAAATCCAGACGTTTGAGATGGGCAGGGCATGTAGCAGTTATGGGCGAATCCAGAAATGTATATAAAGTGTTAGTTGGGAGGCCGGAGGGAAAAAGACCTTTGGGGAGACGTAGATGGGAAGGTAATATAAAAATGGATTTGAGGGAGGTGGGATATGATGATAGAGAATGGATTAATCTTGCGCAGGATAGGGACCGATGGCGGGCTTATGTGAGGGCGGCAATGAACCTCCGGGTTCTTAAAAGCCAGTAAGTAAGTACGTAAGTTATCTGTCTGTTTAATTTTCTTACTCCTCTTTTGACTAGCGCACACTTTAATTCATAATTTGTTCTATCTTCTGTCGATTTGGTTTGTAAATACTGATGGTATGATTCTTTCTTTCCATGTATTTTGGGGTAGCAGGGTGGGACACTCTTAAGAGTTAGCCTTCTCCAGGGAGTAGTCACCCCTGCCCCTTTGTAAGCTCCAGGTCTAACTGGCTCCGCTGGGTAGTAGCCTACCTGGTAGGGGCCCTAGCACAGGGATACGTGTGAAGACTGCAATGGTCGACGAGGCGACGTGGGAACATATGATCACCACTATGGCTCAAGGAGGGGAAACAGTAGCCCTCTCTGTAGGGGTTAATACACAGAGAAGCTAGGACAGAAGCTTGAAGATGGCAGCCCCATCACTGTCCTTAACCTACGCAGCGCTCGTAACGCGGCCAGGGGACATTCCATTTACTGAATTACCTCATCAGAGAAGTCGAATTGATACTTACATGACGAATACAGCAAGAAACAAAGGAAAACGAGCTGGTTGTGCGGAAAAATTTCAAAATAGGTGCCTGGAATGTGAAGTGACTGAGTAATAAGGAACTTGAGTTAGAAGCTGAATTAAAATAAAGAGAAATAGGTGTACCAGCTATATCAGAAACGAAAAAGAAATTAAAAGCCTCTAAAGAATTGTCAGATTATATACTAATTTATGAAATGATAAAAAATAAGATACTTATTGTGTTGTACATTATCTACCAAAAAGTAATTGAGCACTGTTTTTACCTCTTTAGAACCTCGTGGTACTAACTCTTGTTGCTATAACAGCAGCAACCCTGTCAGGCATGCTCTCCAGTAGTTTGTGTAGGATATCCACTGGAATGCGTCGCTATTCCTCGTGCAACATGACACTCAGTTGGACAATGGAAGTTGGTCGCATCTCCCAAGACCTCAATCGCCGGTCCAATTCAGCCCAAAGGTGCTCAATGGGATTGAGATCAGGACTCTATGCAGGCCAGTCCAACCGGTGAACATTATTATCTGCATATCACTACATAGTAGCCGCCGAAACATGGGGCCAACTTCCAGTGCCCAATTACTTTTTGGTAGATAGTGTATTTTCAAATGCAATCGAGTACCAAGTGTTGTTCTTACTTACCTTGGGTTGTCCAGTATTGTCTTCAGAGCTTCGAGGACATTGTCCTTGGTAATATCGTCATACTCTAACTTGACGGCGATTCCTTTTGTTACATAGTTCTCGATGTTCAGCCTTTGATCGGAGAATAGTGGAATGCCCACCATGGGAACTCCTGTATAGATAGCTTCCTGTGTCCCCATCAGTCCTCCGTGTGTTATAAACACTCGTGTATTTGGGTGACCTGAGACAAAATCAGTGCACAGTATAATGCAGTGTTTGCACGTATTCTGAAGAATGTAATTTAATATATTTTCTTTGTCTCAAAATAGATTTCCATCAGATATTTTCACTACATTTGAACTTAAGTTACAATTTATAATTTATTGAAAGTTAAAATAATCATTTTGAATGTACTTCGCCGTGACATTAGGTATGATAGTGTAGTTTTTGGTAGTTGTGTTATTATTGTTATTACTAAAATAATACAATTATTGCATATTTTAATACTATACACTAGATATATCCACAGCGGCGAACTTGAAATACTAATGATTGTACAGTGCATATTTTTCATCTGTTCACGATTTCAATATCGCCTTTGAAAATGTGAGAGCATTTTTTAGCACTTTCAGAATTTAAAATTGTAAAAACTATCGGTTCGACGGTTTATCTCGCGTGTTGTTCACTTATAAGACCGAGCGCTCAATGTGAACCGCTTGTGGACAGCTGCGCTGTGCACTACCGTTTCAACTCTACTTTCCTCGACCGTGGAAAGATAAAATATATCCACTGATTTTCATTATATTTAAATATCTTTATAACATTCTAAGTATTAATTTTTAATATTTATCTACTTATATATGTTTATAGATATATCTATTTATTTTTATATAATGTATTTAAATTCCAAGTATCTATTATGTGTTACCGTAAGCTTTAACATTGCACTAAGTAGAACATACCAGGAGCGAATCTATTTATGAGTAGGCTATATTATATGGGTGATTTAAAATTGTCACATACATGAGAGCAAAATGGATGAAAACCTCTAATATTAATGAAGATGGTTATTATTATAGAACTGATATAGGCATACTTTAATTAATATTAGATTATTAAATGCAATAATTCATAATACATTAATTACTTGATAAGCTACTTGGGTAAAAATACTTTTGGTGATAGTCACTTACTGATTGTTAGTCTCGGGTGTTCATGAATTTTGACCACTTTCTGGTTGTCAACTTCTGGTGTAATTAATTTCGATTAGGTTCCTTCACAATACATTGCAAACAACAAAACAAGTTGAAATCTATTCATTGCTTCATATTATGACCTATGCAGTTCTCTTTCTTTCCTCCTTCCTTTCTCGATTTAACCTCCCCCTTTTCTACCATTAAGTACGAGAAAAATTCGTACCGGCACCGGGAATCGAACCCAGGACCTCTCAGCTGTGCGCGCTGAGTGCTCTCTAACCAACTGAGCTATGCCGGGACCCGATTCACGACGCCGGCCGAACTCCTCTCGTAGTATCGTGTTACGGCCTTACTGCCTGCACTTGAGACGATACACGTCATATATGTACAGGAGCGCATATTACATAACTTTATGGCCATATTCAACAACAGTTTCTTTAAACTGTTAACATCATATATGTATCAAATATGAATGAGGTCTCATTATATTTTGCTCGACTAGTATGACTAGTCAGTTTGTTTTTATACCATTATATGGCCATAAAGTCATGTAATATGCGCTCCTGTACATATATGACGTGTATCGTCTCAAGTGCAGGCAGTAAGGCCGTAACACGATACTACGAGGGGAGTTCGGCCGGCGTCGTGAATCGGGTCCCGGCATAGCTCAGTTGGTTAGAGAGCACTCAGCGCGCACAGCTGAGAGGTCCTGGGTTCGATTCCCGGTGCCGGTACGAATTTTTCTCGTACTTAATGGTATAAAAACAAACTGACTAGTCATACTAGTCGAGCAAAATATAATGAGGTGGGCGAGACCTCATTCATATTTGATCCCTCTTTTTCGTCTTGCAACCACTGTTGGTAGAGGAGGGAAAAACACTAAATCACACACTAAACATTTAAGAACTTCGGGATTCACTGGTCATTGATTAGTATGACACAGGACCACCGCAGAGACATCACAGGATAATCACAAGGCAATGGACAAACACCCAGTCTCATGGACGGAAGATAAATTTCTTTCATTGCCCATACCTAGGGTGACCATAATTCCTTTGAGTGAAAGTGGAACTTTAATCACTTTCTTTAGGGAAAACTGAGATACCATGTTCTTTAAAATCCAGTATTCATTTGATTTAAATATAACCATAAGACAGGTATACATACCAAAATAAAACGTAAATAACACTAAAAGAAGGAACAAATGTTAATAATTTCAAATCATACTTGTTACAATACTGTAGTATTGTAGCAATAAGAAGTTAGAAGGACTTCAAAATTTTTCAATATTTAGCTCAAGTCAGAAATTAAGTCTATAAAGAAGTTTATTTACTTTCTTTACTCCAGTCATACTTAACAGAAGTTGCTATTGCACTAAGCAACTCATGTTTTGCAAGCAAATATGAATAAAAATCATTGCAGTTATCAGTGGCGTAGCATGAAGTTTTGAGCAGGGGAAGCTAACTCAAGTTGTCTTTCATGCAATATGAGAAAACGTATTACAAAAATACAGTCTTAAAATAAATAGTAGTCAATTTCAAGTCAGAAGTCGAAAATTGGTTGGAACATCGTAAGTAACACCAATAAGGCATGACCTCAAATGATACGTAGTAAAATATGATTTCACGGTTTACACATATCTCTTAACAAATACACACGTATACGTATAATATTAGCTAACTCCCTGTCATACTTAGAGAAATCACAATATTAGTATCATTACGTAAGTATGCGTTCTATCTTTTGATTGTGTCCTTCATTGACAGCAAGGGAGTCGGCCATTTGTTTTTTAAATTACAGCTTTGTTCGTAAGTCAGTCTTAACAATACAATTGTCCTAAAAAAATTCAAGTAAATTAGTGTCAGGAACTGTTATTTCCCTCATTATTTATTATATCAGCCACAATGCACACTAACACTTTAACTGAACACAACTGACGAAAAGGGATAACTCGGAAACTACTTATTTTAAATGTTAAAGCTAGCTTCTTGTTGCCTTGCGACTAGGGTAGTTTAGTTAGAAAGGGATGGAAAATCTGCGGGGTGGATTACACAGAAGAAACTAGTCTGCTTGGAAGCTAGTGTGTGCAGGCTTTTTATTTACTGCTGCATCACAAATCATCCTGAGCTGCCGCATTACAATATTTAACGCGTAAATATAAATTCTATTAAAATTAATAAATAATTTTCTCCATAAACTGCAGGTTTATTATGAAATTATTATTAACTGGGGAAGCTAAGCTTTTTAGCTTACATTGACGCTACGCCACTGGCAGTTATATTCCGCTGAATAGTTATTTGCCGTAGCTCTAAAACAGGGAGATTTCTTTTCAAGTTCTTCTCTAAATTTACAATGCCTCTTTGACATTGTTGTAAGGAGTAAAATACAGTTCTATTGTTCTCTACAAACACGCATTAAATTGATTAAAACCCTAACTGAACTTGGCAACTGAATAAAAAACTATAAAAAAATCTCGAATATTATCATTCTATTGATAAGCAAAACAGGTTGTACTAACCTAAAAATTGTTATCATTAATAGATACAATCTATAGCGTAAAGAAATATCTTCCATGTCGGTAGTATGCAATAGTATTATAGGTAAAATTTATCGACACAGTTGTAAACTTGCAAACTTACGCCAAAAAATGTGAAAAAAAAGATTTATTGAAAAAAAAAGTCGGGACAGGTTTTTCAGGGCTCAAGAATGGGACAATTCCGATTAATCGGGACGTATGGCCATCCTACTCACACCGGGAATCGAACCTGGAACCGCTTCGTGAGGAAACGCACGCGCTATCTACATAGCCACAGCGATGAAATATGTAGTTCTCGTTAAATAAAATTAATCTGTGATGATAGTTATGTTTATGTCCGGGTTATAAAGATCTATGTCGTCTTCCGGTACCCAATATCCATTCCGCTGGTTACTTCCGTAATATGTCTTCTTCCAAGTTGTAATCTGAAATAGCTTCTTTGATTCTTTTTGTCATTAATGGAGAAAAATTCCGTCGTGTAATAGGCTATGGGTCTGTATATTTATAAACACGCTGTTTTATACCAAAATTACCCCAACTCGCCCTAATCATAATATTTCTTAAAAGTTGAGTCCAAGCCTCATTTTCCGTATTCTTCTTTTAATTTTCGAATCTACATTCTCTTCATCGTAGGCTAGGATAAGCTGGTCGCCAGTAAAGTAAAAAAGTATACTAAATGGTTCAAAATGATTTTGTGAAATGTTAGGTTGTGAAAGATATGGCTATTTGGAACAGAAAATATATAAGTAAATTAAAAAAAATACAGCGATATGATGGGATTTCTAGTACATGCCGTTAATTAATTAGGTTTGTAATATCATCAGAACAAAATTAAATTATCATTAAATTCTTTGTTAATTGTTAATTAGAAAATACCCTTTCCTATCGGAAGCATTATACAGTATCAACATTCATCGTACTGCAGAAGGAGAGACTGTCAAACATCGAACCAATTTAAGAATAGACAAAGGAAATATTTTTCAAACAATTCTCGTTAACAATAATAGTTGTTTCAACTTTCATTATTATTATTATTATTATTATTATTATTATTATTATTATTATTATTATTATTATTATTATTAATTTTGTTTACAAGTTCTGCTTAAAGTGTCCATCATTCATAGCAACGCATGCATAATTACTTCCCCCGTACAATTGCTGCTGTAACACGTCAGTACATGACGTATGGACAGGTAACGAAAGACTGCTATACACAATTAACAACAATGTTAGAATATTTGAATCAGTTGTTTGAGAAGCCATATAATGTTCCTAGCTTTAGCTATGAGCTTGTGTAGTTTCTCAAGCAACTGGCTCATTTAAACTGCAATTATTTTGAAAAATGTTCTAAATAATGTATTTGTTTTTTGTATTCTTTATTCCAAATAATGTTATCTTTCATAACCTAGAATATTACGAAATCCTTTTGAATCCACCAGTATATATCGTGTTTTGATAAACTGGTATCTCCAAGCTTCTATGTTTACTTATTTTTCTATTATAACATATTACTAATTTTAATCATCCTGTTGTATGATATTAACAATATTAATTAATTTTATCAAGTTACACTGCAATTCTTTGACGTCTATTTGCTGAAGAGAATAGCAATATTAAATAAATAAATTCTCGCACGTTCCTGGAAGTATTCAAATATTTTTTGTGAAGTCTCTCTTTTTTTCCAGGCACGTCAAAATGAAGTTAACTCATTAAAAAGAGGATTTCCAGTTGTATCAATCTTTCACAGATGAGAATTTGTTGTCGGTTGTGGTGTGTATAATTATTAAACTTCAATCCACGTGAGGTGAGAAGCCAAAGTGGCCAATCGTGTACAGGATGCTCTAAGTGACATAAATCAAATGATAATGCCGCGGATGACGAAGGCGTATTGTGGACTGAGAACCAGCTATAACAATTACCATCGGCTGTAATCAATGATTTAAACACCAAACAAATGACTGACGAATGTCGAAATGCCAGAAATAGACAGTAGCGTTATTCATGTCTGTGTCAGTTATGCTTTGTGGTGTAGGAGTGATTGTAAATAGAGAGCATGCGGGCATTGACATGATAGATAGCTTCGTATCTCCCATACTTTAAAAAAAATATCCTCTGTACTTAACACTAAAGGATGAGGTTATATGTGGAACGCACGCTGAATAAAAGTCTGAAACAAATAAAAAATTAATATTATTTGAAAATAATGTCTTCGCCGACAACTTTGTGC
The DNA here is from genome assembly GCF_040183065.1 of Periplaneta americana. Lineage (NCBI taxonomy): Eukaryota > Metazoa > Arthropoda > Insecta > Blattodea > Blattidae > Periplaneta > Periplaneta americana. The sequence goes on along the minus strand of NC_091133.1, from coordinate 68,023,283 downwards.
GTATAAATGAAAATTTGACTGGAAAAAAAAAATTGCATTTATACTTTTCCACTTGTAAAGAAAGTAAACATTTTGCCTATTCGGTTGCAAATTTTAAAGTTAAAACACTAAGTAACAAGTGACATTTTATTTTACAGTAATGACTGCTGCTTAAGTTGAAATACACGTGGTTACATCACTACAGTGTTTATTACAAGGATATCCATTTACGAAATTTCCAAAGAATTTCGCCCCTTACACATTATTTCAGTATGGAGAAAGTTCTAATACAATACATATCACAGAACTGTAGTTTTGTGATATATTATTCTTCTAGAGGAAAGATGTGTATCTCCATTTTCTCTATGGATCTTCCTATGTATCGTTATAAATATCTCCAAATCCCAATGTTTCTATCTCCCAAAATCTCTCTCTCTCTCTCTCTCTCTGTCTATATCTTTCCAAAACTCTTTTCCTCTATTCCCCACATTTTTATCTATTTTCTCATACCTCTATCTCTTTGTATTTCCATTTACAGTATCTATTTCCCGCACCTCTATCTTCTCATATCTCTATCTTTACATAGCCTACAGCATATCTACTTCTCCGTAATTCTATATCTATCTTCTCAAATCTTAGTCTCACCTTATCATTCTCTCTAATGTTTCCACAGATTTCTCTGTGTATCTTGTCATATCTTTGTCTCCATATATATCTCTCTAAATTGTTATAAATCTACTTCTATCTCCCTATGTCTGTATCTCTCTATCTCTCATTATCTTTGTCATATTTCTAAACATATGCCCGTCTCTTACTTTCCCATATGTCTAAGTCTCTCTATATCTATCTTCCTGTCTCTCCATAGCTCCTCAGACCTCTCTGTTTCCCCATAGTTTTCTCTTCAAACCCTTTGTCTTCCTATATATTTATTTCTCTGTCTTTCCATATCTCTCTATACCTTCTCATATCCGTATATCTCTACCTGGCCACATCTCTCTCTATGTTCACATAGTTCTACCATCCCGTATCCCTGTATCTACTGTTCAGTATCTCTACAGAGTGAACCCTAAGTAATGCATGTAATTTGAGACGGTTATTCTTTGATATATTTTAAACAAAAAACTTCAATTGAATTTTGCTCGTTTTTGCTTCGTTTTCGAGATAAAAATACTTGTTTTATATGAAACATTTCATAGCGTGTTTTGGGAAAGACATTGATTTAACTTCTGTGCTCGAGGTTGCGGGTTCGATCCCGGCCCAGGTCGATAGCATTTAAGTGTGTTCAAATACGACAGGCTTATGTCAGTAGATTTACTGAAATCTAAAAGAATCCTGCGGGACAAAATTCCGGCACACCGGCGACGCTGATATAACCTGTGCAGTTGCGAGCGTCGTTAAATAAACCATAATTTAATTTTTTTATTTAATTCCCAATTTACTCAGTCAATTTAAGAAGCAGTTTATTATGATAATAAATGATTGAACAAATTTTAGTTTTGTTCTTTGATTGTGCAGAAATGTAATCCGAACAAATTTAACCTTTCGTTATACAAATAAATTTTACAGTGTTACATTTGTTCCGATCAAATTTCTGAACATTTAAAGGACAAAACTAAAATTATTGCAATAATTTATTATTATAATACACTACGCTCTTGAATTGAGCATATTTGAAATTAAATCAATGGCTTTCCTAAAACATGCTATGAAATATTTCATAGAAAACAATTTTTATCTCGAAAAGGAAGTAAAAATGAGAAAATTTGTATTTAACATTTTTGTTTGAAATATCTCAAAGAGAAACTTCCTGAAATTTATGACATACTGTAACTTACGGTTCATCTATATATCTACCTTTCCATGTGTCTCTCTGTTTCACTATATGTCTATCTCTATGCCTCCCCACATCTCTCTGTATGTCCCGGCATTCCTCTATCCATATATCTGTCTATCTATCATTCATAAGTAATATAACTTCTTTTCGTGTTTGTATGCATGGAAATAATTTTCGAACTAAACTTTGCTTCTCAATTCCCTTAAACTTTTCTCTCAGATTTTAAAATACAACTTCTTTATTTTAAGAGACTTCCGCTACAAAGTCTCTCTAAGGAAAGCTATTGAGCTGTTCAAGAAATTTCTCTTCGCCTTTCAAATCCGAAAATTCATGACCTCGTTAGGAATACCTATTATTTGATACCATCTTAAAGAAGTTCACGAAAACTCTCTTCAGGGTTTCATCAATGTTTAGTCTTCTGAACGCATTGGGTGGACGGGGAAGGGAATGCTCACATAGCAATAATTATGTATTTATATCAACCTCTTCCTTCAGTAAAAACTGAACTTAGGAAGAATATCTTATCTCTAATGTTATACTAGAGGATAAAGTGTATATAGAAATAGCTATATACTCGGAAAGATATTCGTCCTAAAGAGGATGATTCGAAGGGAACGAGAAGTAGGGCACAACATTTTAAACTTACAGAACATATTATGGCAAAGAAATTAATTTCACAATATTTCGATTAAAAGCCTATACAAATATGTCCGAAGAACATAAAATATCACTTAGAATATTTTAATGGAAAGATAATGTTAGAAAATAGGCTTGAATATTTTTAATCGCGCATTATTGTCCGTATTTTTTTATTTATAACGTTCAGCCTACATGTTATTTTTTTTTTGTAATCGTGTATGTTAAAATACATAATAACTTTATTATAAATAATTTCGAGGGAAAAATTGTTGCGGGGCCAGGTATCGAACCCGGAACCTTTGGTTTATCGTACCAACGCTCTACCACTGAGCTACCCGGGAACTCTACCAGACACCGATCCAATTTTTCCCTCTATATCCACAGACCTCAAAGTGGGCTGACAACTGTCAAGCAACCAACGTTGAGTGCACACTATCTATGTGTGACTTAAATTGTGGTTTTCTGTTAACGAACAGTGACGTGTATTATGCAAATCAAACTTTCAGGTATAACTCCCTGTAAAGTTGATCTGAATAATTTCGAGGGAAAAATTGTTCCGGGGCCAGGTATCGAACCCGGGACCTTTGGTTTAACGTACCAACGCTCTACCACTGAGCTACCCGGGAACTCTACCAGACACCGATCCAATTTTTCCCTGGCCCCGGAACAATTTTCCCTCGAAATTATTCAGATCAACTTTACAGGGAGTTATACCTGAAAGTTTGATTTGCATAACACACGTCACTGTTCGTTAACAGAAAACCACAATTAAGTCACACAGAGATAGTGTGCACTCAACGTTGGTTGCTTGACAGTTGTCAGCCCACTTTGAGGTTTGTGGATATAGAGGGAAACATTGGATCGATTCTTGTAGAGTTCCCGGGTAGCTCAGTGGTAGAGCGTTGGTACGTTAAACCAAAAGTCCCGGGTTCGATACCTGGCCCCGGAACAATTTTTCCCTCGAAATTATTCAGATCAACTTTACAGGGAGTTATACCTGAAAGTTTGATTTGCATAACTTTATTATAGTATGCTCTGGATTATCATGGCTACCAACCGTAAATAAATACCCAGAAACTTAAGTGCAATGTGAAACTTATGTAGGACCTATACATATGTAGGTTGTAATAGAAAATTAGGTTCACTTATTAATTAGGTTATTTTATGTATTATTATAAATATCATTGTTGTGTATTATTCGTATTGTGTATTTGAATTTATATTGAGTATTATTTTTATTGTGTGTAATTGTTACCACTGCCAAGAGGTTGTTTGCCCACTTGCAATGTAAATACATACATACATACATACATACATACATACATACATACATACATACATACATACATAGGCCTAATATGAAAAAACGGATAATAACCTACTTACTTACTGGCTTTTAAGGAACCCGGAGGTTCATTGCCACCCTCACATAAGCCCGACATCGGTCCCGATCCTGAGCAAGATTAATCCACTGTCTATCATTATATCCCACCTCCCTCAAATCCATTTTAATATTATCTTCCCATCTACGTCTCGGCCTCCCCAAAGGTCTTTTTTCCTCCGGCCTCCCAACTAACACACTATAGGCTAAGCATTTCTGGATTAGCAAACGGATAATACGAAAATGTATTATTTTGCATGTACCAAGTAGTACTGTATATAGGACTTAGGTCTATTTGGTGAGCAAATAATTTGAAATTCATATTTAACTTCATATTTAGTGTAATATACAGAGTAGGTACATACCATTCTACACATACAGCAAGATTAAAATTCACTTACAATTTAAGATTTTAGAAAATAAAACTAAATTTGTTGTTTACAGTACCTACTTAAGTCCCACCTAAAGCCGTTTTTCATACTTTTCTGCTTCTGATCATTGATTGTAATTCGTATAATTTTTTCAAGTTTTTTGTCAATTATTTTTTGAGCATAAGTCATATCCGCATAGACCGCGCACGGATAATCGAGAGTATAGTTTATTATTATTATCATCATTATTATTATTATTATTATTATTATTATTATTATTATTATTATTATTATTATTATTGACAGTATTATTAAGTACTGTCCTAGATACTTCCCTCTTTCTAAAATGGGACGAAAACAGCGAGTCTTCGCGTAAGAATAATTTTAATGCATAGACATGGAACACTGGTTGAGAGTGAAGGTTCTATGTGAGGGAAGAGCTGTAAGTAAAGATTCCCTACTCTTCTTTCTATCTCCCTCCCTCCGCATCCCTTGGCGTCCCTAGACAACACTTGCGGACGTGCCTATCGTAATAATGAACGTGGATGGTACCTCAGGGAAGAAGGCCGCACAATTAACATTCACAGATCCGCAGACTTACTTATTATTTCCAACTGTGGCAGCCATGTGCCCGTCATGATGTTATCGGGTAGGCCGGGGAACTTGTCCGTCTTCCAGACGACGCGCTGTGGTAACTCGGAGAAGGCGTCCAGCAAGGCTCGCTTCTTGTCTTCAGGCATAGTTTCGCCACGGACCAAGGAACCCAGACTGAAGTAGATGACTCCGTGTCTTGCGTCATTCAGGAACTTTTCCAGATTCTAGCAGGGCATAGACCATCATGTCAGTTACATACAAAATGACGTGTCGCTCGCTATGCTTTATGTTACAAGAAAATCAGAGGAGGGAAATTATGGTAAGATGCATACATGTATTATTTCCCTGAACCTACTTTGAAAGTTGGAGATTCGATATTATAACCATAAACTACAAGATGAAAAAAAAAACTCTTTGTTTTATAACCTATACTTCGTTCCATAATGTCTGACAGGAAAAGCAATCTTTGCCGGCAGAGGAGGAGAGAAGTATAATTACTATTTAACCAATGTCAGAGGTCTCATTCCACGATTGTGTTGAAGTTAGAACGTGTAGAACACTTCAGTCCGCCCAGCTTCAAGTCAAGCGTGAAATGAGATCTCTGCCATCTTTCCTCTGCCGGCGATATTTACTTCTTCTGTCAGTTATTATGGAACGAAGTATAGATAACGATAAAATGTGTTTTGAAGTGAGGCGAGTTTAACATTACAAGGATGGGATGTTCCGAACACACTTAACATCACTGTTAGAAGTTATGGCCTACTACCATCCCATATACTGTGCACTTTTCTCGGTTTAACAGAAATAACTCTCATATGATGCATTGGTGCCAGTTACAAAAATTTGCTAATATTTTTATGGGAATATTTTCCTATGTGAAGGAAACTCATACTGTACCATATTTTATGAGAATTTAGAAATATAAGTTGTGACATATTTATTACTCCATACTAGAGATGAACAACGAGCAACTGTTATATGCATAAACAATCAAGTAGCCTATTTGAAGCATCATCTCTACCTTTCTGTGTAGTAATCCGTTCCCCAATCTTTATTTAATTACTAAGTCCTTATTAAAAGGCTAGGATTTTTTTTCGTATGTTTGAGATCAAATATAAAATCTCAAGTTAAAAAAATCGCTTTATTTAGCACTATGTTTTATGTTTCTTAGAAATTAAAATTTGTTTGAGAATTTTTATTTATTTATTTATTTATTTATTTAATTATTTTTAAATTTATTTATATAACCATAGGTGATATCTGATAGTAGAACCAGAACATTCTGATAACTGTGATACTGTTTTCTTTTGTCTTTTTGTATTAATTAAACATCTCTAATGTTATTTATTACAGTTATGTATGTTATTAAAAGTTACGAAATCTTTCCACGTTGACCAAATGCTATTTCGAGAATGATGAGCGAGACTCGAAGCGCACAAAAGTTACGAGACGAGACTCGAAAGACTACTGCAACGAACAAAGCGAGCGAGAGCGGAAGTTAGTTTTGTTCATCTCTACTCTATACTTTCGTGGAATAAGTTCCAGATGGTTTTGGCGAAAAAATATTGTCCCTCAAATGTTAAGAAAATCCTCATCATTAGAGATGGTAGATTTTCGCAATCATGATACATGCGAAATATGCCCAAATGTCAAAATAAATAATTTCATGTTTAAAAGCATGTTAAGTACATTACTGTACTTCCTTCCTCTGCAATAAAACACGTACCCTAGTACAAATTGCGAAATGTTTATGTGTTTCTGAGAAATATGAGCAAAATTACATTTTATGAGGCTGTTTTTTTCTAGAAAAATCAGAATCTATCTAAAGACCTCGTCACATATAGGTTCTTACATTTATTTTCTAATAGATCGGTCACACCTTCACGTCTGCTTTTGCAGTACGAATATCACATGAATATGACGTACCTAATACCTACTTTGTTATCTGTATCGTTATCTCGAGTTTCCTACCAATCGGCCTGGTGATGGTGGTAGAATATTGGCTGCCTATGCGATTTCTTTATGTTCTGTGTCCATTCACAAAGAAGTTTTATGTGGTAGTTGATGATTGCGATTGAGTAACAAGATGAGTTGGGATAAATTTTGTTTTCATTTGCACTGCTAAGCATTATTTATTGTTTATTGTTGTTAGTAAAATAACATGTACAAAAATACAACCTTAATTCTTCCCTGAAGGAGTAAAAACTCGTGCTCAGGGAATTATCTAAACACAAACTTAACACAAATAAAGATAATTATTTGACACAAAGTGGGTCAAGGAAAGAAAAAAAATTATAGAAATAAATTAACTTTAAAAAATACAATTTCAATTTTAACATTTTAACTCATACAAATACATATACATATTAAACCAATATATATTCTTTAAAACTTAAATTCCTAACGCTATTTCTTAAATTTCTGATATTAAAGTTTTCCAAATTCGGGTATTTTTCAATTATGTTATTAATTAACCTTGGACCAAAGTACTGTAGGTACCATGACTAAGAGCTGTGCTTGGAAACACTTTGGATTCTCTAGTCGTATAAAATCGGATCTTTTAGTTCCATATTTATGATGATACAATTTGAATTTATGGCGATTTTTATGTATGAAGTTTATCAAACCAATATAATAAATTTGTTTAATTTTCAAAACATTAAAATCAGTGAACAAAAGCTCGGATGAGTAATCAATTAGTTTATTAAGACATATTTTAATTATTCTTTTCTGAATAAATATTAGTGGAGTGACATTAGAATTACAAGCATTTCCCCCACCCTAAAATTCCATAGTGAAGAATGGATTGAAATAAAGCTAAATAAATGAGACGTAAAACATTAACTGTTAAATATGACCGAAGTATAACAAAGATATAAATTGTTTTACGTAATCTATTGCATAACTATGTAATATGTTTATTCCATCGTAAATGCTGGTCGATCGTAATGCTTAAATACTTAACTTCTGAGGATTCGATTAATATAAAAATCACACCATAGACGCTTTTTAATAGGTTCGTTCCAACAAGCTGTTCATGGATCAGTTCATGTACGGTTCCTGTACCATCTTATGCGCATGCGCTATTTGAGCATTTACTATGGGATTGAAACTGGACTGGACGTTGTTGGAAAGCTTTCGCGGATCGTTATGTACTAAATCCAGAGATGCTATAACTGTGATCATCTTTACTAAGAACAGAATGCTTCATTATTATCGTTCCGCAGCTAATTCTAATTACAGAAAATAGAATTTCGATCATTTTCTATAAAAAGATGACAAAAAATATGGAAGGCAAGAATTCCGCTAATTCAATGTCGTGTACTGTGGGATTCTCATCTAAAAACAGTTATTTTTAATTATTAATTTGTGTACGTTATTTATTATACTTTTAATCAGAGCTACATGATGTAATTTCAGTACCCAAATAATTCCTATTCCCTTTATTTTTGGCGAAAATTTAAATTAAATCTCCAGTTTTATTATTCGTCTGCACTGTCACTTTTCATCTTAACCTAACTGATATGAACAGTCGATCATGTCTTTCTTCAGTATCCAGGAGCCGATGGTGGGCTTATGCGCATGCGCGTCTCGCGTACTCTTCCGTACAAGCCTCAATTCGCTGACTACTTCTGACCGTTTCGAACCCGTGTCAAAAGCTTGTTGCAACGTCCGACTGCAGTACATGTTTCCGGTTCAGGACTGGTTCGGATTGTGTTGGAACGCTTTTTCTGTACTGCGCATGCTCACGATAGTTACGGACGTTCCTAACTGTTGTTGGAACGAACCTAATGTTCATAATTTGACTCTAATCTTATATATGTGTTATTCATTACTTTCAAGAATTTTAACTGAAATATCTAGAAAATGCACCTGTTAACACATAGATGACGTTGAATTTCTACAACCAAATTTTCTTAAAAATGTTCCTTCTTAAAACGCTACAAAATGCTAAATGATAATTTTAAAAGTGTTATAAAATGCTAAAGTTAACATTTATAATAATAATAATAATAATAATAATAATAATAATAATAATAGTAATAATAATAGTAATAATAATAATAATGGTTTATTTTAACTGGCAGAGTTAAGGCCATTCGGCCTTCTCTTCCACTCAACCAGTATGATAGAAAATTACTACAATGCTATGAATATAACATAATTAATACGATACAATACATTACAATTCAAAGCAATACAATACTACAATACAAGACAATATAATACATAATTAATATAATACAATGATAATTCTTTTCATCTTCACAACACCAATAAAATAATTATGTAATAATAATAATAATAATAATAATAATAATAATAATAATAATAATAATAATAATAGTACTAGTAATGATAGTCATACCTAAATTAAATTAAATTATTAAACTCGATCACAATTATAACTTCTATTTGACTGCGCCCGTAAGAAATCGTTTAGCCTTTTCTTGAAAGTGGTTATTGTCTGGCAGCCCCTAATCTTCTGAGGTAGAGAATTCCATTCACGGGGGACTGAGACAGTAAAAGAGGATGAATAGTGGGATGTTTTATGGGCAGGAATTGCTAGGATTTGACTCTCCTGTGACCTGGTGTTTAGATTGTGATTGGAGGATAATTAGTTAAACCGAGAACGAAGATAATTTGGAGTAGAAGTGTGGAGAACTCGAAGTCAGTCGTTTTAAGTCAATTAATTTTCAGTTGTTAAAATATACCAAGTCTACTCATCACTGTTTTTCCATTTGAGTGAGTTGCCCAGATGGTCAGTATTCATTCATTTCTTTCACTTACTTTATTCATTTTTGCTTACACGAGTACTAATTTTGTAAATGTCATCTTGGGAGTTACAGAGATCGTAATGCTTGATTTGAGTCCAGTCGTCTCTAAATGAAAAAAAAAAAAAAAAACTCCAGACTAAATTACTCCTTTTCCACGGCTTCAAGCAGATAGACGTTTCTGTAGGCCTGTAAGACAGTAGCGATCTCTGATTCTCGAAACACGGAATTAGAAATCGGATCTTAGCGCTGTTACGAAAGTTCGGTAAAACTTATCAAGGCCGTTAAAACTTGCGGAGGGCTTGCAACTTCTTTAACAATGTTACAAGTAGGTGTCGAGGGGCGTACAAAACGTATCATAGGTCTATTTGAGCTGTCTTATAATTATGGTGGCTTATTTTCATTTCGAATGCAATATAATGAGATATAATATACTCAAAATATAACCGAACCCGAATCAAATTATAATCTAACCTATATAATGATCTAGTTCTTATCGAAATATGATCTAATATAATATAACCTTAATTTAATTATAAAAAATCCAATTTAAGTCTAACATATTTTTCAAGCCTAATGTAATTCCAATATTAATATAATTTAATCCTAATTTCAATTTCAATTCCAATGGAATGTAATCTCATTTCCTGAAAAGGCTGTTATTTTTAATATTTGTAAAATTTAGGAAAAAAAAAATAGTGTTATAAATATTTTCGAAATATGATTCCTAATGTCTTTACTACTTTGTCCATTAAAGGCTCTTCGGCCTCAACTGGACGATTTCAGGAATGAGAAAGTTCTATCTGTTGAGAATAAAGCTTTATAAAATACTAATCAGTTCATGAAATACGAGTAGTTAAGGCGATCTACTTAAGCGCTGAGAGAAATCCAAGTTCTGGTTCTTAGTCCTTACTGTGGCATGGCTATTTTTCTGTTGTCATTGTAATTAACCTATCAGTGTTATTTTATTGTTTACGGTATTTTCATTCATTCATTCATTCATTCATTCATTCATTCATTCATTCATTCATTCATTCATTCATTCATTCATTCATTCATTCATTCATTCATTCATTCATTCATTCATTCATTCAGCTGTTAGAGTTAAGGCAGTCAGTCCTTCTCCGCCACATCACAAGAAATACAAATACAAATACAAAAAGTGAATCCAGGGGTAGAAATAAATAAGAAATGGAAATAAAAATGAAAATATAAAAAAATAAAGAAAGTAAGTACTGAAATAAAATCACTTGCTTACTTACTTACTTACTGGCTTTTAAGGAACCCGGAGGTTCATTGCCGCCCTCACATAAGCCCGCCATTGATCCCTATCCTGAGCAAGATTAATTCAGTCTCTACCATCATATCCCACCTCCCTCAAATCCATTTTAATATTATCTTCCCATCTACGTCTCGGCCTCCTCAAAGGTCTTTTTCCCGCCGGCCTCCCAACTAACACTCTATATGCATTTCTGGATTCGCCCATACGTGCTACATGCCCTGCCCATCTCAAACTTCTGGATTTAATGTTCCTAATTACGTCAGGTGAAGAATACAATGCGTGCAGTTCTGCGTTGTGTAACTTTCTCCATTCTCCTGTAACTTCATCCCTGTTAGCCCCAAATATTTTCCTAAGAACCTTATTCTCAAACACTGAAATAAAATCACAACAGGTAAAAGTGAAAATATATATATATATATATATATATATATATATATATATATATATATATATATATATATTAGAATACTAATTGCCAAATATATTCACTGATTAAATAACTAAAAGATCTGAATATACACATTTTAAGAGAATCAAAAACCGTAATATTTTCGAAGTTTTTACTGTACAATAAAGCTAAAATTTTCAGTTGACTACATTGTACGAGTACTTTACTTAGTAAGAAAATGCTTACAGAATTTGTCTTGAATAGTGTGAAATTCCGGCAATATCTTATATCACTGCATAGGGAATTCCACAAACACGACAGCCCGATAATAATGATTGATGAATGCATTGACGTTTTATAGCCTATGGTTGTATGACCGATATATGATTGTTATGCTTGCGAGTGAAGAAACTATGATGTGATTATAGATAAGTGAAACGGGAGGTAAGACTGTGCTGTTTTATAGATTCAGCCACGTGTTGATGTAATGTTTTGGCAGTTCCACCGTATATTCCATGAGTGTCCAGTTGGAGAAAAATACTAAAAGCGTAAGAGCAAACATCGACAGATGGGTAAACTAGAGTGCACAGACACTATAAGTACGAAACTAGAGTAGGATGGAGGTAGATGTTCAGATATGACAATTTTTTGTATTAAATACCTACATTTAATTCTAAATAGTAATATGAGAATGGTCATAGGTAAGAAGTTCGTAACAAAACAGTAGATTTCAGTTGAGTACAGCTAAAGTATAGATGTCAGCCTCCCCTCACCCTGCTCCTGCTCATGAATAATTTGAAGAAAATTGTTAATGTGTATTAATATTTTATGTCGACCATGCCGAAATGTAGTAATTATACACCTGGTAGTAGCCCTTTAATGCACCTCATTAAAGTATACTTATTCATTAAAGTTCAGGTGTTCAGCCAATGACAAATCGCCTTTGCACCATTATAAAACCGCAAGTATCGATTATTCTCGGATATGCAATCGAAATACAATTAGCCAAAAGTCACGGAGGCTGGAAATCCAATAGTGTCGTAGAAGGTTATGTTCTGTTACTATAATAATTAGCGTTAATTGTAAATAATATTCAAATAAATTCAATTTGTCATCTCGTTTTTCAATTCCAAATCAATTTCCAGGTTATATAAAGATTTCTCTACGTTATATCAAGGTCAATGACATTCGGCCTCGGAAAAAATCAATACTTTCGCGTCTGCGCACATCTCACAATTCAGGTCAGTTCGCTACTCACATAACCATAACATGACCTACTTTTGAATAATTTTAAGTTAGAAATATGGTCGAGCATAAAAAGTCGTATGAAACTTGTCTATAATGGTAATTGCGCTCGTTTCATAAACAAACATACTTGCGTCTTAATTACTACCATTATAGGCTCGTTGCATAATGTACTATTATGTTTTGAATAAAGTGAGTTATTCTGTAATTATTGTATTATTTACGTAATATTAATACAGTATTATACATGGTTCCAAAAAAGTAAATTCATCTGTTATTGAAAAATTATGCAAACAGGAGTGTGTAACATGTTTATTATTTCCTGGTTTATTTTTTGTTAAATGTTTGTTAATAGATAAGTTTATTTACCAGCGGTCAATACTTGTTTGTTTTGCTGGTCTGTTGACGTTTTGTGCTGCTGTGCTACTACGCATTCGGTTGCGTTACAGTCCAAGTTAATTCGACATCAGAAATACGATACGAACTTTCCTAGCTGTCATTACTATAGAAATGATTTTTTTAAACAATTATGAGTTTAATATTATGTGCTACATACGAGATACACTATTAGATTCAAAAAATTGTTTTTTACCTGATGATATTAAGAAATACTATATCATACTTCAGATTTGCTCCAGTAACGTCTTGTGACGTACTACGAATATTTTCAGAGCTTTTTTCTTTTGAACATAAAATGAGTATTTCTTTTGAGTAACGTCTTGTGACGTACTACGAATATTGTCAGAGCTTTTTTCTTTTGAACATAAAATGAGTATTTCTTTTGATAACATGAAAATTTTCATTGCTATTTGAGGCTGTATGTATGGGTAAATTATTTTAGATTGGGAGTTACGAAGTTTATAATTACAAATTATTGTTTCTTTTATATTATTCGTTTATTGTTTTCTTGTTCTAAGGCCGTGGACGATTGGATCACAAGTTTGGTTACCACCCGGCTGTACATGTTTGTCGTTCAGGTTCATTGACATCGAGAGCTGCGCTACTACTGTTTCTTCGGTAGAGGTATAGTCCAAGCGCTCATAATTTAAAAGTTTCGGTACCAACTTCCTACTGCTTTACCTGTGGAAGCTTTCCTGGAGGTTTGAGGTGAAGTCCTCCTACTTCGACGACACCTGGGACCATAGGTCTAGGCTCTGTGATGCTGAAGTGGCTGTTGGTAAAGATGAGGCTCGTGTTTCTTGCTATATCATTCAAAGGAGGAAGATCTTCACCTAAATATTTTCTAGCTAGTTCCTGAGTTGGGAGTTCAGAAAAATAATAACTTCCCCATTTCACAGCACTAGTAAACAGCGTATTCCAGAGCCGTTCGTGGAATTTCATCTTTCCAGTATAAGGCAAGAAATATGATGGGATGTACGATGGATTGTCTGGGTTACCCATGCGATCATTTGACCAGGGTAGGAGGATACTTGATATCATACTGATAAGCGGAGCTTTGAATTTATGAGAAAATCCGATGAAACAGTCCACTCCAAACAGTTCTGTTATGATTAGGTCATATTTTTCTTCCGATCTGATGAGTTTATGAATATTTGGATGTTCGAACACTTCTTTGCAAAACTCGTAATTATCATACCAAAAGAATTTAAGCAAATTGTAGTATTTAAAATTCAAAGCTGTGTCCATGGTGAATGAATTTACAGCCTCTGTTAAAGACTCTTCAACACTTATATCTGTGTAATTTGGAACTTTACTCTCCTGGGGAAAATGACTAACTACAACAACATCATGTCCTCTTGATGCGAGACCTTTGAGCAGAGCTTCAAACATAACGAAGTGACTTTTCCCATTGAACTGGAAAAGTCCAAGAATCCTCGCGGAGTCTGTAATGTGGATGGCGCATACGAATAGAGCGATGATCGGTCTTAACTCAGGAATCTTCATCTGAAACCAAAATAGCGATAATAATTCAGTTTTGTTTCTGCAGTTGTCAGTTAATCAGGCGATCTTGGCGCAACGGCGCGGTAAGAGTCAGGACCGATTGCATTAGTTTAACTTGAGATACGGAAGCGAGTAGTACCTTCTTTAGCTTAAAGACAGTGCTTTCATTGGATAAAAAATACTAAGTTATTTATGTATGAGTTAAATTACGAGAGCTATGAGGCTCAGTTCATGAGAATAAAATAACAAATCTTCTGTAGCGTGAATATATGTGAATTTGACAAAAAATTAACCGATCTCCTGTAGCGTGAATATAGTGTGAATTAGCACCAGAAATAACTGATATCTCCTATAGCGTGAATACTGACATCTCCTGTAGCGTGAATATAGTCTGAATTTCGCACAAAGATGACCGATATAGTGTGAATTTGCACCAGAAATAACTGTTACCTCCTGTAACGTGAATATAATGTGAATTTGGCGTAAAAATAACCAATCTCCTGTAGCGTGAATATAATATGTGAATTTCGCAAAAGATGACCGATCTCCTGTAGAGTGAATATAGTGTGAATTTGCACCAGAAATAACTGATATCTCCTGCAACGTGAATATAGTGTGAATTTGGCACAAAAATTACCAATCTCCTGTAGAGTGGATATATGTGAATTTCGCAAAAGATGACCGATCTCCTGTAGAGTGATTATAGTGTGAATTTGCATCAGAAATAACTGATATCTCCTGTAACGTGAATATAGTGTGAATTTGGCACAAAAATAACCAATCTCCTGCAGCGTGAATATATGTGAATTTCGCAAAAGATGACCGATCTCCTGTAGAGTGAATATAGTGTGAATTTGCATCAGAAATAACTGATATCTCCTGTAACGTGAACATAGTGTGAATATGGCACAAAAATAACCAGTCTCCTGTAGCGTGAATATATGCGAATTTCGCAAAAGATGACCGATCTCCTTTAGAGTAAATATAGTGTGAATTTGCATCAGAAATAACTGATATCTCCTGTAACGTAAATATAGTCTGAATTTCGCACCAAGTTTATCGATTTTCTGTAGCGTGAATATAGTGTGAATTTGCACCAGAAATAATTGATATCTCCTGTAGCGTGAATATAGTCTGAATTTCGCACAAAGATGAACGATCTCCTATAGCGTGTACATAGTGTGAATTTGTCATAGTTCACTTCGGGTAGATATGTTTATTTTGCACATAATTTACCCTTTGATTATATTATCTTCGTTATAGATCAAAGATCAGTTATGAAATGATATTATGATAATATAATATGACGTAACATGACATAACATTAATATCAACCAACTTCGCAATTCATAATTATGGTGGACCTTTACAATTCTGCTTTTCGATCCATCCCCTTAATAATATATTCACATACCACCCTTTTGTGTTAATATATTCATTTATAAAGTGTATTCCTTGTTTAATTCCTATGCGTCTGTTCTGACTGCATTGCTATCTATCCTCTTCTATTATCTCTCATACCTAGATTATCTGCGTTCCATTTCCCGTTTTCCTATTAAATATTATACATTCCTTTATTTTCATTACATTTACTCTTGATTTTCAAATCCACCTACACTTATTCATTCTTTTACAGCTATTTTCTCCAAAAATAATATGTATACATTTTCATTTTCTCTATTTCACAGCTGGCCTTCTATGCCCAAGGTTGCGGGTTCGATCCCGGGCCAGGTCGATGGCATTTAAGTGTGCTTAAATGCGACAGGCTCATGTCAGTAGATTTACTGGCATGTAAAAGAAATCCTGCGGGACAAAATTCCGGCACATCCGGCGACGCTGATATAACCTCTGCAATTGCGAGCGTCGTTAAATAAAACATAACATTTCTATTTTACAACACATCTCTTATTACTCGTATTTCCGAACTATCCTCTCTTATATTTATTCATTTATTTATCCCTTTCTCTTCGTTCCTACTTCTTAATTACCTCTTTTTTTATTAGGAAGTATTTGTGACATGATTGTTGCGATAACTGAATAGTCCATGAATAAATGCTCTAGATTCCTCTTTTCACAATAAAATCAATTCAGATTCACTGGGATTTGAATACCGTTCTCCAGCGTGGACATCCAACGCTCTAGCTAGATGTTCAACTAAAGCAGAATGTTATTGGCAAGCTTGGGCCTTCCTAACCTACTTTATTGAAAGATAGTAAAGAAAACTGTTTGCAATTGATATGCTAATACTGTAATGTAATCTGGTATTGTTGAAATACTCGTAGTATAGTAGAGAATGTAGGAAGATGTACGTGAAAAGTATTGTCATTGAAAAAGAAAGTAGACTTACCTCTTTACGTACACAATGTCTTGTGTCACTCCGCGATTCAAAGCTTTGCAATCACATGTCCGTATCGACAGGAAGACAGATGTATGTAGCGTACGATACGGAATTCGCTACACTGTTTCTTTTACAGCTACGATACATCGCACTGGATGACAGAGAAGATGTTATTGACCCCTCCCGTACCACGTGATACAGCTTGCGTGAGAGCACGGGAGCTTGTCAGAAACTTGTTCTGCAGTTCTTCATACTCTGGTCGTCATTAACGACCAGCTGTAAGTCAGCTGGGAGTTTCTCTCCGAAACGATCGGGATTTAATGCCAGGAAGATCTGTGAGATCTGCAGATCAGAAGCTGCTGTGTTTAGGTATTTTTCCCACTGCTTTGGAATCCATAATTATTTTTTTACAATTGTCCCATACGTGATTAGCTAAGATCTAAAACACTAAATATACATCTGGATTATTGTTTTTGTGCTCTGAATTTTGTCTTTGTGTAAGAGCATACTAGGACAACACATTACATGGAATGGAATGGAATTTAAGTGAGGGGGAACGGATGGCTCAGCACTGCGACCTGTTAAGATCTATTGCGCTAACCCTCGATATGGAATGAGTTACATGCCATAGATCCCCTACGCGCACCAACCCAACCACATGGCTCCCTAACGACCGGTCCCTACAGCCAACAGAAATCCATATACCATTCCTGCTTCAGCAACTTCCCCCAAGGCCCCCTGTCGGTCCGAGGCGAAACTCCTCCCCCGAGTAGGTCCGCCTCGGGTGCTCGTTGCAGAAGCCATGCAACGTCGCTTAGCTACATTCCACGGAGGTCGGTCGAGAGAGCCAGTAGTTCCGGGAGGCCGCCTGTAGAGTGATCTGAAAAACCAGAAACGGGATGATGAGGAAAGGATGAGTGGGGTTACAATCGCCTGATAAAGTTAGCTGATTTATCTATAGGAGTGAGGGAAAAAAAACCCTGAAAAATCCTCACGCAGGCAACTCATCCTGACCGGGAATCGAACCCGGGACCGCTGGGTTCGGAGTTAGACTCGCTAATCCCTCAGCCACAACGGTGGAGAACACATTACATGACTTTAAGGTTACCAAATTTTTTTCACAATTTCCGGGTACAGGTATCGATATATAAAAAATACGTATAACATTTATGTTAGATTACCGTTTACTTACGTTGTTTTCACACAATTTAAATAATTAAAATATTGGTAAAGGTAAAGGAAAAAGTTGCCCTTTCACATGCCATTAAGACACTTGGGGGCACGGAGGTTGAACCCCATGGTTTCTTGAGCTCCTAGCATCAAAACTGTGAGAGCCTCTACATCTTGAACACGATGAAATGTGCTGAAAAAAATATTATGTGAGAAAACAGCTAGTAAAGTTGCATTAAATTCAAATTCAAGAGTGCAGCCTTTTAAATGAAGAGTCCACTGCAAGAATGATGGATGTCATTTGGAACACATTTTGCAGGAGACGCAATTGAAAGTTTGAAATGCTTAGCGCTCAAAGTTTAACTGTGATTTTCCGATCATTACTGAACAATGACTATCGTGTTAATGCCATATATCTCTCTATATACATTCTATATGTCTTAAGCTATGCATTGGCAGTCTTGGTTCATTTTCAACAAGAAAGTGACATCCATCATTCTTGCAGTAGACTCTTCAATATGAAGTAACTTATTCCAAGCGCCGCAGAGCTTTTCCATCATATAAATGAGAGATTGCTGATTCATTTTTTCACAAAATAACAAAGATGTGATTTTTTTATCGAAAATTACTAACATTTCTCACGCCTCTCCTAAGAGGAATATTTTATTTAAAATGTTTCTTCCTGGTTCAATTTTTCGCAAGTTCATGTGCATATGAAAATGCATCTTAACTGTTTGCTATCTTCATCTGTCGTACTATGATTGGAGGTAATGAATGTCACTTTACAACTTTCTCGCCCCAGAAGTAGAATTCCGAAGTGCCATTCTAGCAGGACCCAGTCAAACAACCATAACTCCATAATCAACAGTTGTACAGAAAATAACCGGATATTATCAATATTGTATTCTTTAACAAGTGGGGAAGGTAGGAAAGCACCTATATATCACACGTTTGTTCCTGGCTACATGCGAAATTACGAGTACTTGAGTGATGCTATTTAGTAAAATAGACATACGTATAATTACGGAACAAATGCATAAATAAGTCAGCGTTATGACATTATGCATTCACGAACCATCACCACGACAAATTGCATAGTAGTAAATCTCGTAACATGACTTGATATGCTTCATTATGTTCTCGGTACAAGCATTGTAATAGTGGCCTACAGTTAAGTCTGTGTACGCATGCATTTTGTACTGGGCATAAACTTCATTATGTTCTGTTGTCCTCCGATGTAGCTAGTTCAAGTGGCAGCATGTTTGGCTGAATCCGATAAACCGAAGTTCCATTCCCATAACAAAATGATCAAATCACACCACACTCTCGCAGCTTGTGAATGCTTAATATTCATTGTGGATCTCAACGAGGAAATTTATAAACAACAGGTTGTAAAACCTTACTCACAATGCTGATAATACAGTATTATTATTATTATTATTATTATTATTATTATTATTATTATTATTATTATTATTATTATTATTATGTGAGAGATAAGCAGTTGACCTGGTATGGGAGTGTGAGAGGAATGCTAGAAGAAAGGTTACCTAAAATGGTGCTGGAATGTTGTTCTCCTGACAGAAGAAGGAAAGGGAGACCTCGAAATTCATGGTTACAAGAGATCAGGACAGGGATGAGAGACTGCAGACTGAATGACATGAATTGGGGGGATAGAAAAGAGTGAAGAACTAGAATAAGACTAAGACTTTAGGCACAGAAAGATGTGAAATCTGTATATAAAAAATAAAAATTCCTATTGTTATTACTATTATTTTTAATATTGTTATTATTATTATTATTATTATTATTATTATTATTATTATTATTATTATTATTATTATTAATTTACTTTACTTTTACGGAAAATTTACTTGACGCAAGTAAAGCGATAGATTTGGAAGTAAATCCCCAAAAGACAAAGTACATGATTATGTCTCGTGACCAGAGTAGAAACATAAAAATTGGAGATTTATCCTTCGAAGAGGTGGAAAAATTCAGATATTTTGGAGCAACAGTAATAAATATAAATGACATTCGGGAGGAAATTAAACGCAGAATAAATATGGGAAATGCCAGTTATTATTAGATTGAGAAGCTTTTGTCATCTAGTCTGTTGTCAAAAATTCTGAAAGTTAGAATTTATAAAACAGTTATATTACCGGTTGTTCTGTATGGTTGTGAAACTTGGACTTTCACTTTGAGAGAGGAACAGAGATTAAGGGTCTTCCAGAATAAGGTGCTTAGGAAAATATTTGGGGCTAAGAGGGATGCAGTTACAGGAGAAAGGAGAAAGTTACACAACGCAGAACTGCACGCATTGTATTCTTCACCTGACATAATTAGGGACATTAAATCCAGACGTTTGAGATGGACAGGTCATGTAGCACGTATGGACGAATCCAGAAATGCATATAGAGTGTTAGTTGGGAGACCGGTGGGGAAAAAGACCTTTGGGAAGGCCGAGACATAGATGGGAGGATAATATTGAAATGGATTTGAGGGAGGTGGGATATGATGATAGAGACTGGATTAATCTTGCACAGGACTTATGTGAGGGCGGCAATGAACCTGCGGATTCTTTAAAAGCCATTTGTAAGTTATTATATTATTATTGTTATTATTATTATTATTTCCCCTGCCAAATTATCATTATATTATTATTATTATTATTATTATTATTATTATTATTTCCCCTGCCAAATTATCATCTTTCACTCCAACATTTTATCTTTACTATTTTGGCAGGTCTGATTGTACCACGCGCGCGCTTTGTTATGTCAAGAATAACGTACCACGTTAAGTTCATTACTGACAATTCTAGTGTACAAGGTCGCAATTCGGAGTTTTGTCGGTGTTCTTAGGTTTCCCCACGGGTATTAACCTAATTTCGGCCAATTTTCATTAATCGTCTTGGCATTCTTTTTTATTATGTGCAGAGAGGTTGGTTTAAGGACTTGTGGGGATCCCTACATGAAACCTGAATACGCAGCGGACCTTAGCACAGTCGACTGCTGTTGGTGAGAATACACCTAGAAGGGGGTTAGCATTATAGTTCATTTTGATGAACCTAGCGTGATGGGATCTCCCACCCTTCAGAATTATAATGATAATAATAGTCTAATTATGATAATCATAACCGTAATCATAATTCTAATAATAGTAATAATAATAATAATAATAATTATTATTATTATTTTAGTCTATTATTTAACGTCACTCTATAAACTACTAGGTTGATGGAATTGGAAATAGCGTGGTGATATTTTGACGACATGAAGTCGAAGATTCGTCAAATGATTACATGAAATTCGTCTTACAGTTTGGGAAAACCTTGGAAAAAATAAATCAGATAATAATAATCACTGCAAATGGGGGTAAAAGAATTGATAATGAGGGATATGCTATTGGAGTTAAATGACAACTGTGATCAGTATAGGATGAAGATAAATGAAAAATAATTCTTACACTATGGCTATCGTAAGAAAACAAAAGAAGGTTAACGTGTGAATTCGAAATGATACAGTAGAACAAGTGGAGAGCTTCAGATGCTAGGGGCACAGTCTAATATATAGTCACGAAGCTCAATACGTAGGGAATATGCATCCATAGATAGTTGATAACCACTAGTATCGCTACTATCGCCTCATCACGGACAATGCGAAATAGTACCGGCACAGTCTATTGATCCTAGTACCCTCAACAACTCAAACTAAGGATGTATTATAAGTAGTAACATGAGATGCTGCCAAGAAGTCAAAATGAGGATAGCAATGGGAAAGGATGCTTTTAATAGATCAAAGAGCATCTTCCGCGAACCTCTGGAAAAAATAACTAAGGAAGAGACTAGTGAAGTGATTTGTGTGAAGTGTGGCATTTAATGGAGCAGAAACTTGGACATTACAACGAAGTGAATAGAAACGAATAGAAGAATATTTTGAAATGTTTATATGGAGAAGAATGGAGTGTGTGAAATGGACTAACAGAATAGGAAAGGAAACTGTGCTGGGAAGAGTGTTTGAAGTGAGAATAATGGTGAAAATGATTAAGAAGAAAAAAATGAATTGGCTGGGCCACTGGTCAAGAAGAAACTGTCTACTGAAGGATGCACTGGAAGTAATAGTGAACGGAAGAAAAGTTCGAGGTAGAAGAAGATATCATCAGATGATAGACAATACAATAAGATACATGGTTCGTGTGCAGAGATTAAGAGGAAGGCAGAAAATAGGAAAGATTGGAGAATGCTGAGTTTACAGTGAAAGATCTGTCCTCGGGCAGAACATTGTGAATTAATTAATTAATTAATAATATAATATTATTATTATTATTATTATTATTATTATTATTATTATTATTAATAGTAATGATAACGTTTACGACAGACAACTATTAATATTGCACATTACATTCTACGCATTAAAGATTAGCAACACATTGGCTCCATAATTTGTAGAAAAATTCAGTACCGACATGCTTGCATGATTCTTCTCGATACTAGCCTAGATCATATATACCCAGATAGGTCGGCCTTATAGGCTTTGAGGTTAAAAACTTTTGTCAGGTTTACTATGCTGCCATCTAGTTGTTACATAAGGAGTCACGTCATAATTCCCATTTGAATTGCATTAGCGACTGTACTGCCATCTCGTGTTCGTTTACGGCGGACTGGTGGCGATCCTGGCGGTTGTCTCTTCAAAGTGCTGCCGATTTGAACATAGCGATGAGTTATGTTACATATATGATCTAGGATACTAGCAAGAGCCAACCGCAAGATGTCCATAAGGAAAAATAATTTATGGGCTAACAATGTCATATTATCTACAGAAATATCAGCCGCACAGATAGAAGTGATAGACTTGTTGGTCGGAGGACGAGGATCCATCGTCCGAAAAATTGTTGATTTTTGTAATACTTTTCATTTGCCGTCATCTATAATTACCAATGCCTATTTAATTGTAGTAAAAGACTCAATTTCATTGTTAATAAATCACCTGAGCTAAGACATTGTCATCTTTGCGTTGTTCAAACATGTAATTTTGTTCTTTCATTTTCGTTGCTTTATTATTCATAACACAACTAGCAATATAATATAGTCTACACAAATTTTTGTTTTGTAAATAGTAGCCTATCCTTCGTCTTCTAGACAATATCTGTTTAGGGAAGTATTTAATAATAAAACGTTGTTTCGATATTGTTGAAATGATCTTTGTTGTCCCAATTTTGTCATTTAATTGTTTCTGTTTTAACTTCTGGTAGAGCTTTATAGTGCATGATTATTCAGTTTTTTATTGTTTTTATACAACACTGAATCATGCTCCACTATCGTCCAAACGGGAAGAGATCTCTCGGTCACCCAAAAAAGCGCTGGATTGAAAATTCAACTGTGAGATCGTAACAGGCCATTTGGCCTAATACTTGAAGGGAAGAAGAAGAAGAAGAAGAAGAAGAAGAAGATACAACACTGAAGTAATGTAGAGACCTAAAATGTATTTTCAAAACACAGAAGGCAAGAATAATGGTACTGCAAGTATGTGTTGCAAATTCGGATGCAATACTCTATCGACTTGTTGCTGCCTGTTTCGTAAATATGTTATAAGGAAAGGATATTGAGTTTACGCGACTTGAGCTATGGGGTAGTAGACCGTGTCTTATCAGGTACCAGTCTTATCGAATTTCCTGAGTTTGCAGTTCCTTGTTATGTGAATTTCCTTGGCAGAAAATATTTTTCAGCAGACAAACATTTTCACACACGCAAACGGAGTGCATACATAACTTAGTTTTATTTAATTTTTTTATTATTTCAGGGATTATTTAAGGTTAACTTGTACGTGAACGCATTGTACATTTCCTAACATGCACAAAAATTGCGGCCTTGATTGATATAATTTTTAAAGCGTCATAATGGGTCATAATGGGTCATTTTAGAATATTTTAAGGTGTGAGGCATAACTTAAACGTTCAGTTACATATTTTCTCCTTTACTCACTTACTTAGAAATGCCTTTAAAAAAAAAAACGGATGTTCTTTGCCGCCCTCACATAAGTCCGCCATGGTTCTTATCCTGAGCAAGATTAATCCAGTCCCTACCTTCAATCCATTTTAAATCCATTTTAATATTATCCTCACGTCTTTTTCCCTCAGGTCTTCCAACAAAATTTCTATAGGGCTATGCATTTATGAATTCACCCATACGTGCTACATGCCCTGTCCATCTTAAACGTCTGTTTTTAGTGTTACTAATTATGCTAGGTGAAGAATACAATGTATGCAGTTCTGCGTTGTGTAACTTTCTCCGTTCTCCTGTAACTTCATTCCTCTTAGCTCCAAATATTTTCTAAGACATCTTATTCTCGAACACCCTTAACTTCTGTTCCTCTCTCAAAGTGAGAGTCCAAGTTTCACAACCATAGAGAACAACCGGTAATACTGTGTAAGTGTTTTATAAATTCTAACTTTCAGCTTTTTTCAGAGCAGACTGGATGACAAAAACCTTCTCAAGCGAATAATAACAGACATTTCCCATATTATTCTGCGTTTAATTTCCTGTCGAGTGTCATTTATATTTGCTACTGTTGCTCCAAGATATTTGAATTTTTACACCCCTTCAAAGCATAAATTTCCATTTCGTACTATGTTCTGGTCACGAGACATCATACACTTTGTCTTTTCGGGATTTTCTTCCAAATCTATATCCATAATTTCAGTGTTAAATTTAGCGTGGATGAGAGATGTCCAGTACATTTTACCAAATGTCCCCTCATTGAAAAACAGTCTTCTTTTGCGTGTTGTAAATAATTCAAAACACCGGCATCCTAGCGTTTCTGCCTTAGTGGCTTGGCACATAGTTTATTTTTGGGAATGGATATAGCTTGAGGGTTAGCGTAATAGATCGTGAAAGGTCGTAGTGCTGGGTCATAGTGCCCCCTCCCGAAATGCCATGCCATTTCATTCCATTCTACATAGGTTATTTTGTCTTCATCTTTATTTTTGGGAATGGATATAGCTTGAGGGTTAGCGTAATAGATCGTGAAAGGTCGTAGTGCTGGGTCATAGTGCCCCCTCCCGAAATGCCATGCCATTTCATTCCATTCTGCATAGGTTATTTTGTTTTCATCTTTACATTATCTGCTGATTCAAATATTCCTAGCTCACGATTAATGCTTAGTAAGTGTCTAAGCTGTTGTAAATTGGCATAATTTCTTCAGATGAGTTTGAAATTCGATCGTAAGTAATTATTTATAGGTCTCTGGTAGAAATAGAGGCTGTAGGACAAGTTTTATGGAAGTATTTCGTCGTTTCGTTATTCGTATTTCTTTGACTGTAGTAATATCATTGTGACGTCTTCTTTAAATAGCCTTTGTAGTTATTAAGCAACATTAATTAAAATATGACAAACGATTTTACCGTTGAGTTCCATATACCTAAACTTGAAACACTCCATTTAATATAGGCCTACAACTTTAAAATAATGAATGTTATTTTAACTTTAAAACTAAACTACTTGTACCAGCGTGCAGAAAAATTTCTTGTTCTCTTTAACTTCACAAAATATACGATGCCTTTCGGGTGTTACATCATGTCCGCAACACATATACAAGACTGTATAGAAGTCGAAACGCATCGTAGAATATATGAAGAGAGATGAACGTAAAATAAAGATATCCTACAGACGGTTTCAAATTTCAAGTCAAGTCACAATATTCAAAGTAATAACACACAAACTTGTATATTATATAACTCTGACATACACATTAAATGTTGACCTATATTAACTGCTGCATAATTGAATGAAATGAGAGTAGATTGAGGGTTCTGTGGAATGAAAGAGTGAAACGGGAAAAATCCCGAGGTAAACCATCTGCAATGCTTTGTCCACTACAGATTCCATCACGACCTGGTCGGGAATCGAAACCGGACCGATTGGATAGCATGGAGTCACAGACGCAGCTACTACTACAGCTACTACAATTACTGCTGTTACTCTTGCTGCTACTACTTCTGGCCACATACCTATAACAGACTGATCAGCCTAAATGGACTTTCAAGGCAACCGCTTTTATCAATTTCACTATGCTGCTATCTAGCGACTACAAAAGAAGTCGCGTTACAACCGTTAGGGAATTGCAAGAAGCAACTGTATTTCCATCTAACGGTCATTACCAAAATATTTCTTTTCGACGTTGGAAGCTCTGGAGGTTGATCTCATTTTTATGTTGCCGTTTCATAAATTGATAATGGCTAACCTGATACACATGTGATGAGGGCTTCTACTACCACCACTACTACTAAAGCTACCATTACCACCACTACCAGTATCTCCACTACTACTACTACTACTACTACTGCTACTGCTACTACTACTACTGTCTTCTTCTAGTACTACTAGTAGCATTAATACTACGGCTACTGCCACTACAAGCTATTACTATTATTGCTATTAGTACCACCAATACTAACGTTACCACCTATTACTAATATTACTGCTACTACTACTACCACTACCCTAGATCACATATACCCCAGATAGGTCGGCCTTATAGGCTTCGACGTTAACAACTTTTGTCAGGTTTACTACGCTGCCATCTAGTTGTTACATAAGGAGTCACGTCATAATTCCCATTTGAATTGCATTAGCGACTGTACTGCCATCTCGTGTTCGTTTACGTCGGACGGGTGGCGATCCTGGCGGTTGTTCTCTTCAAAGTGCAAACGATTTTTACATAGCGATGACCTATCTGTTACATATATAATCTAGGCTACTACTAACTATTGTACTCGCTTTACTACTACTACTGTTCGCCAACCAGGAGATTAACCGTGAACGGAATGTGCTTACTATTGCGTCATCTATTGGAGCGAAGTAGATAGATAATATTACCGTTATAACGTCAGTTTAAAAAACATGCGCTCTCCTGCATATGTTATTTCCTGTATGGAGGGATTAAAAGACTAGGGGCCGTATTCATAGACATTCTTAGCGCGGGTTTTCGGTGGATGATCAGTGAACTAACGTTTTTCGTATTCATAAACCAGTGTCAGCAATATAATATGATATGAATCCTGTTTAGCACGCTCGTAGCCCGGGCTAGTGAAATGTCTATGAATAGCACCCCAGAAGATTAACCGTGATCTAATTTTGTAACTAGGGTAGTATAAATATGTGTATATCAGTGTTATCGTTTGTGCTTTGAGAGTTAGCCAATGGAGATGCGTGTACCAACGTGTGCGACCTTATGACATCAACATTCATTCACAGCATAATTCCGCTGCGTCTCATTCCCCTGAGACTCTCATGGTTGGAGTACAATATTACGGTATGTGCATAGTGGGAGAGGGGGTTCAGAATGGACTGAGCTGGCGCCACGTTCACGTTAAAAAGCAGTACCAGGAGTGATTTAGCAATTCGGCACCAAATAACATAACATTGTCAGCTATCGTCGAGAAGTTGCATCGTACGGAATCAGATTTTTGTCGTCTTGCATGTTATAATGACTTATCTCGATTTTCAGAGTATGTTTATAATTTCAATGCTCCGTATGACCGGAAATAATGCTCGACAATAAACACCTTCTCCTCTGTAGTGAGAACCATAATTGCTGAAAACAACATAACACTGAATTCACAATATATCAAACTATTATATACAATGAATAAATATTTCGTTGCTAGGGAAACATGGATAGCAGATGACCGATAATTTCAGTAGTGTTTGTTTTGGCGCATACTGTATTACCAGTAACACTACTACCACCACTAGCACTATTGTCACCACTACCACACTACTGCCGCTCCCACCACCACTATCGCCATCACAACTACACTATGTTCACACTAAAAGTATACATAAATAACAGCTTATATCGTAACTTGGATAAGGTTTATTAAATACATTTCTTCTGCATTGTATAGAGTAACTGAAAAAGTTTTTATTTCCACTAGTATACTTCAACATGAGCACCATTTAAAGCTCGACAGGTACCAAAACGATACTCAGCTCTCGCTAGGTATTCACCAACATATCAGGTGTTATAAGCTTAACTGCTTGAATGATACGCTGTCTCAAATCAATCAAATTACGAACTTTTTTGCTGTACACAAAATTTTTAATAAATCCCCACGCACAAAAATCCAAGGGAGTTAAATCCGGGAATCTAGGCGGCCAGGAAGTTGGTCCACCCATACCAATCCAATTTCTTGGGAAGGTGACATCAAAAAACGTTTTAACATTTCGATGGAAGTGTGTTGGAGCACCGTCTTGCTGAAATGTTAAACCTGACGGAAATTGCGGAATAGCAAAGTTCTCCAGCATATGAAGGTACATGATTTACGTGGGCTTCTAGCAAATTATTCACACGATCATTTCGGCCACATGCTTTTTAGAATGTTTCCCTGTCTTTGAAATCAAGCATCTATTATCTCGTAGAATTCTATGCCACTGTTAAATGGATTTGCGTGTAGGAGGATCCACATTCCAATCCCTCTGTATGCGCAGCTGAACACGCGTAACTGAATTCAATTCTGCAAACCAGAGCATGCATTGAACGTTTTGCTGTACTGTCCACATCTCTATTGACAAGGACCTAGACTGATATATGCAAAATTTCATTCATGCACCAATAAGCTTGAAACGAAACTTTTCTCACAACAATGATCAAGCAACAATAAGCTTGAAACTAAACATTGCACACAACAGTGACAACAGAAAAGGTATGAAACGAAATCTTGGAGAGTTTTTCTATTGATTGAACTTTATCTTAAGGAATTATAACATAATGTGGTCTTGGATGAATATATGTCTAATAGGATGCGAAACTGTGGTCAGCACCATCTGTCGGAAGGGGGTTCAAATAAGATGATCAGCGCCCGACGTCGTGGGTGGTGAACATTAGAACTACGTGTTGGGTAGATTACCCAGAGTTCTCTATTTATCCGTTCGTTCGAGACGAACAGACGATTCTCGAGAAGACAAGATGGCAGCCAGAAACTTGCTAATGAGTGGATTAAAGTGATACTAAGTGTGTGCATAAGCAGTGTATGTTAAACAGTGATGTTTATGGACGTTGTAAATATAATGTTGTTGAATGTATTGTAAAGTAATAGTAATATAATAAATTGAACCTCTAAATAGTTTTTACAGATTTTTCCATTGCGCTATACACTAAATACCCAAAGAATACAATTCCAATTATCTAACCTTTTGCTTTCTTTTCTGTCTGTGGTTATATTTTAATTGGATAGTGTAAAATAGATAGTCTCTTTTATCTTCCTATTGGTTCCGGTAAGAATTTTCAGTGGAAGATGATGTGAGAAATAAAAATGTAAATGTTTTATTTTAAATGGGGTTAGTTGAGAACATCGATGAGGGTGGGAGTGAAGGAATATCTTCTGCATAATTTAACATTTTCGTCACCAGGCGATCTGCTAAATGCATGGAGTAATTAGTTTTTGTTTTCGCTACTTGGTGCGCTGCTAGATGTAATAAGTTCTCCTCCGTCCAACAGATGGCAGCAAGATCAGTTTCTACATTAGCGCCTCTAGCATGTGTTACGGAAACTCAGTAAGTTTCGCGTCCTATTAGATATTTATCAATGATATGGTTGTGAAATTATAAGCTATTACCGTATTTTCTCGCGTAATTTGCGTACTTTTTAATTAACTTTGGCCACTGAAAAATTGGGGTGCGTAAAATATGCGGATTTTTCAAATAAGAGGTCCTGTTCTGAGTTTATCTCAATTAGTATATGTATAGGGAAGTATTTACGGTAGAGCTAATTTTCTATACCAGTAACTTGTCTCTACCAAGGACAAGCATTGTTAAAGTAGCGGGACTTTGGGGTTTCTTTCTGAAGCAGGTACTTCAGTTGCTGGTGAATGACCTACGATGGACTGTAGGGAAGGAAAATCCCTACTACACTGAAGAAAATATGTACGTAATCCCAACTACACTGAAAAAAATATGTACGTAAAATGTGTGCGCAAAATACACGGAGAAAAAATAAAGTTCAAAATAATCCCTTAAAAATTAGGGTGCGTAAAATACGCGGGGGCGCAAATTACGCGAGCAAATACGGTTTTTCTTAGTGTGGGCACTCCTACTGCTACTCCTACTCTACAACTACTATTCATATCACAAGAAGACGGCGGCGACGCCTGGATATCCGATGTGACATTCAAGCTAATGAAAAAAATTTAGGATACGATTGTTGTGAGCATTCTAATAAAATATCAACGACGATACGTCATCTCCTTTGGTTGTGGCTTAGCCCACTTCCTCGCTGAACTACCCCATTGAGACTGCAACACAAGTCAAGTTAGTTACCAACGGACCAATCTCACGGAAGGTTTGTTGAATGGTTGTCAATTACGCTTCTAGAGCAAGAGGTTAAATAATTGCTTTGATCACTAAGACTTTCGACTGAGGCAGACCGAAAATTAACGAAAACCTGAGGTTAGGATGATCGATCCTGCCCGTATCGTAACTGAAGCCAGAATCGCAACACGGATGATTTCGCACCTGCAACACGTGAACTCTAACTAACGGTGTAGGCCATTGTGGTACCACCGCTTCTAACGAATCCCTGTTCGATTCCAAACAGAAAAGATGGAGAATTATTATTTTCTGTCCATTGTCTATTGTCTGTTTGTCCTATGCCTTGGATTAGACCTGAGTTACCATAAGCTGTTACACATATTTAAAAAAAATTGCTACTGGTGATTGATTTTCGTTACTTAAAATTTTACTCATGTTCAAGAAGTAACGAAAAATATTAGTGATGTGCAATTGTAAATGCAATAGCAATAATGTATACATAAATATAATAACAAACTTGTAAATAATAATAATAATAATAATAATAATAATAATAATAATAATAATAATGATAATAATAATAATAATACCAATAATAATAATAATAATAATAATAATAATAATAATAATAATAATGAAATAATAATAACAATAATAATAATAATAATTTGTTATTTAACGATACTGTATCAGCTAGTAGGCTATTAAGATCGATAAAATTTAGCGAGATATTTGGAAAATGAGGCCCTTAGAGTTACGAAAAACAACGAAAAACCCGATCAGATAATCAGCCCAAGAGGGTATCGAACGTACACCTGAGTGCAACTCCGAACCAGCAGATAAACGCGCTACCGCGAAAGCTATGCCGGTGGCAATAATAATAATAATAATAATAATAATAATAATAATAATAATAATAATAATAATAGCTTATTTTTTATTTTAGTAGGTTATTTTACGACGCTTTATCAAACATCTCATGTTATTTAGCGTCTGAATAAGATGAAGGTGATAATGCCGGTGAAATGAGTCCGGGGTCCAGCACCGAAAGTTATCCAGCATTTGCTATTATTGGGTTGAGGGAAAACCCCGGAAAAATCTCAACCAGGTAACTTGCCCGACCAAGAATCGAACCCGGGCCACCTGGTTTCGCGGCTAGACGTGCTAACCGTTATTCCACAGGTGTGGAGAATAATAGCTGATAAGGGGTGAGCCTCCAGCTTGGGGGTTGGGCGAAGGACTAACAACCCACCACCGTAAAAAATAGCTTGTTACGAAACCTCAACATAGAAGAGGTGGAAAAAATTCTAACATCTTGGATCAATAGTAACAAATATAAATGACATTCGGGAGGAAATTAAACGCAGAATAAATATTAGAAATGCATGTTATTATTCGGTTGAGAAGCTTTTGTCATCCAGTCTGCTCTCAAAAAGCCTGAATGTTAGAATTTATAAAACAGTTATATTACCGGTTGTTTTGTATAGTTGTGAAACTTGAATTCTCATTTTGAGAGAGGAACAGATATTAAGGGTGTTCGAGAATAAGGTGCTCAGGAAAATATTTGGGGCTAAGAGGGATGAAGTTACAGTAGAATGGAGAAAGTTACACAGTGCAGAACTGCACGTATTGTATTCTTCATCTTACATAATTAGGAACATTATGCATACGTTTGAGATGGTTAGGACATGTAGCACGTATGGGAGAATCTATAAATGCATATAGAGTGTTAGTTGGGAGGCTAGAGGAAAAAAAGACCTTTGTGGGGCCGAGACATAAACGAGAGGATAATATTAAAATGGATTTGAGGGAAATGGGATAAGATTGTAGAGACTGGATTAATCTTGCTCTTGAATTTTTTAAAAAGATCTGAACAGTACGTAGCTTTTTTGTTGTATGTACCAATATATGTCAAAACATAGTAAAATTTTCTAATTTTGTACTCATCACACTTAAAATTTTTATTAAACGTAAACCAACAACACCACTGGTTTGTTTAACGCTCATATATGTACTAGTGGCAAAAAAAAAAACCGGACGGACCCTTGTAACTGAATTCAGAGCCTTGTTCACTCCAGAGCATGATAGACTGGTAACTAAGACTTTCGTGGTTCGAATCCTGCCTGGGAACGAAACTTTTTTTCTTCCGTATTCAAATTTATTCCCAGTACTTTTCGATTACTGGTAAAATTCATGTTCTGGGAATAATAAGTTAAGTAAGTAGTAAAATATCGCTGCAATCGAAAAGTATTGGGAATAAATTTGAATAAAGAACAAAAAAAAGTTTCCTTCCCAGGCAGGATTCGAACCACGAAAGTTTCAGTTACCAGTCTATCGTGCTCTGGAGTGAACAAGGATCTGAAGTCAGCTACATAAATGGGTAGGTCCCGTTTTTTTTTTGCCACTACTTTACATTATCTGATGCCTTTGAATGAATGATGAGAACGTTTCACTGAGCTGTCCTAAATAGAATTAGGAATATTGTTTTTTAATATGGCACAGTTTTTGCTAGAAAATACTGTAAAACTGAGTTATTATCCGGTGCCTTTTAAAAACACCTACACTTTCTCACAGTTCACTGCTAATGTCGAATGCCTACTTTTCTAATTTGGTGAATATAGCCTCATTGTCTGAACTAGTTGCTCTTCCTGAACGAGGTGTATCTTTTGGTTTAGATCTCTGTAATTAAATCGCTGAAATCAGTTTGATGCTGTCCTAATCATATCACCCGTTCACCTTCCACTTCGGATATTTCTTCAGCTGCTGATTTTGCAGCAATGCCTTTGTTCCAAAAGAGCAGTCGAATTATGGGCCACCTCACATTTCCAAGAAGAAACTGAAGATTATAATAGGCGAATAGATGTGTAGTTAAATGCTTCTTGAAATGTGTTTAAAACAATACCGACAACAAATATAAACATATTGTCCCGTGCATAGGGATTCAAAGATAAATAATTAGATTGTTGATTTTATAGAAGACTTAGGGTGCTATTCATAGACATTTCGCTAGCCCGCGCTACGAGCGTGCTAAATTAGCCCCGGCTATCGACTGATTACTTGTACAGTATTCATATCATATCATATCGCTAACACTGGTTTACGAATATGAAAAACGTTAGTTCGCTGACCGTCAACCGGAAGCCCGAGCTAAGAATGTCTATGAATATGGCCCTTAGTGTTTACGAAGTTCTACAGTGCAATGGTACCTACCTATTTTTCATCCAATGCTAATTTATTTACCAAAGTTTTCAATGTGCAGCATTTTCATAAATGGTAATTCATTCCTCTTTTCGCATTTTCTTTTGATAATAATAATAATACTGATAATAATAATAATGATAATAATAACAACAATAATAATAATAATAATAATAATAATAATAATAATAATAATAATAATAATAATAATAACTAAAAATATGTTAGCATATAAATCCCAGACGGCTGAAAATGCAAGTTTTATGTGAAAAGACAAAAGAAAAGCCATGCTATTTGTTATTCAACTATAAAAATTGAAATTAATTTAAAATTACCTTCGAGATGCCTGCAGGAACTAGAATACAGCAAATTACAGGAAAGGGAGAATAAATGACTCCTTTGTGTGTTGCACACATCTTATAAGAAATGAAATGCTCATTATTTATGTGAAGTAATTTATCTGTAAATATATGTATCTGAAGTATCCACTTGCAAATCTGTTTACATATATTTAAAAAGAAAATTCATAATAGTCGCTTTATCAGGTTCATAAACTTCAGTAAAAGTTTCGTAACACATTTCACATTTAAACACGCACCTTCAGTGGGTAAATTAGCTTCAAAATATGATAACAACTTTTAAAGCTTTATCATTTTACCTTGTGTGCTATTGAAAATCTGCATCTTTCCTTATATTCAATTATTTTCGACTTCACTAACAATTTCGTAACACATTTCACATTTAAACACGCACCTTCAGTGCGTAAATAAGCTTCAAAGAATGATTAAATCTTTCAAAACTTTATCATTCAACCTTGTGTGCTTTTGCTATATCTTTCTTTAGGCTATATTTAATTATTTTCGACACTTCCTCCTTTCTTACAGAGAATCGCGTTATTTGTTTGGTTAACAAAGCTTTCACGTCATTTTTATTTCTCCTTTTAATTCCTCCTTAATTTGACACTTTCAGCAGTTATCAATACTGCTTAAAAGTATTTTACTTTTGAGTAGACTGCAGAAATTCTTTCACTGAAAAATTATAAAATATGCTGATGATAATACTAAAAATAAATAAAGTGCATTAATAGTTACTTCTTAGCCGAAGCTTCTCTTGAGTTGCTGCTTTATTGTCATCAAATATAAAATAATGTTGTAATATAAATCGTGTAGTGATATAATAATATAAAGCAATACTGATGGAAATAGAGCTCACTGCTGTGAAGTAGCGGTTAACATGTCTGACTGCGAACCGGGCGGGCCCTGGTTCAAATCCTGGTTGGGAGAAGTTACCTGGTTGGAGTTTTTCCCCAGGTTTCCCATCAACCACTGAAACAATTGCTGGATAACTATGACCTTGAAATCATTTCGGCAATTTTTAATTAAATGTCATTATAATCATTACCATATCTCATTAAGTTTACGGTGCAATGTATTCGTACAAGAGCGCGACCATTCGGCAACAAAATATATCATTCACAGAACGGAGTAATAAAGCACAATAAGGCTTAGAATAAGCGCTACTTAACGAGCCCTTCCTCCGTGTAAAGGAAAAAAATTATAACGTTCGACCTATATTTACATACAAGAAGCACAAAGGTACTAAAACAGATTAAAATTGTGTTTCCCAAACTGATTTATGCACATTTTGCTGAAGATCCTGCAGTACTTTGAATTATGATTGCAAATTATAGACCTAATTAAGAGCATATATAGTACATTTTCAAATAATATGTGTCACTGAAGTATCTATGTTAGCACTTGAATGGGAGTGATTCACATTTATATACATACTAACTTCAAATATTTTCCACTTGTTCACCATCGTGTTGAACACATATAAGAAACCTTTCCGATGTGGTATGCGGAGTTGAATTCACATTTCTTGTGAAATTTCTGCAATTTTATTACATCCGTTATACTCTCTCGCTGACGTCAACATTACGTGGCCAAATCGCAGAGAATAAGATCCGGTGAACGTGCTGGTCATTGCATGGTCCTCCTATACCAATCCACCTTCGTTGAAATGTTTCGTTAAGCTACGTTCGGACATCCGAGCAAAGTGCGGTGGAGCACCTTCCAATTTGAAAGTATGCACTTTGCAAGATTCTTAATAATATGTGGTCTCTATCGTATTGTTGATTTGCTTAGATTACATAAGAATGTTTTTGTACAGCAACTATGTTTCCAATGGATCGGACTGTACTTGGTCGACCGCTATACTGTGCTATAAAAGTTTTGAGAATCCGTAAATGTGATTTTGTTAAGGGTTGCACTTGGATAAGGAACTTGAAGTTGATGTTTCAACATATTTTGTGAGAAAATTTAGACAAAAAGAAAACTCACAAATGTGGTATTATATTATTTTATGGAAGAAGATGACAAAATAACTTTTATAATTGTAAACTGAACAATTATCACAAAATTATATTGACGTTTCTTTACTACGAGTAAATTAATACTAAAAATCTATGTTTAATATTATACAGACAGTTTCGTTTTCAGGAATATGTTTCTAATCACGTTTACTTTTACTGGTCTTTCTTCTATTTAACCCAGAAAATATCTTCAAAAGTATTCTGATGACGACATAAATAACCGAGATCAATGATACTACAATTATTAGTAGAACAGTAACAACATCTAGCAGGAAGTATTGGTACCACGGAAGGTCCGCGGCAGCAGATCTAAGATGTGGAGCCCCTCGATGTCTGATGACGTACTCCGTCCAGAAGATGGCGGTGTCGAGAGCAGATTGAGGTCGATCGCGAAACTGTTGCGATAATCGTTTCGCATTTCTTTCATAACTGTAATGAAAGAGAGACTTGTAATAACGGTGAAATTGTATATAAATTAATTGACTATGCTTATTAAGTATTTAGTAATTGTCTTATTAAAAGAGACATCCGCCTTTCGCCTCGAAGCTGACGTTCAAGGTATTACGCTGGAAACAAAATAATACTATAGGTCGAAAGCTAAAAGAAATATGACATGTAATAATTATATTATATAAATTGTTTCAGTGATCAAGTAAAGTATAACTAATAATATCATCAAAATATCAAGAAGCCAGGCAATCCTTCCTTCATGCTAAGATATTCGGATGCTTGTATAAAAATTTAGAGCATATTATTCATACATTCTCCAATACACGCAAGGCTACCGATGCATGTGGTATAGGGTAAAGGTTGGTTCACAATAAATCGGGAACGTAAACGACAACGAGAATGAGAACGGAAATAATGTTAAATACATTTATTTTAACAACGAGAACGTAAATATTGTTAAAAGAAATGTATTGAACATTATTTCCGTTCTCATTATCATTGTCGTTTCCGTTCCCGGTTTATTGTGAACCAGCCTTAACGAGCAGGACTTTTGCTCCGGGCTACACTTGAGCGTTGATTCGGATTTCACTTGTAGTGATTCTCTAGTTTGTTTTCTCTCAAACTGTTCCCTAAATATAAGACGAAAGTCAGGATAACTCCACGTCTGTGGAGCTGGTATTCGGTCCGGCACGCCCATATTAGATCCCTGGCCGGGTTGTGATGGAATTTGTAGCAGGAAAAAAGACGTTACAAAGGGTTTTTCGGTTTACTCCCGTTTCTCTCATTCATTCCACCAACAGTCCGTCATTTCATCTAGCATCTGAAATAAAGGATCCGGTAGAGGAATGGGCGAGTTTAAGGAACGCTATATCGTTCACACCACAGTTTAGTGATGATCAGGCTTCGAGACTTGGGACCCGATAGAATAAGTTTACTGTGCATGGACTATAGGTTGTTGACTCGCTGCAGGTATTCAAAGGTAGAGATGTGCTGAGGTAACAACGTTGCTATTCAGAATAGAGTACGGTAGTATGGGGAAACACACACACATATGGACATTCTGAAAGTAAATATACAGTACATTACACAATGACAATGTCAAAAGAATGTGAAAAGCATTTATTCTCCTGTCTTGGTGTCTAATTAAATCTCTGTGTTATTTCCTCAACTAATCTGAGGGCTTCCGGCATCTCTTGCTCTGACTTTTCTAACCCTGTAATAGTTTCAGACACAGTTTGAAAATGGGTTTGTATGAAAACCAAATTATTCGTCAGAACCTTCAAATCCAGAGCGTTTTCCTTTGAATATTTTTGGCTTTCATTCTACAGTACTCCCATCCACTGTACGATATACCACTATACTCAGTACGCCGTTATGCGGATTTCCCACTGAACTACTCTATCGGGTCCGAAGTCTCGAAGTCTAGTGATGATGTAATGCGCGCACATTCTGTTGCCAATACAGTGACGTTTAGTCATCGTGGACAGACGAAGCGGTGCACACTGTGATTTTGTAATTAAAAGCCTTTACATAAATAACGAAAGTTTTGAGCTTACTAGGCTTAAATGTCGTCCTTTTAATTTAATGCGTCATGATCATGTGCCATATCCTCGTGCGATTTACATTTTAGGTGGTACATTAGCTAAATAATCGGGATATTCTCAATCGAAGGGTGTTTTGTGAGAAAATTTTAAATCGCATGATTGAAAATGAAGACTTTATTAACACTTCGTGGATATTTGACAAAAAACATGTACATCTCAATGTAAGTCACTTAAACGTGTTAAGTTAATAGCGATCTGCTGGAGAAGTTTCCTTATGGTACATGCATTCCAATATTTATACACATGTAGGAGCGTTTGCCTGGATTTCTGATACTTCAGTAATAATAAATTGTTCTGGGATATCTTAGTCCCATAACATTGGAATGAGTATAAGTGTGCACGGGGTAATCAATACGGTACGTGTCCTTTAGTACAGACTCTGCTAACAATCAGAAGTAATGCGCACTACAGGGTCACTCTACAACAGGTTCCTTACCCCTAAACAAGTACACTATATTTCAGTTTAGCAATTTTTATAATATTGTACACTACTAGTTGAAATAAAAGTGCTTGAAACAAGTACGAAAATACAGAAGTGGTTAGAGAATTTGAAATGGCAATATGTCTACGTACACTACCGGTCGAAAGTTTTCTATCAGCTATGAAAACAACTATATACTTTATATCAATGTAGAAAAACATCGGAAAAACTAAATAGACCAACAAAATAAATATTTCCTCTCTCTGGCATTATGATATGATAGAATATTCCAAACGAAATCCCTGTTTTAACCACAAACCTATAGTTGTGATAGGTGATCGAAAATTTTTGACCGGTAGTGTATGTGGCGACGTAATCATGTGTAATTTATGTAAGACTGACATAATCTGCCCTAAAAGATGGTATATATAGCAGCATTGTAATTGAGAGAAACATTTAAACAATTTGAAATTTACAGTGAAGATTATAGAAATCTAGGCTCTAATATTTCATTCACAGCAGTATCTGTTATCTGTATAACAGTTGAAATTGATAGAAGTGAATCTGACGATCTATCTTCAGTTATTAATTCAATGCTAGCGGACGAATTTAGCAGGGATCTGTGTGAAGTGATGGTGCATGCCAACATTTCTTTCAACAAAGTTCGGGTCAAACACTTCGTGGATATTTGATAAAACACATGTCAATCTCAATGTTAGTCACTTAAAGGACGTCCTTTACAGGATCTAAATGGCAAACTATGTGCTGTACCGGTATTTAAGTTAAATTTTGCGGCAAAGATTATTGAAATATAGGCTTTAATATATTTCATTCACAGCAGTACTTGTGTAGCAGTTGTGCCGGTGTTTGAAGTTAAAATTAAAAAAAAAAAGAAAATATTGTAATATAATAATAATGCTAATGATAATGCTAATGATAATAATAATAATAATGATTTATTTTTGCTGGCAGAGTTAAGGCCGTAAGGCCTTCTCTTCCACTCAATCAGCAAAAAGTGTATATACATATGCATGAACTTACAAAGAATTCAACAATTTGATTTAGATGAGAGTTACATGTAGGCTACACAGGAGATATTTACGAATTAAACAACAAAATACTATGAACTATTAATTAAACACTGAGATAAATTGTGTAGCAGAATTAAGCTAAAATACATAGAATGTTAATATATTTCAAATAATATTAGATAATAGAAAGAGGTTATTATGAGACAATTTTGAAAATACAGCACTATCAGGATGATGTCTAAAGAAAGAAGTAACAATGTAGTCAGTGATAGTTTAAATCAGTATGATTGAAATGAAATGCTAATAAGGTTATCTTTTAAGCTGTTTTTAAAGGTGTTTATTGTCTTGCAGCCCCTAATACTTTGTGACAAGGAATTCCATTGACGCGAGGTGGATACTGTAAAAGATGATGAATAACCAGATGTTCTATGAAGAGGTATGCTTAGCTTGCCACAGATAAGTGATCTGGTATTTACGTCGTGGTTAGAGTATAGATAAGAGAACCGAGACGAAAGGTAATATAAGCTTAAACATTGCATTAAGAGCGGTACCTATGAAACAGTAACATTTTAAGTTAAAATTTTACAGCAAAGATTATAATATAAGCTTATTCATTTCATCAAGAACAGTGTCTGTGAAGCAATAACGTATTTTTTAGTTACAATTTTACATAAAAGATTATTGTAATACGGTATAGGCTTAAACTTGTTAAGGGCAGTGTCTTTGAAACAGAAACATTGCACATCTTGATTACACAACTTTTAACACTATATCACTTTGGAAAACGTATTATGTGTCTTTCACGTGTTAAATTTTATATTACCTTGTTAACATGTTTCGGCCTGCTATTGGCCATCATCACAACTGGTTGTTGCTGGTCTTGGCCCTTTTGTTTTGTTTCCTGTGGGGGTGTGTTTGTGTAGTGTAATGTGGAATCAATTTCAGAACACACTCTACTACACTACACAAACACACCCCCACAGGAAACAAAACAAAAGGCGCCAAGACCAGCAACAACCAGTTCTAATGATGGTCAATAGCATGCCGAAAGATGTTAACAAGGTAACATAAAATTTAACACATGAAAGACACATAATACGTTTTCCAAAGAAACTTAGCAATTTAAAAGTATACAGGGAAGTCTATGTTTATACTTTTGTAATAAATAACAGAGCCCTACTCTTAAAATAATTCTTTTATGTGTATGTTTGTTGTCCTTGATGCGGGAATCGTCTGTACAGTCGAGGAGTTTTCGGACTAGAGTTCATGTTTTCAAATTGCTTCTCTTGGCCCTTTATACCAAATCTATATGAAGAGTCCACTGCAAGAATGATGGATGTCACTTTCTTGTCGAAAATGAACCAAGACTGTCAATGCATAGCTTAAGACATATATAATGTACATAGAGAGTTACATGGCATTAACACTGATAGTCATTGTCCAGTAATGATCGGAAAATCACAGTTAAGCTTTGAGCGTTAAGCATTTCAAACTTTCAATCGCTTCTCCTGAAAAATGTATTCCAAATGACATCCATCATTCTTGCAGTGGACTCTTCATATGTTTGTAACATGATCA
The DNA here is from genome assembly GCF_040183065.1 of Periplaneta americana. NCBI lineage: Eukaryota > Metazoa > Arthropoda > Insecta > Blattodea > Blattidae > Periplaneta > Periplaneta americana. The sequence goes on along the minus strand of NC_091133.1, from coordinate 67,982,419 downwards.
CTGAAACACTCTGCATATACATACTATAGCATATTTAATAAAAGTTCTCCAAACTTAAAAAACATGTCTCAGAAGTACCTTACGTTTACATTGTTCAGGTTATGAAAATAAAAATAAGGAAATCTAACCCGTTTGGAACTCACGACCGTGACTTGTATACAATTCACCTGAAGTTCGGAGCCGTTCATTGTGTTCAATAAGTGACTAAGAAAAATCATGATCAAATGGGACTCACTCAGGGTTCTCTAGTATGGCTCTCAGAGAGAGCAACACAGACTCTTTGCTGATGGAGTGGTAATCCAGCTTGACTCCGATGCCTTTTGAAACGCAGTTCTCGATGTTATGGTGCTGGTCTGAGTAAAATGGAATACCCACCATCGGGACGCCACTGTATATCGCCTCCTGCGTCCCCATAAATCCTCCATGTGTAATGAACACCCGGACGTTGGGATGACCTGTAAAATATATTCAAACTTACTACGATGTCTGTATAGAAATCGATATTTATTAAAATTTGGAACCAAACTAAACAGTTCGCAGAATAGTTGCATCACGATTAGGTAATAATGGAGAAATTATAACATAAATAATATGTCTTTATATGACTCAAACCATATGACAGAGTTTTTGTGTAGGTTTTTCTTGTGATACTTAGTAGCCTTTAAATTCACTCCACCATTTCACAAATAACAATAAACATTATTCCCGATAGAAAAAAAGAAGGTATTTATTCATTCCAGCTTTCGTCCCACGATATCAGCTTATTGTGGGTATTTTTGTTGAATATTCCAAGTGTAAATAAATACTGGGGCTATACACGTAGCGGTGATGAAGGAGTCTTTTTGTAAGTAGATAGATGGATGGATTTATTTAGTAAGTATTATTATAAATACAGATGTTATATTATCATAATTATCTCTTAAATCCAATGCACAAGTCTTCTGACCGTACGTGCTTTGAACCTAAAACAATTCCTACTCTGTAGGTTTCACCACCTCATCTATACTAAGATCCAACCCCTCTCCAAAAGAACACACAGATTATGTAATAATAAAAGGCATAAAAGTATGTAATTGAGTATCCCTTCGTCAGTTCGCATCATAAACTTCAGCAGCTGAAGTTCTAATCTATCTCGCCTTCAAGAGGAACAATCCAGTCTTTTATTCGCATTCTCTATTCCCCATGAGGTCAAGACATGCAAGCTAACTCCTATTCTGACTTAGCATCGAAGGTGGTAGATAGTTTTTCCGGATATGTTTCAATTTGACACACTGTAATAAAATATTTGTCCAGAAGTCCTTTTCTCCGCACAGTGGACAAAGGTGCTCTCATTCGTTGACAAATTTATTACCCTTCCATGCCCCTAATCTTAGCCACGCTAAACCTGCTCTGCTGTCTTTGTTACGAGAATTTATGTAGTCATACCGCCCCAAGTTAAGCATGAGATCTGATTGAAAATGTAGTGATGATTTTTCCGAACATTGGAGCTTAATCTCTTGCCTCTCGATATCAATTAAACGCATCTTCACATTACACCATATATTCCTTCTGTTATTCTCTCCTTTTTCCCCACACCCATCCCATTCCTATATGATGCAGCCCTCTCTGCATAGACTATAGTGCATACATTTTATCTCTCCACGCTCGCATGTGAGCAGCTGTGCTTTGCATTGCCGCGTCCGTTCTACATCCGTGAGCGTGGTAAGATAAAATGTATCCACGATATAAGTAGAATGAGGGAAACTACTGTGAACTTACTCAAAATGTCGAACTGCGGTAGCCATTTGGACGTCATGACATTGTCTGGCAAGCCAGAAATTGTATCAGTCTTCCAGATTACCCGTTGGGGCAGCTCAGCAAAAGCATCCAGAAACGATCGAATTATTTCTTCAGAAAATGTTTCACTCCTCACTAGAGAACCCAGACTGAAGTAGATAACTCCATGGTTTGCACCACTGATGTATTTCTCAATATCCTATAGTAAAATTAATTATGTAAAATTATCTACAAAATTCTAGATATGCAAAATGGGCAAATACACATATCACATAAATATAAACTTATTTATAAAGAACACTTTTCAAACATTTTTGTAGTAATGACTACTTTGTGTGCTATACTAAACAAACTTGTAGGGTAGTTGCCTAATGCCGTGATACCCCTAATTCCGTGATACTTTTCTTAAAAAGGAATGTCAGTCAAACCTTTGCCATTCGATCATAGCGCCAGACATTTTTCTCGAAAGAGTGCATCTTTAAGTTACCTCTGAGACATCGGTGAACTTCCTAGCAAGATACCAAATCCCATGATAGTCAGTGAAAAAAAAAAACGTATCACGGAATTAGGAGTATCACGGCATTAGGCAACTTTACCCTAGAGCTTGCAGTTAACATTTTGTTGATTAATTATGCACACAGCATTTAAATCCAATATCAGATGTATTTAGTTTCAAACAGTCATACCTATTATTTCTGAAAAATCATTGATAAAATTTACAGAATTAAATACGCAGCATTTAGGATTTATTTCAGCAATTAAATCTACGTACACATTTTCACTGATAAGATTTCTATTAAGCTTACACACATAAATAGAAAAATGTTTGACATTTATATATTCTGCAGCAGTCTATAGTTTTTTGCAAACCACACATCACACTCCATATTTAGTACTTTTAGTGTTATCTAAGATTTGTTTGTTTTTACCTGCATTATTTGATACCATTTTTAAAACAAGATTCCTGTTAATTGGAATTAAGCTTTCAGGTAATCTACCATGTCCTGGAACTTAAGTACGCAATAATCTAATTCCAATCATAGTCACCATGAAAAAGTAAAACCTCATATAAGATTCCTATTATATTTGCTTTGAACAAATTAAAAAAGAATTAGCGATATGACTTTCAGGTAAGGAAAATAATTATTCCAAAGGAAATAATATCTTTATAGCAGTGTAAAGAGAGAAATTTGAAAATGACTTAAACGAGCTCAGAATATTTGTTGGCGATATTTTTAGATTAATTCTCTTTTATCTGACAGTTTTTAGAATTATATATTGAAAGAAAATGGATAAAAAATAAATGATTAAAAGAAGATTAGCGGAAGACATATTTCATAAACACCATTATCAGCATGTGTCACTCGAAATGATAAATGAATATGTTTCATTGAGGAAACTATTCCCAAAAAGTATATAAAGAAACTAAGGTGTTAAGATTTATAGATCTTATGCACAGAGTAATTAATGGCTATATGCATCAATGTCGGTGAATTTTTTAACCTGGTATTTAGCTAAAATAGCTTACGATGGAAATATCATATGTACTTCGGTACATTAAAATAATATATATATATATAATAGCTTAGATAATAGCCTCCTTTTTATTTACCAGCAAAATTATCTAGGTTAATTGATATGTGTTTAAAACTTTACTGAATAAACGTTGGCCGATAAAATAAGAAAATTTAAAATAATCCAAACAACAAGATAGTGCGTAGGCGATTGGAAATTTTAATTATCAATGAAAAGGAAAGGAATAGTGACGAGGAATATGACCAAGAATAAAGACTGCGTCCTAGGTCAATGAAAGAACGCACCATATATTTTCAAGACATTTTGTAATAAATTTTATATTATCTAAAATTTCAGCTTTGTCAGTCTTATCCATTTGTTCATTTTTCATTTTAGTTTTTATACCATGTTTTTTTTTATATTTTGATATAGTTCTACCAAATTTATAATTTCGGCACAAAATCCAATAACAATTAAGTTTCTATGTGCGTTTCTGGGCAATACACGTCATAATTTACGGTAGTTAAACTATAGTATTTTCACAAATCTAACCTACGTACACTTGTAAATATATTTTAATTATTAATTGGTAGTCTACATGGTGCTACTTGATTATTTCCCATTATTTTTTGTGCTTCAGTATTACTTGCTGTTAGTTCATGCCCCTTGGCCTTGCTCACGTGATCTTCTAAGCCCTAAACTGTCTCACTTAAAAAAAATATTGCACTCGGAAAAATAATTTTCTTGAAAAGTCTTTAAAAAAAGAACACAATATTATCTGTTATCTTCTGTTCAGTAGTTATAGGCTACTATGATGTAGCACCTGTTAAAGTTTGCAGTTTGTTGTTGACACTGTTTACATGAATTCCACCATTTTGAAAAATGTATAGCTACATCCAAATCATTGGATGATATCCCCAAGACAAGGTAATGAGATAAATGGCATGTATAACAAAGCTGTTGTTCAGTAAAGTTTAGGAGAAACTTACCCGTGGAAGCTTCTTTGGAGTCCCTATGTGAAGACCTCCCACCTCTATAACTCCAGGCACCATGGGTCTTGGAATGTTGATACTGAAGTGACTGTTAACCAGTACCAGGCTCGTATTCTTGCTAATCTCTCTGAGAGGAGGCAGCTGATTTCCAAGATGTTTACGAGCCAGTTGTTCCATAGGCAGTTCAGAGAAGTAATAACTACCAAATTTTAAAATCAAGTTCATGATCGTGTTATAAACCCTTTGCTGTAAATTCATTTTGTCGGTGTGAGGCAGGAAAAAAATGGGAATATATGCAGGATGGCTAGGATTGCCAAATTTTTCATCTATCCAAGGAAAAGTCATGCTTGAAGCCACATTAATATGAGAAGCATTGAATAAATGTGCAAATCCTGTGAAACAATTCGCTCCAAAATACTCAGTTATGACAAGATCAAATTTCTGCTTGGACTTGATTAATTCTTGAACTTTTGGATGTTCAAATGATTTTTCACAGAATTTAATATTAAGGTTCCAGACGAAATGTAATAAGTTGATGTTCTTTTGATTGACGGCGTATTGTATCGTGAAGGAATTGAGTAGAGAGGGTAAAGCACCTTCGATACTGATATCCGTGTAGTTAGGTATCGGATTCTTCTGTGGGAAGTGGCTCACCACTACTACTTCATGTCCCTTGGCTGCCAGACCTTTCAGCAGAGCCTCGAACATAATGAAGTGACTCTTAATGTGTAGTTCAAACATGGCTAAGATGCGAGCAGCATTCGCTTTATCTATGCTGTAACTTCCCAGCAATACGACAAAGAAAAGTAATCCGTGTAGCTTCATCTGTAAACAAAATAAAGTTTATATATTAATATTACATTTGTTGTAACTTGAATGTTTTCTTGCCGTTTTTTGTGAATAAGTTGAAAACATCAAGTTACATTTCAGATCTTTCGAAAATTTGTTATTTTAAGATAATGTTTTCTTTGTTGGTTCTATATTTATGGATTATAATGGGTATTCTATTAAATGTTGGTAATTCGAAAATTCCACCTCCCCGATGAAGACATCCTGGTAACTGCGGCGATAACACAATAAAATGGTCACATTTTGAAGCTATGAAGTTACTTAAGTTGTAGTGAGACCCAGGGAATTTGAGCAAAATATCTGTAGCTCCTGGTACTCCAGAGGAGATACAATTCTCAGCAGCGATTGAATTGGACGATCCTCGTAGTGCAACGCCAACCTCACCCTCATCGGATAGAGAGGGTATGAGTGATATTAGGCCCTAATTTTTCCCAGAGAATGATGATCCACTGTCAACTGTATCAGAGTCCCTGATACTACTACAACGTTTTTGGAATCCTCCTCTCTATTTCGATGTCCCAGAACCAGACTGTTCCAAGTCCATTTTACTATTTTTTTTTTCAGGAGAGCTATTTTAAGCTCCTGACATTCAAAGCTTCATGAAACAATTTGGAATAGCTTCATAGCAACCTTATGGAGAGGAATAGTTATAATTTTGTTCGATTCACATATGAAGACAAGAACTGGAACATAGTGAAACACAGATTTCTTTGTTATAAAAAGTCGGACTTAGAACAGTCTGGTTCTCAGCCATCGATTTGTTACAGAAAAAAAAACATAGTCCAACAGATGTATTCTATGATTCTCTGCTACATTTTTAAAGGCAGAAGCTTCAATATTTAAAAAAGAAAACAAGTAGAAAACGTGGTCAAGAAAGTGAGGAGACAAACATCTACACTTTTTCAAAAGTCTACTACCATGGATGTCAATTACACCAGTTTTTCATTAACATATGTTCTACTACGTTTAATATATAACAAAATGTTTCCAAAGTCATTCTGGTATCTGTCTTCGTCTGTATGTAGCTCATTGTGATTCACCACACCTTTTTATACAACGATTTATTGAATGAATGTAAATTGTTTTTCTTGTCTCTTTTAATACATCTATATAACATGATATTAAAATATAGAAAAAAGTCTTCATCAGACGAGCTAGTCAACGCAAAAGCAACTGGCTGATTTCACCACTTTACCGAGCATTCTCTGTGTCCACCACTCAGAATCAGCGCTGGTAGCCAGCGAGCAGGTTTACCTGCGTTTATATGCTTTCTTTATGTGTGTATCTTATGAATGAAGAATATAATAATAAAGTATTTCAACACAAACAAAATACACACAAAGCTACACTACACATTAGAAATTGAAAACAACAAATCCATAAATTTTCCAGACATCACAATAACAAAGGTAGACAACAAACACACATTAAAAGTATATACAAAACCTACAACAACAACACACATACACAACACATCCAATCACCGCACACAACACAAACAAGCTGCATTCAGAACAATGGTACACACACTACTCAACATACCAATGAAGCAACAGGATAAAACGAAGAACTAAACACAATCAAATATATAGCACAAGAAAACGGATAAAACCCCAACATAATAGACAACATAATACGTAAGACAAAACACCACAAAAAACAGAAGGATACAACACAAACACAAGAACACAAAAAATACATCACACTAACATACGAAAACAAAAACACACATAAAATTGCAATCTCATTCAAGAAATTAAACTACGACATCGCATACAGAACAAATAACACTCTACAAAAACATCTCAACACTCAAACAACAAAAACAAACAAATACAACCACACAGGCGTATACAAACTCAAATGTAACACCTGCAACTACTTCTACATAGGACAGACAAGCAGATCATTTCAAACACGTTACAAAGAACACATCACAGCCATAACAAAATTACAAAACATCTTCACATATGCAGAACACATCACAAATGCCAACCACACATACAGAGACATAAACACAGACATGGAAATACTGCACATCCAACCAAAAAGCCAGAAACTCAACACACTAGAACAATATGAAATATACAGACACACGAAAACACACCCCAACGATATTCTCAACACACAATTCAATTTCAAAACACATACACTCTTTGACTCTACACTACGAACGCACTCACACAGGAAATAAGAGGCGCCAAGACCAACAACGACTAGTTCCGAAGATGACCGAAAATAGGTTGAAACATGTTAACAAGGTACGTTAATATTTAACACAAGAAAGTTCTTATCAAACATATTCCTAAAGTATTTCGTAGTATTCTGCATACGTATTACACAATTTTTATTTGCTTTTGCAGAAAGCATTAAATAGGAGAATTTAACCTTTCTGCTAACAAGGTAATATAATTACCCCAGTCAAAAGCACACATCAATCTTCGTTAAGCATTTGGAATATAAACAATTTATGATTATAGATTTACAAAAAATGTAAAAATATAAAATAATCACCCCATATTTAAAAACACAGAGTGTTCAAAAGTCCTGTTCCATTTTCTTGAAAACGTACACCAAAATTAATGAACTTTAGATATGTTACTGCTGACAGTATAAGATAACATAATGCAATAAATTTGAATTTGCCTCTTTTCAAGACAAACTTCTTAATCCTACATAATATTGACATGGTGGAAAACACATTTACAAGCAATGAAAGTCACAGTACTGTAATATAAATTGGAAATAATTTCAGTTAGTTATTGGAAATTAAATATTAGAATACCAAACATACAACCATGAGCAACTCAATAACATTTTCTTATAACAAAAAAAAATGTAATAAAAATAAATTTATAAAAAGAAATAAATAAAAATATGAAAGTAATAAATAGCCACCGACGTAACTCAGTCGGCTAAGGCGCTTGCCTGCCGATCCGGAGTTGCGCTCGGGCGTGGGTTTGATTCCGGTTTGGGCTGATTACCTGGTTTAGTTTTTTCCTAGGTTTTCTCCAACCGTAAAACAAATGTCAGGTAATCTATGACGAATCCTCGGGCTCATCTCGTCAAATACCATTTCGCTATCACCAATCCCATCGACCCTAAATAACCTAGTAGTTAATTCAACGTCGTTAAATAACCAAGTAAAAAAATAATAAATCTAATTTTAGTTATTTTTTGAAATTCAAATACTGTATTCGAACATCACCTATACCACAATGAGCATCTCGAAAAAAGGCTAGTGTAATAATTATTTCTTCTAACAAAATCACTTTCAGGAACACCTTAAGACACAGAAATGAAAAATAAAATATTGCGAATAAAAGATCATGATAATATAAATAATATACAAATTGTTATAAATAACACAAAATAATATAATTTGGTGGCAGACAAACATAGACATAAAGAAAATTAAACTACAGATTGGATTTTATATCCTGGAATTGTCATGGCACGGACTACAAAGGGGGGAAACAAGAACACCACACATAAATAAAGTGAATTACTACATATTAAATTAGAGTAAGTATTTGTTATCGTTAATTCAAATTCTTAGTAGATATATAACGGATAAATACGTGGATTTTAAAAAGGAAATATATAGAAAAATAAAAATAATATAAAAAATCGACACTGGGGTAACCGCATTGGTAGCAGGAGAGTTAAGAAATGTAATAATAATAGTAGTAGTAGTAGTAGTAATAATAATAATAATAATAATAATAATAATAATAATAACAATTTATTTATTTATTTATTATTAATTTATTTATTATTAATATTTGTGTGCTGAACAACAGCCAGAGGCCAATTATAGTTCAGCACAATACACAAACAGAAGATACAAAGGTGCAAAACAAAAATAAATAATATCTTAAATAACAAAAACATACATGAATACAATTGAGTACAAACAGTAAAAACTAATTAAACCTTAAAAGGATCTAAATTGTGCCCATGCAAATTGGCATATTTTATGCATCTACAGACTGGAGAAAGTGATTTTGAATTTCGGTTATAAAAATTTTTTTGAAATCTTAAACCTTTTGTAGGAATACGAAGGCTGATATTGTTTATGATAGACTCACAATCAATATCACCCTTGATAACTTTGCAAAAAAATTGATAATCAAGATTTAGACGTCTAGCATAAAGGCTACAACAGTTAAAATATATACAGGTAATATCATAGTTAAAGTCAGTGGAATTGGGTATATATCGAAAAGCACATAAGGAAATAAATTTTCTTTGAATATTTTCCAATTTAACCGAATCGGTTGAAGTAATGGAATTCCAGGCTACAGATGCATATTCAAGTTTAGAGCGAACCAAAGTAAAGTATAGAATTAATAGTGATAATAATAATAATAATAATAATAATAATAATAATAATAATAATAATAATAACAGTAGGCTAATAATGACATGATGTGAGTCCGTAACAAACCAACCTGTCTAATACATGTTTTGGCTGATGATGATGATGATGATGATGATGAAGATGATGAAAAGAAGTATGCATAACGAAATGAATACATATAGATTTACAATGGAATAAATGGAGAACACTAATAAACAGAAGACTGAATCCTGTCTTACCTAGTATTACAAAACTGGAAGACACTTGAAAAGAAAAGTCCTTCCAGAATTAAAAGGCATATAAGGCGGAACTAGTTCAAGCCGGTCTACTGTATGTCGACTTGGGAATGCTAGTGAGGCGGTGTTGCCTAGTTAAATAGTCGCGAAGTCTACGATCCATTCAATATACAGCCAGGCCGAATTCCTGAATCCACCGAAACTATTCGAGTTAACACGAACGCTGTCGAAGTTGGCCGGGACTGCAGCATATCGCGTTTAGCGCTCGTAAACAATGTTGTCAGATTTAAGGAAATTTCCTCACAAATTAGGGAACTTCTATAAAGGAGAGGGAAATTTTGAAGATTTGAAAAAAATGCCGGCTTTTGAGGAATTCTTGGCTTTCAATTGAACCCACGGAAGAAATGTGCAATAAAAAAATTGAACACTATATTTTCTTTCTTTGATAGGTACGTGTTGTAAATACACATACTCACAAGTACTTTTACAATAAAATACGATGTTATTTATGAAATCTGCATTCTTCTTCCGACTCTCCACTGCTCGTGTTCCTGCCTATTCTATTGATAATATTCGTCTGTACAGGTCAATCGGAATGTTTGTTATCGACAAATCAAACCTCTATCGCAAAAGACAATTTAAATTAATTCAAATTATTGCCACTTCACTAATACCAATTAATCTTTCTTGTTTTTTTTTAATTATAATCATCGACTCAATAATACAAAAATCTGTTATCGTTTTATAACTTATTGCTACTAACGGCTAATCACTCATTGTTTTGATGTAGAAGAAAGCAAACTTACATGTGTTTGAAATAAATCAGAATCTGTATTTCCATTATACTTACTTTGACGAAGAAAAAAACATGAAAGTTTAGAATATAGTTTATGTCTTTAATTTGTACGTATTGTGCTTCTGCATTCCAGTATAATTCCAAAAACACAACCATTAAAATGTTAAATAAAATTGAATGTTCATTTCATTCAGATGCATTTTAAAATGATACATTATTTTGCACTTGTAAGTCACAATTTGAAGCTTAGATATTTTAGAAAGCAGTGTTGAGGTAATGTGGAAGTTTTACAGGTACTACAATGAACAAAAATTATTGTTTATTTTACCCAGCATTTTCTGAACCAATCCAAAATTCGCAGACGTATTGAGGAAATTTTGCCTGTTTGGTTGAGGAAATTTTCGATTTGGAGCTGGCAACACTGCTCGTAAATGAGATGCAACCAAAGACCAGACAACTGCGGTTGGTCTTTACAAACGTTGGAGATGGGGAAACTTCTTCAATCTTGATAATACGAAAATGTGATTGTTCAGTCTTTGACTTATTTATTGTAGCAAAATATCAAAAAGATTATTTTTACTAATACATATTAGTGAACGTTTTCGCCCTTATTATGGGCATCATCAGACTAATAAGTAGATACCTATGTAAAAGTAAGTAAATCCATGTTAAACATATTGCAATAAACAAGTTTAAAAATTTAAAACAACCATCAATAAAAAAATAAAAATGAATGATTAAAAATAATTAAAGTTTACATATAAAATTTTATTAGAAAATTATGCATATTTACTAAGACGTACTAAAATAGTAATATGCGTTACAAGAGCGGTATGTTGAAGTTTTCATGTTCCAGGAAAAGTTTGAAAAAGCGAAACGTAGTTGAGCTTCTTTAATTTCCGAGAATTGAAAGAAAACATACCGCTCGTGTATCATACATTATTTTGTGCGAAGATCGTTTATTACATACCTGAAAGAGGAATTTATAATTAGTTACAATGAAATCTCCATCTTGGTTTCTGTTCAATGACGGCAAATTTGCAAAAAAAAAATATATATATATATATATATATATCTATCTTCAACATTGTTGCTTTAAAATCTTTTCTGTGATTACTATACTCCAGCAGGCCTGATGTACGTCTGTCTTTTTTCCCCCAGTCTATGATGAGTCTGGAATCTTATTGATTTTTTCACGGCTTCCTTAATGTTACTTGCATCACGAATGCAGTAACTTTAGTGGAGTTGTAGAGTTTACTTAATTTTTGCAAATATTTAAAAACAATAATTAACAGTGCAATTTGGGTGAAATTGCAGTGGTAAGTTTCCAATTTATAATTATTACTATATTGAACGTCTCTAAAAATAATATGTTAAAAGCCTAAAGCAGTAAAATCAATATGTCACTTAAGCGGTAAGAAGAGAGAAATTGTTATGTGTGTTAGGTTGGGAATACTGAATGTGGAATTTTAGACTTTCCGCGGATTGGTTTTGTGCGGAAACCAAGCAAATACGCACGATCTCGCATAAATGTTTTATTTGGGATGACTAAATGTTTTTTTTTTTTACGAACCAATGCTTTTCTATTATCAAATTCTTCAATCTTGAAACAAGAAAACGAGAAAAGTAGTGTACGGGATCCTTGTCCCTCGCATCTGTTGACTGTCTTCCACTTCTTAATGTATCAACGCTGTATACAGCTACGAGCACTGCATTTTCTTAGGCCACAATGCCTTCTTATTTTAAACCGCCATAGGAATACGTTTACTTACCTGTGCACATATGAATTGGAGACGGAATTATCTCTTGCAAGACCTATGTGACAACTGAAGTTGTCGCATGCAAAACCACTCCTACTCTTATTGTTATTGGCTAGGTATTGATTTTTCCACTCAAGGCTCAAGCTTCATAAAATATAAAATGTAGTATAGATTTTTGCTAGTATTGGAGTTTTTCGGTCACGTGATTACAATTTACTTTTTCATCAAGTGTCCAATAATACATCGAAATTACCCGTTCTAAATCCCATAAGTAATGTCCTTAACTGAAAAAAATAAAATAAAGTCGCCGTTAAGATTATTTCTGCATGAACTACAAAACCTTTAAATGAAGAACAAATAAATTAATTTAGGAAGGTTATACAGTATCCTAAATGCATTATTAATAATAATTTGAATTATTTTTACTTTTATCTTCAGTATTAATTCAGTTCTGTATCGTCTTTTTAATATTTTACGAAAGCTGATAATTGAAATTTATAAAACATTAGCACAGTCTAGTATATAGTCACGAAGCTCAATACGTAGGGAATATGCATCCATAGATAGTTGCTAACCACTAGGATCGCTACTATCGCCTCATCACATACAATGTGAAACAGTACCTGCACAGTCTATTGTTCCTAGTACCCTCAACTCAAGCTTCGTGACTGTTTATACTAGACTGTGGTATTAAGTTGATGCATGACTTAGTACCGTTTTTTTTCATCACAACACTGCAGTGTTAGGAGATTGTTTATCGTTAGTCATTTGTGTTATTTTGTTAAGTTTATTTATACACGCTGTAACATCTGTGGTCATATCGCGTATAGGATCTCTTGGTATATCAGTAGGCCGTTGTTACTACTGTTGAGTTCTTGTTTCTATTGTGTGTTGTACATGGTTTGTGTTCATGTAACTGATTTTAGGTTTTGATAAATGTTTATGATATTGGTGATTGAGTCGGTGATGAATCATGGTATGTAAATTTCCAATCCGGTATATGTCTTTGCGACTGAGGGAAACCATGAAAAACCCCAGTAAAATTGGTCAGCCACGGGGTTTCAACACGGGACCTTTCCAATGCGAGTCTCAAACGTTCCATCCGAGCCAACTCGCTCGGTCAATTATTTGGAGTTTTGTGCTTGTAAATACGCCTTGAATTTTGTGGGTTTGAAAATTAATTAATTAATTAATCATGGTTTATTTAACGACTTTCGCAACTGCCGGGGTTATATCAGGGTCGCCGGTGTGTCGGAATTTTGTCCCGCAGGAGTTGTTTTACATGTCAGTAAATCTACTACCCAGGCCGACGGGTTAGAAAATGTTTGTGTGCTAAAAAAGATGACGTGTCAAGCAAGTTGGGGGTGGGGAGGAAAAATAAAAGAACACTTCCGAAAACAACGTTGCGTACAAAGGTTTATGAGAAATTTCTGTATATTGACGGATAAACACAAAATGCCCAAAATCATTTCTTCAGTTTGAGCGATATTGAAATCTGTTTTTTTTTTCGAAAATTTCCGTCCCACTTTAAGCACAGTAATACCTCCCTCAGTATCGTGTAATAAACAGTAAAGGCTGGTTCAAATAAACCGGGAACGGAAACGGCAACTAGAACAAGAACGGAAATGTTGTTAAAATAAATGTATTTAAATGTGAGGATTCATAATTAACTATTATGAACGCTCACATTTAAATACATGTATTTTAACATTATTTCCGTTCTCGTTCTCGTTTCCGTTTCCGTTCCCGATTTATTGTGAACCACTCTTTATCTCGTTGAGTGGACGAAAATTACTACTACCAATATTCCTTTTATTAAGAAAGTTTCTCTCACCTCCAAATCTTCTTGGAAACTCGTCTTCTGTATAACACTGTTTCTTCCTCCGAATGAACCTCGATAATGGTACTGGACTTTGTTATCAATGTCTCTTGATAGTGAGTTAATTTATGTAAATACATAATTTTGCATAGTATGCAGATTGATGGTACAGAGGTTAAAATATTGCAGTGGTAGATGCATCTCACTTCTGACCCAGCCTTATCTAGTATTATGCAGGCTTAGTTGCACTCTCGTTTATCATTGCACATTTAAACTTATGTAAAAGATAAAGGTGTTAAGGCCGGTCTCCCACCAGGGCTACATTACTACGACAGCGACTGATAGATAAGAACCTCTCACACATTAACTACGCGACCGCTACAAAAATGTTTGGGAGATGTCTTCTAATGATGATGTCATCATTGCTTATCAGTAGGGAGCGGATTTTTATGTGCTAAAAAATTTAAATATATTTATTTTTATGTGCTAAAAAGTACGAAAATATTTGCTAAAAATAAAATATATATATTTTTTTAAATATGAGAAAAATACCTTACTTAGCTTGAAAAAAAAAAAAAAAGAATGTTACTAGGTACGTTAAACCAAAGGTCCCGGGTTCGATACCCGGCTCCGGAACAATTTTTCCCTCGAAATTATTCAAATCAACTTTACAGGGAGTTATACCTGAAATCTTGATTTGCATAATACACGTCACTGTTCGTTAACAGAAAACCACAATTTAAGTCACACAGAGTTAGTGTGCACTCGAAGTTGGTTGCTTGACGGTTGTCAGCCCACTTTGAGGTCTGTGGATATAGAGGGAAAAATTGGATCGGTGTCGGTTAGAGTTCCCGAGTAGCTCAGTGGTAGAGCCTTGGTACGTTAAACCAAAGGTCCCGGGTTCGATACCCGGCTCCGGAACAATTTTTCCCTCGAAATTATTCAAATCAACTTTACAGGGAGTTATACCTGAAATCTTGATTTGCGCAATGTTACTAGGTATTCACCAACCACACTTGAGTGCTAGTAGTTGGCCGAGAATTGCAGTGAATAACAAAGGTCATCTCCAAATTCTCCATCACAAATGCATGCCGATTATCTCTGAACAACGACTTATACTGTGAAAACGATCTTTCCACATCACAGGACATCAGACGTGCATATTTAAAGAGAGGAATGTCACAAACACAAACACCGTCAATTTCACCTACAGGCACATCCTCCAATACTTGAGCAACTTTACACCCTTTTTTATATCCACTGTTTTTCCCAAACACATTCTGGAATTTGTCCCTTAGTGCTTGTACTTCTGAACCTGATAGCGAGTACAGTTTAATTTTCACGGCACGCACCTCCCTGTTTCAGACAACAGGTTTTTGGATGTTTCGAGTTTTTTTATGGTGTCACATAAAAGCTTCGATTTGCTAATAGGAAAGCCAAATCGTTTTTTAAACAACCATCTTTTAGTATATCTTGAAGGATATCGATTGGTGAAGCCCAATAACAGGGAATCACAACATGACGTATTGCTCTTATCTGTTGTGTTTCACAAACAAAGCGTGGAATGAAATCATCTTCAGCAACAATAAACATTCCTAATTATGTGTTGCAAGATCTCTTCTCCTTGTCAATGTTAATTTATTCTCTAATAATAACACTGATATGCTGCGTAGCAGTTCTCAGAACTTGAGGTGATACTATTACAAAAATGGCTCACGGATACACCACACAGCTTAGAAACACTAAGCAACCAAGAATTCTTAAAAAGATAAACGCACTTCTGAGTAACATAATTGGTTTAGTTTTAAAATGTTTAAAAGTTCTTGTAAAAAATTATTTAAGTAAGAAAACTCCAAGATTTATGTGTTTATAATAGATTTCCTGAAAATATGTATTTACATAATTTTCTTGTGAAAATATGTGTTTTTATGTGAAATAAAATTCGAGTTTGAAACTTGAAACTTCATGTTCGGAATTTTTAACTTTGTTAATTGTGTTTTATCACACGTAAAAATAATATTTAATTACATAGAAATCCGCTCCTTACTTATCAGTATCTCAGAAGGAAGTAAGGGCGTAGCTATTGAATGAAGCCGTATATTAGGAACATAGTCAATACAGCGGCTTTTGTTTGTGCCCAAGAACTGAAAAAATGACGAAAAAAAAGTTTGTTATTTTATCGAATGTCTAGTATTTTATTTAAATTATTCAAAATACATAATGTAATTTATCTACACCCGTGACGTAAAAGCGATTTTCAAGATTCCTATATTTTAAGAAGCATAATCGAAATAGAATATCTTGTCACAGTCTGCAAATTTAATTTGAATTAACTTCAATTACAAATAACACGGACATTTTAAATTAAATTAAAGCAAATCTAATTTAATAACTCGTCTATATTTTTTGACCCCAACAAACACATTATATATAATCGAAATTAATATTTGCGAAGTTATGTTCAGTATATAATTTTATTTTATTAGATACAGTATGTAACATTTTGGATTTAGATTTCATATTTTACATTATGCAGTATATGAGTATGATATTGAAAGCTTCCAAAATGTCACACTTCCAACCCTTAAGGGAACCAGGTAGTGATTAGGGGTCAAAAATCCGGTTTTTTATTTTGTGTTTAAAAAAAAGGGACAAGACTTGCTCTGTAAAACAATATCAATATTGTGGACAGTATTTCTGCAGATATGCTCTTTAAATGGCTTCTCTAAATTTGGCGTGTAATTTATACACGCTTTTTTTTTAATGTAGTTTTCCGTAACTTGACATTTTTCAAACTTACGTGCATTTTTCTCTGAAACTACTGAATCAATTTACATGAAACTTTGACAGTGTTTTCTGCAGCCTGTGTTCTACATAGTAGACCTAGGGGTTTAAGAATATCACACACATAACACGAGAAAAAAAATAGATATGCATTGAAATAAATACAAAAAAGTTGAACAAAGTTCAATATATTTTCTGTTTCACTAGGGATGAAATATTTAACTAAATTTTGGTTTAAAATTTACAATATACATTACTAGATAACTTTAAAAAATACAAGGCATATGAGTGTAGATTGTAGCAAGTAATGTGCACCTGAAGAATGGAGTACATTTAGCAAAGTGGGAAAACAGGTTATCAGTTAGGGCCTTTCTTTTGCACTTGGATACGAAACTAATTAGTTGTCTTTATCACTGAATTCAGAATGATTGATTGTATGACCATAGAAATTTGCATTCCACTCTGAACACTGAAAGCCTAGAAATACTGAACTAAACTTTTATACTGAAATTTTTTAATCGCACAGACCACTACCCACTCCCCTTAACTTAATATATAGAATTATATATTCTCTATGTTATAATTTAATTTACCTTCGGGCCGAGACGTAGATGGGAGGATAATATAAAAATGGGTTTGAGGGAGGTGGGATATGATGGTAGAGACTGGATTAATCTTTCTCAGGATCGGGACCGATGTCGGCCTTATGTAAGAGCAGCACAGAACCTCCAAGTTACTTAAAAGCCATTTATAAGTTATAAGTATAAAATTTAATTTAAAATATTGTCATTTTTATTCTCTCTCCTTCTTCCATTTCTTTTCACTCTTTCTGTTTTCTCTCTGTTTCTATTTGTAATTCTTTTATTTTGGAATATGTATGATAAGACTTTCCTGTGTTAAATTCTAACGTACCTTGTTTACATTTTTATGGGTCATCCTCAGAGCTGGTCGTTGTTGCTAATCGTACATATTCCGAAGTGATACAGTGTTAAAAGTTGTATAATCAAGATGTAGCCTATATATATATTTTATTTTGTTTATAACATAACACATGTAACTACTGTAATTGGAGCTTCTACAGAGGCATCATTTTATTTTTACTAACATTTCTAATATTAACCTGGCTATACCTTTGGATCAACGGTCGAGAACCGAAAACACCGTTTACTACCCCTTTCCACGACTGGAGTTCGATGATACTGGCGTAAAATACAAACAAATCACTTTACTAGGTACAGGAGGGAAGAAAAGTAGTTCATTTATGTAAACTAGGAAATATTACGCTTTTGAATTTGATAATTTTCATTAGGTTTTTGTTTAATCAAGATATAGTAGCTACAGTATTAACAATGAGTGTTTTTACTCACGAATTGAGCTGTCAATGCGGGCGTATTCATTTTATGCAGTGTAGCCTATATGGGGGCGCAATCCTGGTCACTCACCAAGAAACAGGCATTAAAATTAGGAAGATGCCAAAGAAGAATGGAAAGGAAAATTCTCGGAATAAGCCTGAAAGACAGAATCAGAAACGAAGAAGTACGGCGACGAAGCGGCGTAGAGGACGTGGTGACACTCGCTAAAAGGATGAAATGGCGCTGGGGAGGACACGTGATACGAATGCAACCTACCAGATGGACACACACGGCGACACTGTGGGATCCAAGAATTGGCTGGAGAAACCGTGGACGACCGAGGACCAGATGGGGGGACGAGTTCCAGTTGCAGCTAGGAGGACTGTGGACGAGAATAGGACGCCAAAGAACACGGTGGAAGGACGCAGTCAACCAACTTTGAGTGGGAGCAACAACCAGTGCTAGCGAAATTGTGGACAAAGAACTAGGAATGTAAATAGAGCATCAGGTCGGCTCTTCTGATGGTCAAGACTTGAGGCACCCCTGCCCAAGCAGGAGGCCTTGCCCCACTGGGGATTTACGGCTTTATTATTATTATTATTATTATTATTATTATTATTATTATTATTATATTATACTGTCTACAGCACATTGGTGTACACTATAGAAAATGAAGTTAAATTGGAAAAAAAATCATAATATGGATATTTAAACACATTTTTTTAAAATGGTGGCCGTTCATTTCGATACAGGCTTCAGTTCTAATGTGCATATTATCGCACTATAGACTATTGTATGTAATTCCAATTACCAGTTTCGTCCTTCGTACCAGTAACTCATGTTGAAATAATTCTGTACTTACGCTATAAAAGGTTACCTTACGTACTGTAAATCCAATCTTCACTTCTGCCCGATCAGAAAAGATAAAATTACCCATACATGCTAGGCCTAGCTACTGTCCGTCCAACTGGTTATGTCGCAGGGTCGTAGAAAGGGGGGAAATCACGTGACAGTTAATCACTTAACGAGGCCCTTTTATTTAAGTTATTTTAAGCAATTGTATGTGTATAATATTACGTAGACGTCCAATTCCTTACAGAAATTAATGTTCTTAGAAAAGAGCTAAGACAGCCCAGCCACTAGCATTTACAGAGAGGCGAATAGAAGCAGGTGGGGGAAACCGGGATTCGACGTAGGCAAATGGACGACAGTACCTGTGCGAAAATGATTCAATATTGAAAGCTCTTTCGTCACTGGAAAACGCGAACATATTCTTGGAACGTACTGTTTACTATGACCGCAAGGCTATTATGACTGTATATGCGGTCTTGGATCTGTGTTGAGGACGGTTGAACTTCATTAGTAGAAGGGGTGGGAGTGAAGTACGTTAAAAAACTCAGGTACAATAAAAATTGAAGTAAAAATAAAATGATGTCCCTGTACTCTGTTGTAGTCACATCTCTCCTTGCGTATTCCGCTGAAATTATGGTTGTATAGGCATGGATATTGTTCTACTAGTTGAACGAAGGCAATGTTGTTCTTTTTTTCTTCAGTTATCTAATTGTAAGCGATTGGCCGCGGCAAGATAGCGAGAAGACTGACATGTCGAGTCTCGCGCGACTCGTCGCTAGCAGGTGGAGTCGTGATCTCGTATTCGTCGCGCTAGTGGGAGAACTTCCATTTAAAACCACGGGCAGCGACTAGTGATGGGCGAAGTTGTTCTTTTCCCGGAACAGTTCCGACTGTTCCGGTTCCGAAAAAATACTATGTTCCAAATAACAGTTCCGAAATAACAGTCACCAGTGGTGATGAGTCGGAGTCGTTGAGTCGTTCAAACGAACGGTACAGTACCCTCCCTCTTTACCATGCTGCTCACACTGGAGCACTCATAGGCATGACATAGTACACATTCTTATCTATAGATGGCACTGCAATGCACATTCGAATCGATTTTGGAAAATTGCTGTGCATGCGGACAGAACTCAAAAGCTTAATGTTAGTAATTAAACAGCTGTTGACTACAAGGACAGAATACAACACTTTGTTTTCGTACATAAAGTTATAAAGACATGGTAGCCAACTAAAAAAAATAACATAACATTTAAAACATATGGTATGTAATTTCTCTTCTCTCTATTACATAATAAAAAAAACAAATCATTAATTTTTATTTTTATTTTTCTTAATGCAGTTATAATAATAATAATAATAATAATAATAATAATAAATATTACAATTTCATAAATAAAAAAGATATATATTGGCAGTACTGAAACCTGGAAACCCCGCAGTGGGTTAGTAAAATGTTGGAATCGCATATTTACCAAAGTGTAATTTAAACTTCGCATTAAACCTCGCTCTCCAAATCAGTACTTATATGGGTAGTTTCCAACAAATAATGCTACAACATTTTTGTCGTTCTTTGATAACAGAGAAGATAGCACAAAAACTTGTGCTTGTCAGACTTAACCTTAACAAACGACATACAGACATTGTAACTAAACCACTCATTACCATTTACGACTTTAACCTTTGTATAGAATCAGCTGATCAATGAATTAATAATAGTATGTGTACTTTATGACTTTGTAGAATGTTTATAAAACAGAATTAGTCAACTAATGGTGAAATAAACCATAAAGCGGGAATGAATATTACAGATTATTAAATACTTACTATAACATTACAGATGATTGGCCAGTCTTACAAATGTTGATATTAAAGTTCGCGCCACCGCAAGGATTTCAATTTCCATGCGCCCCCCTCCAACAACATGAGAGTTTCAAGTACCAACTTCATCCAACGAAGTTCCAAGTATAACCCTAGGGTATAACATAAAGAACAACGAGAACAGTGTAACTGCAGCTGTCGGTTCATCGGAACAAGCTCCGACGTTCCGACTGTTATCTCGGAGTCGGAACATACCTTGTGCAACGCGGTACTGCGAGCCCGCAACAGCTGGGCAAGTGAGCAGCTCGGAGTCGGAACACTGTTATTTCGGAACAGGAGGTTCCGACCTACTGTTCATTTTTGCAACAGTTCCGAGACCGGAACAGTTCCAAAATAACTGTTGTGTTATTTTTTACCCATCTCTAGCAGCGACTTAAAAGCGACGTAGCGTAGCGGTATGGTTGTAGTAACGTAGCACTGCCTGATGGGAGACCGGCCTCAGTGTAAAGATGTCGCCATGTAATTTGTCCGCTACGCAGAAACCAATTTATGGTCAGTCACTCCTATCTTCAGATCACGTGACGGGAGTCTTCCTCTTCCTACACTGCTCTCCCCGATACTGCTCTCAGCCGCTCATACACGTTCAGCTCTCATGCGGCTGATTAGGCTGTAAGCTCCCGCTCCTGCATGGGAGGCATGGAGGTATACTTTGGTTATTGCAGGGTTTTATTTTAATACGAGCAATTCGATTTGGAGTTGTTTTTAGTGTCAGATTAAATACTTTTCTTTAATAGATATCTGGTTTAACAAGTCGGTTAAGGCGCTTGTCTCCCGGTCTGAAGTTGCGCTCTGGCGCGGGTTCGATCCCCGCTTGGGCTGATTACCTAGTTGGGTTTTTTCAGAGGTTTCCCCAGAGGTGAATGCCAGGTAATCTATGGCGAATCCTCGGTCTCATCTCACCAAATATCATCTCGCTATCATCAATCTCATCGATGCTAAGTAGTAGTTGATACAGCGTCGTTAAATAACCAATTAGAATAAAAACAAAAACTATGTTCATAGCTAGTTTGGGAAGGAACAAACATTTCCTTTTGCATCTAATTGTTTGTTATTATTTTCTCCTAATTCTTAGATTATTTTTGGCTTATTGGTCTGCTTAATTGTTCCTCGGCTTTCATGACCTTGGTCTTTTACTCTTGGGAAATACCCGGTACCTACTCAGTTGGATAGGAACATAAGTGTATTCCAAGGTCTTTATGTGGCTTTTAGAAACGAGAAACAGTTATTACATGCTTACGTGGCAACAGTAATTATGTTTAGGCTATTGAGAGGATTGGAGAGACCATTTCTCTGAGATATCTGGAAATAAACAAAGGAATGTTTGTCAGAATCATTTTTGAATAGCCATAAATAATGGACACTGCGTGATTTCTTGTCGCTGTAATAATGTTTACCAAAATCAAGCTGTTATGTCACCTGGACTTGGAGACATAGAAGAGCAGTGTTTATAGAAATATGTTTTGTGATAGCCAATTTGTACAGTACTTGTAGGCTAACACAGAAGTGCTGCATGCAGAAACTACTATAAATGTATAAATGAAATATACCCGTAATACAGCAGAAATGTATATATAAAATGTCAAATGTCGTAAATTATAATACATATTTAAAATGTTCTCTTTTTGACATGTTTTACCCTCTTTGCCGACAGGATCGTACATTTTGCGCACTATCCGTGGCTTGGATCGTATGATCGTACGGTTGGCAACCCTGCTTCAGAAGTAATCTATACGTAGTGATAGCTTTGTGTGTAATTTTGAAACATGGAAAGTCCGCCTAGGAAGTCACCGCGGGAAAAATACGTTCGCAAAGTAGAAAGATAATATATAATGTACAGTATTTAAGTTCGTATATAAGAAAAATAGAGTGTGTAG
The DNA here is from genome assembly GCF_040183065.1 of Periplaneta americana. NCBI lineage: Eukaryota > Metazoa > Arthropoda > Insecta > Blattodea > Blattidae > Periplaneta > Periplaneta americana. Next base: position 67,959,573 of record NC_091133.1, on the reverse strand, counting down.
CTTTTTCTTTGAAAAGAGCTATGGAAAGAACAGCGAAAGCAATGGGGAAGAGAGTGAAAACTCGGTGAGAAATGTAGCAAAATAATGCGAGAAAGCTAGCATTTCGGGCACGCTATTTGTGTCTATAACACAGCGCATTTTACCCAGGTATGGATAACATTTTGACATGTAGTGGTATGTACTACCTTCCTCCGGGGCCTCTTCTCTGCTACGATTATATCTTCGATGTAAGTTCACGCTCCGAGATATTCATACATGTCTCGGGTTGATACTGCATCTTTGCAGGTTGTGTACATGCTCTCTCTCTTCCCCTCCACTCACCGTTCCCGCTAACACTCATATAAACATGATAGTGGCGCCCTCGGACATAAGCGGTATTTCTATTTGTCCCGAGTAATACATACATACGTCCCGCGCCGTGGCGTCGTAGTCTAAGGCATTCTGCCTAGGACCCTAGGACTAGCGTTACGGAATGCGCGCTGGTTCGAGTCCTCATGGGGGAAGAAATTTTCTCATGAAATTTCGGCCAGTGTATGGGACCGGTGCCCACCCAGCATCGTGATGCACTTGGGGAGCTACGATAGGTAGCGAAATCCGGTTATGCAAACCAGCTATATACCTCCATTCTGGTTGGATGATCGTCCACGTCTGCATCGACATGTTGCCGTGAGGCCATCAGCCGGCTGGTAGGTTTTGGCCCTTCATGGGCTGTAGCGCCACGGATTATTAATACATACATACATACATACATACATACATACATACATACATACATACATACATACTCACAAATGGCTTTTAAAGAACCCGCAGGTTCATTGCCGCCCTCACATAAGCCCTCCATCGGTCCCTATCCTATGCAAGATTAATCCAGCCTCTATCATCATATCCCACCTCCCTAAAATCGATTTTAATATTATCCTCCCATCTACGTCTCGGCCTCCCGAAAGGTTTTTTTTCCCTCCGGCCTCCCAACTAACACTCTATATGCATTTCTGGATTTGCCCATACGTGCTACATGCCCTGTCCATCTCAAACGTCTGGATTTAATGTTTCTAATTTTGTCAAGTGAAGAATACAATGCGTGCAGTTCTGCGTTGTGTAACTTTTTCCATTCTCCTGTAACTTCATTCCCTTTAGCCCCAAATATTTTCCTAAGAACCTTATTCTCAAACACCCTTAATCTCTGTTCCTCTCTCAAAGTGAGATTCCAAGTTTCACAACCATCCAGAACAACCGATAATATATCTGTTTTATAAAATCTAACTTTAGTATATTAAATTAGTATAGATTATTTGTCATATGATCATGATGTTCGCCCTACACTACTGTACATAATAAATATACAGAAATGATCGTACCTACCTAAACTGAGTTGAAAACATTAATTCTCTTCATAGTTTTATTACAACAGAGTATCAATAAAGACCGAAATATAACAAAGGTGTGATGCAGATTTACTGTTGACGTCAAATAACTATGTCCTTAGGACAGGAAATTAATTTGATTTCAGCATTATTATTATTTTCGCATTAAATATTTACTTAAGACACTACATTATTGATGGTGCCTTTTCGAAAACCAAGACAAATTTTATTGCCTTCAAAAGCACTACATTTAACTACGTATCATTCATTCATATTTAGTTTCGACAGTATATCAAGTTTCCTGTGCGTAAGAATCTGTTTCATTCTTACCTTAAGGCGCATTTGTGCTCAGTCATCGATTCACTCAGGAGTTATCGTAATGACATTATAGTCTATGTCCATCTAGAAAAACTACTCTTTCCAATGGTGAAAGAACTAAACAAATCGGTTAAGTAGTTTCTGAGATTACCTCATAGACACATGCAAACATTTTATATGTTATTAGTTTGGAAAAAAAATCATTTTATGATTGTTCGTAATAAATAAACTAAAAAAAACGATGTCTATTCTTCCTCCCTTTATTAGATTCTTCGGACTAGTCAGTGGTGCATTCCATCGTTATCTTGAACACATCATTTCTGAGAACAGAACCAGCTGATGTAGATTCATGAGATAACTGTGTGCATTCACATTATAATATAAAATGATGAATTTTATTAATTCCAACCAATATATAGGCCTATTATAATGTGCATAAGTGATTGCATTAATACATAATCAGTCTAAATTAAATGAGATAAATGACACAAATTCAACAGAAAAATTACAATATTATTTAAACACAAAACATTTAACACCCAACATTTTTATCTAATGATTTCGAAGCATTATATAAGCATTCAGCGCAATGTAATTCATTGCCTAGCCATTGTCAATTGTGTAGGAAAATATATTTAAATCGTGCTACCACTTAAAGAATGAATATTAGCAACATGTGCTGTATTAGTATATTATATCAAAAGTCAATTTAAAATCTGGTGATTTTCCGTGTCAATCTAGCTATTTTTGAACAGGATTACAACAACTTTTGAAATTTCTGGTTGACAATACTGCTAATTCTGCGATTCAGTCTCCTTCTACCACTTGGTGGACGGTAAAGTAAATAGGATAGTTTTATCCTAAGTGTGAAAATATTGTACACTAGTTTTATCCTAAGTGTGGAAACATTGTACACTAGTTTTATCCTAAGTGTGAAAATATTGTACACTAGTTTCAAGGGAAAAATTGTTCAAATCTGCTTTACAGGAAGCTTTACCTGAAAGATTAGATTTGCATTGTACACTGGTTTTATCCTAAGTGTGAAAACATTGTGCACTAGTTTTATCCTAAGTGTGAAAACATTGTACACTAGTTTTATCGTAAGTGTGAAAACATTGTACATTATTCCTGTGGTTTGCCAACTTCTTAAGTTATTTTTTCGTAAAAGACTTATGGTCAGTTTTTCCAAGAAATGTTTAATTTGGCTTAACTAACGTTAAATTAACAGCCTCTTTAATTTTTACGTTTTGTTAATGTATTTTCCATTTCTTCAAGATCATTTTATTTAAAACAACCAACACTTAATTATAACAGTCGTTAATACTATTTTAACCACTCAAAAGCAGCTGGTAATGAGTTTGCACATGTAAGGAAATTTTTTAATGGCTGATATTATTTCTTAAATTCTGTATTGTAGAATAAGTCATGAAACATGTATAAAATCATAACCTGGTACAGTAGGCCATGATCGATAAAGAAGAAGACGAATGGAAGTTGTAGGTGACTACTATTGAATAATATTATTACAAAGTAAGGTTATAGTACTAATGCTAATACTGTACATGACTTCTCAAAGAAGCAATTTTTGTTGAAACCTTTTTAATATAATACTCACTGTGTATTTTGAAACACTATTGACATTGACTATAGTTAGTTGAAAAGAGCCAGTATCATAGACTCAAGAGTAAATAGTAGATGCTGAATTGGAATAAGTGATCTATTTCTGTTTGCAGGATATTCAAGTCTGGTTTAAATTTCATGTAAAATTTTGCGACCTACTTGTTTTGAAAGTCTATATTATTGTCACAAATTGAATATCATGCATACATAAACCATCATTCCTAGTTACCTTGCCATGTTGAGATCCCACATTTTCTAAATATTCAATAGGTCAGTATCAAAATAAGCAGCCAGTATGATAATCAATTTATTTTTTAAAATTCTCTTCCCTATAGGCCTATTAGCTTTCAAATCTGTCTTTTAAATGTTATCAGTCATTCACGAAACATTCCTTAAAAAGAGACATAAGTAGCCTATTATTTTCACAACTTCCGTTTGAACAGCTGTGGTGTCGTCTGCCATATTTAACTAGGCCTATCTGTCAAATGAGTTAACTGCCTAACATCCTGCATTTAAAGTTAACAAACACGTAACAATCTGTTAAGCCAAACTAGTGTTGAAGAAATGAAAAAAAAAAAAAAAAAAAAACTAGCCTATATTTAACAAACTGTTTAGAGTTTAACATTCGTTAAATGTTCTAACAATACTTGGGAAACCGGGCATTAATGTTTATAATAATTCATGATACCATATAAAATGAATAATTGATCAGAGTACACCGGATATGTATATTGCATTTTGCAACTGAACAAAGGCGTTTAATAACATGAACATGTGACTTAATGCGCAGAAACGTTTTAAAGTGATCCGCCTTCTTCTCTGACGGTTGTTGTGTGTTCTGGTTAGCCTTTAAATAAGAAAATGTTGTATTTCTGTTCAAGATGAACGTATTAAAAAGTGAGATAAATTAGCGTACTAAAAATAGATTGCAATGAGGCTATTAAGGAGACACAGATGGAAAGACAAAAATAGGCTCTTAACTCATATGTACGCAACATTTCAGTACTTATAAGCTAATCAAGAAATATAAATTCTTAATTTTTATACTACTATATCAAACAGGAAATAAATTTAAAAAATCCAACATATTTTCATTCCGTCTTCTTTCTTAATTTAGATTCCTTTAGATTGTATTTTGAAAAGTAGCCGTATAACATAATCAATGAGATCTTCAGGGCATAGTAAGCCACAACAATGGTTGCAGTGGCGGCTAGTATAAGAAAAGCAATGACATCTAACAACAGGTACTGGTACAGTGAAAGATCTACAGCGGCTGACCGCAGGTGATGAGCTCCCTTGTGTCTGATCACGTATTCTGTCCAGAAGACGGCTGTCTCCAATGGAGTGTGAGGGCGATCCCTGAACAATTCCGACAATTCTTTTGCGTTTTTGTGGTATCTGAAAGGAGTAAAAATTTGACAGTCATTATGTGTATATAGATTTGAGTGTCTGTATTGAGAGAGAGAGAGAAACAAAATGCTAAAAATGAATGAAAAGCAGTTCATTCTATAGCTGAAGATCTCTCGCGAAAAGGGATTGGAGTTCATGTTCGAGGAGAAATAATGTGCGAGATTTGTAGCAAAGAAAATTGTTATTAGCCTATATAGGTTTTCTTCGAGTACTATACTTCTGGATTATACTGTAACTCCTTCCTTATGCCTACCATAACTACTGCCACCATCGCTACTACTCTAATCAACCTATCGTTACTGCTACAATTACTTCCACCATGCTATTACTATCACTACTAATTTTACTACACTATCGCTACTATTACTACAACTACAATCATTACCACCACCAATACTACTCTTACCACCCTACCGCTACTTCTACTAGCACTACAACTACTACTGTCATCCTTTCATTATTACATAGATTGGACAAAAAATAATGGCAACACTGCTGTCACGTGACGATGGTGCATTCGAGAGCTGCCAGATATGTGGACATGAACAAGGACTGTTAGATGAGTTAGTGCAGCCAGCGGCGATAGTACTCTGTCAATCTACTGCAGTGTGTAGAACGTTGATTTTCTTAGGGATAGTGCGAGCGCCCTAAGACCACGTTTACAAAACTAGAGCAACGTTCCTGGATCAAAATTGAAGTGACACGAGGTCGTAGTGCACAAGAATGTTTTCAGGGATTACATGAAGCATATGCCGATGCAGCGTTGCCATATCGCACAGTGGCACGATGGGTTAAAGCGTTCCGGGAAGGCAGGGATGCCGTTCAGGACAATCTCCATACAGGACGATCCCGCGTGGAGCACAACACAGTTCAACTCCTTGCTTCCCTGCAGGATGCTGATCGCCGATGGACTGCGCAGCGGATGTCTGAGTATGTCACAAAACTGTGATCCACCTTCTGCAAGACATTGGTGGTACAGAATCCCACTATTCTTCATGATAATGCAAGGAGTCACACCACTGCAGCTTTCAAGCACCTCTTGCATCGCTGGCAATGGGAGATTCTGGAACATCCACCGTACTCACCCGATATGATCCATGCGATTACGATCTTTTCGCCAAAGTGAAAGAACCACTGCGAGGGGCCCGGTACAATAGCAGAGATGAACTTATCCGTGCTATAGGGCAGTCAATACGGAACATCAACAAAAATGGGCGCGCTGATGGTGTACGACGCCTTCCAAACATTTGACAAAAGGTAATAAATAAGGGGGGCTACTATATAGAAGGTACGTAAATGTACCTCTGTGAATAAAGCCATGTCAGAAATATCGAACTGTTGCCATTACTTTTTATCCAACCTATGTATAACAACCATGACCATAACACTGTTACCACTACTACTACTACTACTACTACTACTACTACTACTACTACTACTACTACTACTACTACTACTACTACTACTACTACTACAGGGACATCATTTTTATTTTCACTTCAATTTTTATTGTACCTGAGTTTTTGAATGTAATTCACTCCCACCCCTTGTATTAATGAAGTTCAACCGTCGTCCACAAGATCCAAGACCGCATATACAGTCATAGTAGCCTTACGGTCATAGTAAACAGTACGTTCCAAAAATATGTTCGCGTTTTCCAGTGACGAAAGAGCTTTCAATATTGCATCATTTTCCATTTGCCTACGTCGCATCCCGGTTTCGCCCACCTGCTTCTATTCGCCCCTCTGTAAATGCTAGTGGCTGGGCTGTCGTAGCTCTTTTCTGGGAACATTAATTTCTGTTAGGAATTTATTTATTTATTTATTTATTTATTTATTTATTTATTTATTTATTTATTTATTTATTTATTTATTTATTTTGCTAATAATTGTAACGTAAATTATAAAATATACAGAGAAAATTTAGCTCGCCCCTGAAAGAGTAGAACTCGTGCTCAGGGGCGTATTCCTGAATTGGACGTCTACGTAATATTATACCCATACTATTGTTTAAAATAACTTAAATAAAAGGGGCCTCGTTAAGTAATTAACTGTCACGTGATTGCCACCGTTTCTACGACGCTGCGACGTAACCACTTGGGCGGACAGTAGATAGCATGTCTGAGTAATTTTATCTTTTCGGATCGGGCAGAAGTGAAGATTGAATTTACAGTACGTAAGGTCTCTTTTATAGAGTAGGTACAGAATAATTTCAACATGAATTACTGATACGAAGTACGAAATTGGTAATTAGAATTACGTACAATAATCTATATAGTGCGATAATATGCACATTAGAACTGAAGCCTGTATCGAAATGAACGGCCACCATTTTAAAAAATGTGTTTAAATATCCGTATTATGATTATTTTTCAATTAGCTTCATTCTCTATAGTGTACGCTAATGTGCTGTATACAGTATAATACACACTGCATAATGAATACGTCCGTATGGACAGCTCAGTTCGTGAGTAAAAACACTCATTGTTAATACTGTGCTGTATTTTGATTAAAGAAAAACCTAATGAAAATTATCAAACTCAAAATTGCGATATTTCCTAGTTTACGTAAATGGATGAACTACTTTCCTTCCCTCCTATACCTAGTTAAATGATTTGTTTGTATATTACGCCAGTATCAACGAACTCCAGTCGTGGAAGGAGGTAGCAAACGGTGTTTCCGGTTCTTAATCGTTAATCCAAAGATATAGCCAGGTGTCGATCTGGTTGGCGAGTTGGTATAACGCTGGCCTTCTATGCCCAAGGTTGCGGGTTGGATCCCGGGCCAGGTCGATTGCATTTAAGTGTGCTTAAATGCGACAGGCTCATGTCAGTAGATTTACTGGCATGTAAAAGAACTCCTGCGGGACAAAATTCCGGCACAACCGGCGACGCTGATATAACCTCTGCAGTTGCGAGCGTAGTTAAATAAAACATAACATTTTAAAGGTATAGCCAGGTTAAGATTAGAAATGTTAGTAAAAATAAAATGATGTCCCTGTACTACTACTATTATCAACACTATCACCATTGCTACTCCTATCAACGTACTCCTACAGAGCTATTATCATAGGTCCCAGAAAAGAGCGGCCGGCCGGACGCGCCCTGCTTGGTTCACGCCGAGCGCATAACCATTTCTCCGGCGCTTCTCCAATATACAGGGTTTTTCCGAGGTGGCGTTACAAACTTTCAGGGATGGTGGCGAAGGGCACATGTATCAATTTGCGATAAGGAACCCTGGTCCGGAAATGACCGAGTCGAAAGTTACAAGCAAAAATAGGCCTAGTTGTGTGGAAATTAAATAATTTTATTCCTCTGTATACCTTAGTTATGTGTATTTATCTGTACTTCTTACACATACTGTATTCATCTGACGTTGTTTACGTTGTCTGCTTACAGTATTCCATTCAGTGCGCTGTCTGAGGGATGGGGACAGGAAACTACACTAAAGCAATGCAGATAGCGTAATGTGTAACGGACATGGTCGGTCCTGTTATGTACGTCTATAGACAGCAGTGTATGTGTACAAGTTGCAGTGTCCAGTCGATCAGTCCTAGTGAAATGGAGGAGTACACGAGAGAGGAATAAGCAGACCTGATTTTCGAATACGGATGAGCCAATGGGAACAGTAGACAAGCTCACAGATTGTATCGGTGCAAGTACCCACGTAGGAGACATCCGGCCCATACCATCTTTCCACGACAGTTCCAAAGGTTAAGGGATAGGAGGGGGGCACGTGGTGCCAAATTACAATTCCATTTCCACACAACTATTTTTGCTTATAAAATTCGACTCAGTAATTTCTGGACCATGGTTCCTTATCTCAAAATGATAAATGTGCCCTTCACCATTATCCCTGAAAATTTGTAACACCAACTCGGAAACACCCCGTATAACAGTACTGACAATAATTTGGGGTTACCATGTTCACAGTCGTTCCTAAAAATGGCCTCCATTTGACGCCATACACAACTGACATCTTTTGATAAACGAATGAACAACACTCTGAAGTTCCACATCGTTGATAGCGTGGATTTCTTCTCGTATGTAGTCTTTTTGTTCATCTATAGAATGAGAATTTGTCCTATAAACCCTACCTATTAGTGTTCCCCATAAATAAAAGTCACAGGGTGTTATATCTGGACTTTGTGGAGGCCAAAAATTATTACTGATTAGTCTCGTACCGAAAATACCCCTCAATTCCCTCATTGACACGGCAGCTGTATGAGCAGTGGCGGAATCTTGTTGGAAATAAACAGACAATTGCTCCGCATAAGAACACTACGATTTGTCCTTGATTTTCGATTCTTCACTGAGCATGTTTCTATAAATCTTTCAGTGAGTTGTCTAATTGTTTTCGCAGAAGGTACAGGTCTGTTTGGAAACTGTATTCGAAATGTTCGTCTTGTTTTCGCACACGATCTTCTGCTTTTTATGTACGTATTGTACATATATTCACGCTCACACAATGAGAATTTGTTGCTAGGCATTACCTAAATACACAATAATCACTAGACTTTATACACTAACGTTGTACACTTAAAGAATTGAGAGTTTCCTTACACGACTTCTAAGCACACTAAATGCCATATGGCTACTGGAGGTCGATTGCGCGGGAGAAACCACGCAGGGCGTGGCCGGCCGGTCGGTCGCTCTTTTCTGGGACCTATGATAATAATAGCTCTATCATCATAACCACTACTATGCCTTTCATCGTACCGTAATCACGTTACTACTTCCACCACTAATACTATTACTACTTCTGGCACCCTATCAGTACTATTATGGCACAAATACAAAGCTAAAGCCATTTATATACTACATGAAATATATGTCAGTTGGTTTCATAGGACTTCAACTCGGATTTTCTTTGTTGAATACCGACGCCCTTCTCTCTTGACTAGCAATAGGTGTACCCACATATTCTTAATAAAGGGTGCGTCAGAAAGAACGGATGGATTTCAAACTATCGATACGCAACGAGGAGAGAGATATAGTGAGGGGGACCACGACTGTTGGGTCAGCCATAGAATGCAGTTTCAGTTGAGAACATGGTGTTGGTCTGGTGTACAACGTGCTTTCATCGTAGAGACATTTTGGAAAATGAAGAGTCTGTGATCGCCACTCAGGACTCATTTCGACATCGGATGTCACGCTAGGATTCCAACTCGGAATACAATTTTGCGGTGGGAGGCTTCATTTCGTATCACAGGTTCAACATTAAAGAAGAAATCACCTGGACGAAATTCTATTGCACTGAGATTGTCCGAGGCTACTGTAAGATCTCGCGCCCTGCGACTTCTTTCTTTGGGACCATTTGAAGGCGTAAGTTTGTAAACATCGATCACATACACTGGACGAACTGAAGACAGCGATTCGTGAAGAAATCGTGGCAATTGCACCAGCTATGACTGTGAAAGTGATGGCGAACATCAGAAAACGCCTCGATGCCTGTATTGAAAGCCAAGGACATCATATGGATAATGTTGTTTTACATAAATAAACTGCATGTATTGGTGAATATGTTGATAACAATAAATTTTTGATTTGATGAATCTTTACAATTTTCTTGCCATGTGAAATCCATCCGTTCTTTCTGACGCACCCTGTACTTAATTCTCACATAAATCGAGAGAGATGTGAGTTTCTTTCCAGACTCTGGTGTACAGGGTCTTTCATAAGTAACGAGTCTATCGAAAAATTAATATTTTGGATAATTTTTTCAAATGATATTCATCCTCACGAGAAAGAACCCTTTCCGGTCGATTTGGAAACAAATACCCCCTCTCCTCGCTGTCAGAGCTATTAAACGAAAGAATGGTTAGTGGTTTAAACCTTTAAATCACACAAATGTAAAACCAGTTTCAATTGTTTACAAATTATAGTGTACAGTTTTCAAAATGTCTTCCGTTCTGCTAAATGCACAAATGTAAGCAACGAATCAACTCTTCATGGACTCTGGTGAGCATGTCAGGCGTAACCATTTGTATCGTGTGTTCAATTCGTTCCACTAATTCAGAAATGGTGCGTGGCTTAGTCGCATAGACACGATCCTTGATGACTACCCAGAAAAATAAGTCCAGGGGAGTCAAATCAGGTGATCGCGGAGGTCAACGGATTGGGCCTGTGCGACTGATTCTCCTCCCTGGAAACACTTCGTCTACGCGATAAACGCATAATTTAAGCGACACTGTTTCCAAGTTCAAACCAGGCAGCAATTTTTCTCTTCTGCAGTAACGTTAAGCGCCTGTGTGGCATTTTATCATTCCAATCTATTACAACAATGTGTATAGGCATGGCCTTGTGCCTTTATCCTTAGCGTATAAAAGGTCATGTTCTAGGCCATTTTAAGTTGGTATCAAATGCACATTACACATGGATAATTTAGCTTCCTCTGGTGGCGGGTGGAGGGGGTGTTTGTTTCTAAATCGACTGTACGGCACAGGGAAGGGTTCTTTCTCGTGAGGATGAACATCATTTCAAAAAATTGTCCAAAATATTTCATTTTTCGATAGACTCATTACTTATGAAAGACTGTATATCGTGTAAGTTTTTCGTTGCACAAAAATATGTTGTGGAGAATATTTTGTCTTCGTATTAGTTTACCCTGACATAATTTCTACTGTATTAGGTTACTATCGCAAAATTCTTTTGTACTCAATATTCCAATAGCTTGTGTAATTTAAAACTAATACTAAACCACATTATCAATTACCTCACCTGGGATTATATATAATATGCCTTATGGCAGTTAGAAGCGTCGCCTTGTTGAGTGAATTTATATCAAGCCTAATGGCGACATCCTTGGAGACGCACATCTCTATATTGTGACTCTGGTCGTCAATGAGGGGAATTCCCACCATAGGAACACCAGCATGTACAGCCTCCATGACTCCCATCAAACTTCCTTGCGTGATGAACAGCTTCAAGTTCGGATGATCTGTAGGACAGGAGATGTTTCAAATTAGCTGCCAGCCTCTAGTAGTGAGTAGTATTTAATTTAGCGACTTTTTGCACTGTAGAAGATATTCTACGTCGAATGTCATCTTGGACGAGAAATGGCAAGCAATTTTTGCTCGGAGGCCTCTGTCATGAATAGGTATTTTTACAAGTCATAAATGAACGGTGTAAAGTGCACAGCTTTAAGTTTTTCTTGAAAAAAAAAAAAACATGCTAAGCTTTTATTTCCTTTTGGTCCACCGACATATACTAGGTTTGAACCCGAGAATCCCATATCTAACGGCTAGAATTTAGCAACTATATCGCCAAGGATGACAGATATGACTTGATAAATGGAAAAGCCGCCCTCGGATATAAGCCGCACTCTTAATATTCGAGGGAAAAAATAAAGGTTTATGAACGAATATAAGCCACAACCGGATTAAGCGAAGAAACATTTATTTTCTTGTACTTACATGTAAACATTTTTCCCTAACGTATGGTACAGCACACTGGCACCTAAAATATTACCATTATTGTCTTAATCTCTGTCATCACTGCCAGTATTTACTTCACCACTCTCACTTCCACTATTTTCTTCATATTCCTCCCTTTCTTCATTCTCAACCCAAAATGCGTCATCCTCGCTGCCATCCATACCATTCGATATGCAGTATTTCTTGAACCACTTGATGATGGTGGACTCTGATGATATGGTGGACCATGAAGCAAGAATTCACTCGCACAGAAGGGTGACTGATGGCTTCTTAATCTTATCAGGTGGTGTAAGGGCATGATCTGCTTCCAGGAGCCGGGTAAACATCAATTGAGCGCGAAAGGATTAAAAATGCATCAGTTGAGCGCGGAATCAGTTTTGGGTATACATCAGTTGAGCGCAGTGGTCAGTTTCCCTTAGGCTTAGAGATGACACGTTGCGCGTGAGAAAATGTAAATAATAAGGCTTGTGTAAGTCAGACTTGGTGGAGAAAAATTCAGTCTTTGAGGCTTTCTAATGAGTATAGAGATAGTAATACTGACAACGGTAAATGGTTGTACTGGGTATTCGGTCTTTAATTTCTTCCTCCAAATGAAGATTTAGTTAGCAACCAAACTGTTAATGAAAGTATCCCAGGCTTTGCCGATTATTTGGTATCAAATTTCATACAACCGGATTCGTTATTTCCCCCTGAAATATGGGCTTCCAATACTGTTACATCAGAACTAATAATGCATGTGAGGCGTTTTACAAAGCGTTTTCTCTTAATTTTAATACTGCGCATCCTCATATATTTGTTTCTTCAAGTCATTATTGGGACACAAACTAGCACGTATATTAAAATGAATGACAGCGGGATTAATGTTAGAGCCAACCCTACATATAAAAGAAGGAAACAGTATATGGAAGACTTACTTTGTAAATATAAACGTGGAAATATTACTATAATTATTTTTCTACAGAGTGTGGCCTACTATTATCGAAGAAAGTAACCTAGATATTGAACAATCCATTTCTGGAACAAATATTTTAAACAATTTATCTGTACGAGCATATTTACGAAGCAGAATTTTTAAACATACTTAACTGTCAATGTACAGAGAGTCCTAAGTCTCTACAAAATGAAAAAGTAAATTGCTGCAGCTCGTGTTAAACTGACCGCCGCGCTCAAATGATGCATTCAGTTCAGGTAAAATTTTCTCTTGCGCTCAACTGACGAACTCCCCCAGGAGCCAATCTCAATACCATTTTTGGAGGTAGTCTTTTTACGGGTGGTTTACAGCAACATCTAGCATCTGTAGTTTTGAAGCCATGCCTCCGGGTATTACGACAAGGTCTATATTCTGTAGAGCAAGTTTATTTTGTACCTCAGGAGTTAGTAGATGTCCCTTAAAAGCATCCAAAAGTAGCGTGGCTCTCTTAGCAAGCAGTGCTCCAGGTCTGAGATTCCAAACTCTGACAGCCAGTCAACCAACAGCAGATCAGCTCCGTTGTTATCCAGCCCTTTTCCTAGCAATGAATCACTATTTTACGAAATAATAATTAAACACAATTTTAACGCCAGGTAAAAGTTCGTATTGTTGCGTCATGAAATGCCGCTAGTTTCGCTTACAGACGCTAGCTGTATTGTTGCAAATGAGCATGAAAATATTAATATATATTAACAATATTCTTCAAATTATTCACGATTCTACACAGCTCCGCAGAATAATACTGTGCGTTGTTTATGTGAACTGCGTATCATCTGTAGTGAGCGGGAGCGAGGAGCGAATGGCATCTATACTCCTCGCTGTATTCAACTGAAATCAACTTCTTGTTACGAAATTCCTACCTATGATTGAGACATTTTTCCCAGAGACCTGACGCGTTTATATTTTGTACTAAGTCTTGACTTTCTTGCAAATTCCTTCAACTGTACGTACACCCACGCACATGCATCGGAAGTCGACTGCTGACATTTGAAATTAAATGTAACATGTTTTTCTTCTGCTGATAAATTTAGTTAGAAAGTATGAGCACAGTCGAGTATATACAGTCACGAAGCTCAATATGTAATAAATATGCATCCATAGATAGGATCGCTACTATCGCCTCATTACAGACAATGCAAAATAGTACATGCACAGTCTATTGTTCCTAGCAACCTCAACAACTCAAGCTTCGTGACTGTATATACTAGACTGTGGTATAAGGAAACCCCATATGTAAAAGAAAGCTTATAGAGAGAAGCTCAATCTTTGAGTTACACGTAGCAGGAGGCTCTTGTCGTTTAGGATTTCCACAGCCTTGTCTATTGTCTATATAAATCTATAAATTACTTCTCTGCCGTTCCATGAATAACCTTACTTTATTTCAGCTATTGCAGAACCACTACTGTTAGTTATAGGTCTACATGAAAGACCTTTGTTTCTCAAAGAAAATATTTAAGTGAAATATTATCAAATACATCTCGCATATTTCAAAATTCGCCTTTGCTAGTTGTCATTCTCGATTATCACTTCATCATGGGGGAAATACATTCCGAAACCGTTAAGCTTCCATTTCAGAAATGGATTATACCTGACTAGAAGATTAAAAAAGGTTGCAACTGAACAGAATTTAGAAATACTTGGAGCAGGTCTGTCATGAAATTACACAGACTTTTCTAGAAAAATAATAAATTAAAATTTTCACAGAATATTTCTTCAATTGAACACTAATGTCTTAGTGAAAATATCACTAGTCAACTGCTGATCATGGTTACGCTACAGTCAAGTTTTCCCATATAACTCAGAAATATTTACGTTTTTCACAAACATATTTTAAACTAGTCACACAATCACATTCATCAAGACAGTGCTGTACATATACTTTACATATTATTGACGCCCATAAACAGGCCAGTAGTAGATAGTATTTTGACTAATGTAGTAGATAAGAATATAATGGCTTCTGTCTCTCCATCAGTCTTGTTATGACGTAACGTTTAATGAGTTATTAGGCTAAAGTTTGTGTCCAATGTTTATTATATTATTTACTGCTCCTGCTGGTGATCGTCCTCTAATCGGTGATCTACACAATATCACGCTTGGCATGAGGTTCACTAGTTTAGACTCTTTCCGAGGATGATGCATTTTCAAGGACGATAAAATTCTTACCACTATTTCCTACAGAAGAAATGAGAAGCTAGGAGATCCGGACTCTAAATTTATGGTACAATAATAACAATGTCTCTTATAGTCCCAGGGAAAGTTTGGTGCCCATTTCTCGACAATGTGAAATTTTAACGGTGAATAACGGTTAAATAAAATACCACCGCTATTACTACTACTACTGTTCTCCAACCAGGAGATTAACCGTGAAAGGAATGTGCTTACTATTGCGTCATCTATTGGAGCGAAGTAGATAGATACTATTACCGTTATAAGGTCAGTTTAAAAAACATACGCTCTCCTGCATATGTTATTCCCTGTATGGAGGGATTAAAAGACCTGGAGATTAACCGTGACCTAATTTTGTAACTAGGGTGGTATAAATATGTGTGTATCAATGTTATCGTTTATGCTTTGAGAGTTAGCCAATGGAGATCCGTGTACCCACGTGTGTGACCTTATGACATCTTATGACATCAACATTCTTTCATAGCATTACCCCGCTGCGTTTCATTTCCCTGAGACTTTCTCCTGGTTGTAGTACAGTACTACTACTACTACTACTACTACTACTACTACTACTACTACTACTACTACTACTAATAATAATAATAATAATAATAATAATAATAATACATGAAGTTGAATGCGTCTTCAAATATTACTACTACTACTAATACTACTACTACTGCTAATAATAATAATAATAATAATAATAATAATAATAATAATAATAATAATAACAATAGGAAGAATATTCTTTACGTGATTATTTAACAACGCTGTATCTACTGGGTTATTTTGCGTCGATGGAATTGATGATAGCGAGATGGTATTTGACGAGATAAGGTCGAGGATTTGTAATAGATTACCTGTCATTCGCATTACGATTGGGGAAAACCTCGAAAAGAACCAACCAGATTATCAGCCCAAGCGGGAATCGAACCAACGCCAAAACGCAACTTCGTATCATCAGGCAAAAGCGCTACCGCCTGAGCTACGCCGGTGGCTAATAATAATAATAATAATAATAATAATAATAATAATAATAATAATAATAGTACTGCAGTTCAAAGCGTCATTAAAAATTCTAATTCACTCGCTCTTAGATTTGTTACTTTAGCATTACCGCGACCATCTCCATCACCACTCTCATTGCTATCTACAATAGAATGATTAAGATATAGGCTGTTCTCCGTTCTTGCTTCAGAAATCAGTCTGTCATGTCGGGTCATCTCACTACTATCATCGTTGAATTCTATCTTAGTAAATATCTTTTCTCACATTGTTATTCAGTTCGTTGGATTAAACGTTAATAAATAAATAAATAAATAAATAAATAAATAAATAAATAAATAAATAAATAAATAAATAAATAAATAAATAAATAAATAAATAAATAAATAAATAATCCACGGTGCCAAAGCACATAAAGCGCCAAGGCCGACCAATCGTCTGCTGGCCTCACATCCACATGCCAAAGCAGAGTTAAATGATCATTCAACCAATACAGGAGTAACGTGTTGTCAGCACGACATCTCCAGTCGTTATAGCTGCTATCCGAACAGGATTTCGTTATCTATCGTAGCTCCCCAAATTAGTCGTGATGCTGGATGAGCACCGATCGTGAGAAATTTTGTTTTCCATGAAAACTCGAACCAGTGCTCAATCCTTGGCACAAATCCAGGTATGATTGTTTATATCACAGAGCTACGGCGCGGAAACGACTAAACGTTAAGGAATTTAAAATTATACTATTTGCTGATAATGGCGTGATTATTAGAGAATATGAAGACTATCTTTTCCTAAACAGAACTGTGTAACAATTTCTTTGGTACATTGTGGTCTCCTATTGTTCGTCAATAACACCAATTTTCCACGATTAAAATACAACATTAAAAATTATTATTGGATTTGATTTCTAAAGAAAGATACTGTACTGTACTTATTAGACAAACATAACTGTAACTACAGGGACATCATTTTATTTTTCTAACATTTTTAATATTAACCTGTCTATACCTTTAGAGAACCGGAAACACTGCTTGCTCCCCCCTCCAAGACTGGAGTTCGATGATACTGGCGTAAAACACAAATCACTCTACTAGGTATAGGATGGAAGAAAAGTAGTTCATCCATTTACGTAAACTAGGAAATATCGCGATTTTGAGTTTGATAATTTTCATTAGGTTTTTCTTTAATCAAAGTACAGTACTGTATTAAGAATAAGTGTTTTTACTCACGAAGTGAGTTATCCATGCGAACGTATTCATTATGCAGTGTATACTGTCTACAGCACATTAGCGTACAATATAGAGAAAGAAGTTAAATTGAAAAATAATCATAATATGAATATTTAAACACAATTTTGAAAATGGTGGCCGTTCATTTCGATACAGGCTTCAGTTCTTTTGTGTATATTATCGCACTATAGACTATTGCATCTAATTCCAATTGCCAGTTTCGTCCTTCGTACTAGTAA
Organism: Periplaneta americana; assembly: GCF_040183065.1. Taxonomy (NCBI): domain Eukaryota; kingdom Metazoa; phylum Arthropoda; class Insecta; order Blattodea; family Blattidae; genus Periplaneta; species Periplaneta americana. Next base: position 67,941,812 of record NC_091133.1, on the reverse strand, counting down.
CTCATGTTGAAATAATTCTGTACCTACTCTACGTACTGTGAATTCAATCTTCACTTCTGCCCGATCCGAAAATATAAAATTACTCAGAGATGCTATCTACTGTCCGTCCAAGTGGTTATGCCGCAGGATTGTAGAAAGGGAGGAAATCACGTGACAATTAATTACTTAACGAGGTCCTTTTATTTAAGTTAAATTAAACAGCTGTATAATATTACGTAAACGTCCAATTCCTAAGAGAAATTAATGTTTTCAGAAAAGAGCTAAGACAGCCCAGCTTTTACAGAGGGGCGAGCAGAAGCAGGTGGGGGAAATCGGGATGCGACGTAGGCAAAAGGGACAGTACCTGTGCGAAAATATGATTCAATATTGAAAGCTCTTTCGTCACTGGAAAACGCGAACATATTTCTGGAACGTACTATACTCAGTAACTCAGTACTGCTTACTATCTGTTGTCTTGGTTCTGTGTGGAGTTGGAACTTCCTTAGTAGAAGAGGTGGGAGTGAAGTACATTAAAAAACTCAGGTACAATAAAAATTGAATTAAAAATAAAATGATGTCCCTGTATATAAATACTGTATATATACTTACTGAGTATCTCAAATTGCGGATACCAGCTCGAAGTGTTGACGTTTTCAGGCAGGCCAGTAACATTTTCTACCTTCCATAGAACGCGCTGTGGTAGCTGTGCGAATACGTCTATGAACACTTGAAGAGTTTTCTGTGGCATTGAGGAGGTCTTGAATGCTGATCCAAGGCTGAAGTATATAGCACCTTGTTTTGCATTATCCAAATATCTTTGCAAGTCCTGGAGCAAACAATAACATTGCTTTAGTACTTTCTAGGCTGAGCAGTATTATAGAGAAGTGGGAGAATGTTGCATGTTTAAGACATATTAATAGTGTGATAAAATATATAAAATCAAATAATCGTAGGCAATGGCGAAATGACTCAGTTCTGCAAAAAAAATAAATCAGATTCTGCAAGTTCTTTATAAATACAGTGATACAATAGCTCTGATGTTACTTATCCTGTTAGTTAATTCTACTTGTGGCGTAGGATAAGTGTCTTAAAATGTTAAGCAACGAACTTATTATAAATCAGACATTCTTACGCAAAAACCTAGACACTCAAGGTTATCGAAAATTTAGAAAGAAAAAGAAATATATGTTGGTCTACACACATCGTGTAACATTAAATTAATTGCTAAAATAACTCAATTTGTTTTAATTATCAGGATAGATGTCAAATATATATTATATAGTCATGGAACTATAAATATAGGCTGCTACTATTAGCATGACTAATTGTATAACATAAATTTAGAAAGCAGATAACAAATCTTACCTATATGGATCACATGAGAATGGATAGCCTATTATATTAACAAAATACATATTATCAACTTCCATTGGCACTAGGTCGTGCTAACTACGTAATTAAGGATGTTTTTCTCCTTGTCAGTGTATAATATTTGTTCAAGATCTTAGTAAAATCAGGTTGAAATGAGGCGAAATGGCATGGTTCTGTAGATTCATGAGGATTATGATGATGTTGATGAGTGTATTGTTGCATTATCATTATTATTATTATTATTGATTTTTATATAAAAATAACTATGAAATTATTTCTAAATGGAAGAAATGGTAACGTTATATTATTCAGAAGGGCTGTGATTCGCTTTCATCCTTTCAAATGAAATTTAAAATATGAGAACGTTTCGACCATGTTTCTTCTCTCATGAAGTTTGTTGCTTCGTATTCTTGCCTACTTAAACTTAATACTTCGTCTGGAGATGGCCGATATTTCACAAACCGATATTTTGTTACGAGGCTGTCATTTAGGTATCTGTGACTGAAGATGGAAAATATCTGTTACAAAACATCACTGTCAATTTCTCTTCCACGTAATCACGTTATACTAGAGGGCACTGAATATTCAGTGTAATAATTAGGGCTGTAATAGTAATATGCGTTACAAGAGCGGTATGTTGAAGTTTTCATGTTCGAGGAATAGTTTGAAAAAGCGAAACGTAGTTGAGCTTTCTTAATTTCCGAGAATTGAAAGAAAACATACCGCTCGTGTATCGTACATTATTTTGTGCCAAGATCGTTTATTACATACCTGAAAGAGGAATTTCTAATTAGTTGCAATGAAATCTCCACCTTGGTTTCTGTTCAATGACGGCAAATTTGCAAAACAAAAAATATCTATCTTCAACATTGTTGCTTTAAATGTTTTCTGTATTTACTATACTCCAGCAGCCCGTGATATACGTCTGTCTTCCCCCCCCCCAGTCTATGATGAGTCTGGAATCTTGTTGATTTTTTCACGACTTCCTTAAAGTTACTTGGATCACGAATGCAGTAACTTTAGTGGAGTTGTAGACTTTACTTAATTTTTGCAAATATTTAAAAACAATAATTAACAGTGCAATTTAGGTGAAATTGCAGTGGTAAGTTTCCAATTTATAATTATTACTATATTGAACGTTTCTAAACATAATATGTTAAAAGCCTAAAGCAGTAAAATCAATATGTCACTTAAGCGGTAAGAAGAGGGAAATTGTTATGTGTGTTAGGTTGGGAATACTGAATGTGGAATTTTAGACTTTCCGCGGATTGGTTTTGTGCGGAAACCAAGCAAATACGCACGATCTCGCACAAATAGTATTGGTTATATGCTACGCTGCATAGTACGTAGACCTCTGTGTTTGCAAAATGCTTGTATGCACTCGCGACTGGTTAAGGTAGCGGCTGCTTGTACAGTCCGCTCCGTATGAATGAACTCATAATACAATTTACATTTACAGGATTACTTGTGTTTCAAATTAATTAACTCGGAACAAATATTAAATTTACAAAAATATTATTATCAAACACAATTTCCCCATTTTCTGAATTCAGTCCTCTTATTATCTGTTGTTTGTTGGATTTTTGTTTCGGCATTCTGATACAACCTCACGTCACTAAGCAGGTCTACTATTGAGGGAAGTCGGATGTTCACTCTCTCTGCTCCTTACAGACAGTAGAGACGCCTGACAACGCGACGCATTTTGTGAACAATGCATATAGAAATTATTTACTACTCCGCCACTCAACTAAATATTATGATACTTACTTACAACTGGCTTTTAACCCTTTCTTACCTATAGATGCCACATGGCAATAATTAACTTTATAGCATTTATATACTTGTGTGTTACATATGAAGGTAAATTTTGCTGGATAACAGATTTTCATCAATATAATTTTGTTTCAAATGTTGCCACTCCCGTAACTTTGTCACTGAATTGGTCCTAACACAGCTATTTGTTTCAACATGGATTGCTTGTAAATTTAATTTGGGTTAGAAAGGGTTAAGGAACCCGGAGGTTCATTGCCGCCCTCACATAAGCCCGCCACCTCAAATCCATTTTAATATTATCCTCCCATCTACGTCTCGGCCTCCCCTAAGATCTTTTTCCCTCCGGTCTCCCAACTAACACTCTATAGGCATTTCTGGATTCGCCCATACGTGCCACATACCCTGCCCATCTCAAACGTCTGGATTTAATGTTCCTAATTATGTCAGGTGAAGAATGCAAAACAAGCAGTTCTGCGTTGTGTAACTTTCTCCATTCTCCTGGAACTTCATCCGTCTAGCCCCAAAGAATCTTATTCTCAAACACTCTTAATCTCTGTTCCTCTCTCAAAGTGAGAGTCCAAGTTTCACAACCATACAGAACAACCGGTAATATAACTGTTTTATAAATTCTAACTTCAAGACTTTTTGACAGCAGACTAAATGACAAAAGCTTCTCAACCGAATAATAGCAGGCATTTCCATACTTATTTGCGTTTAATTTTCTCCCGAATGTCATTTATATTTGTCACTGTTGATACAGTATCAATAATAAATAGAGAGCCATAAACGAAGCATATACAACGACATACTATAATACAAGTCTAAAAATGATCAGTAACTCTTGTCAACCACAACATCAAGGCAAGAAGAGTGTGGAACACAAGTAGCCTACTATAGTCTCGTCGCTCTTATTTCCGGCAACCAATCACATTGAAGGTCGGCTATATTCAAACGTGTGCGTATTGTGATTCGCTGATGATGACTTTATGTATTTCCTAAGGCTCCATAAATAATTAATATAATCGCCCTCCATTTTGGCTCTTTCGTTGGCGTTCGCAGAAAGCACACAAGGACGTTATTTGCCGCTCAATTATTTGCTCAATTATAGTGCGATTTATTATCATAGGCGCTACAACATGATATGTTTAACGGTGTGGCGAATAGATTCCTCGTCTGGTAGCTCGGCAACGAAAGAACAAAAATGGCGAACGATACTACCTACCTAGACTTTATAGAGCCTTCACTTCCTAAGACGTAAGCAAAGAGGAGGAGTCACGCCGGAAATAGCAGCGTCGCTCGCGACTATAAATGGGCAGATACATTTTTTGAAGTTGGAACAGGCAGTAGATGAGGGGGAGAAGGAGAAGGAAGAAGGTAAATAAGAGAAAGAGGGATTGAACTTAGGTGAGGAAGAGGAGAAGGATCATGAAGACTAGGTCACTTACCTTTGGAAGCTTTCCACCGGATTTTATGTGAAGTCCTCCCACTTCTACAAAAGCTGGAACCAGAGGTCGTGGATAACTGAGTGTGAAGTGGCTGTTGACTAGCACGAGGCTTGTCTTCTTCCTCAGTTCTGCCACGGAGGGGATATCTTCGCCAAACAACTGTCTTGACAATTCATCCATTCGGTGATCGCAGTACAAAGTTATTGCGTATTTCGTTATTTCGTTAACCACTGTGTTAATAACTCTCTGCATAAAACTCATACGATTCGAATATGGAAGATAAAAATTGGGTATATAAGAAGGATTATCAGGGTTTCCAATACGATCGTTAAGCCATGGAGGTGCCACACTGGTTACTACATTGATGAGAGATGCGTTAAACCAGTGGGCGTAGGCTGAGAAGCAGTCGGAAGACAAGTGATGTGTTATCAAAAGATCAAAAGTAGTAGAACTGTTGATAATTTCGTACATCTTAGGATCATTCATAACGATTTCACATGTGCTTGTTAGGGTGTCTATAACTGCTCGGATCTGACCAAACACGCCCATTTTACTGACATATTCCCAGGTGAGCTTGTTCTCCTTTGATCCTATATAATCACTAGGCCTGTAGCTTATATCTGTGTAATTTTCCTGAGCTTGAGGATAAAATCTGACTACAGTAACGTTATGTCCATGAGAAACAAGAGCCTTAAGCAAAGGTTCGAAAATTAAAAAATCATTTCTGCTGTTGGAACTAAAAACTGTTAAAATGTTTGCAGAATGGCAGGCTGTAAAGCTGACGATAACAGCCAGTAGTACGCAAATGTTGACCCTCATCTGTTGGGAAAGAAAGAAAAGACGAATCATAGAACGATACTCGTTATCATTGCTGGGTTGGAGATAGTTACGAGTTCTGTACACATTACCTCATTGAAACAAGTGATTTTAATACAAAATTAATTCAATTGATGGCTACAATTACATATTACGGTATGCGACAAAACAAACCCTACTGAAATTATTGTTCATTTGCTGTCCATGTTTCCCTAGCAATGAAGTATTTGTTGTATGTAATAGTTTGACAAATTGTGAATTCAGTCTTGAGTTGATTTCTGCAATTATGGTTCTCACAACAGAGGAGAATGTGTTTATAGTCGGACATTATTTCCGGTCATACGGAGTACTGAAGTTACAAACTTATTCTGAAAATCAAGATAAGTCATTATAACACATAAGGCGACATAAGACTGATCGCGTACGACGGAACTTCTCGACGATAGCTAACATTGTTGTGTTATTTGATGCCGAATTATTAAATCGCTTCTGGTATTGCTCAATTTGACGCCCCACTCTATATGACAGAAAATAATGCTCGACGGAAATAATACTGTGAGAACCATATTTGCAGAAATCAACACAACAATGAATATCGTTGTTGTTCCTGCAATAACTCCTATGTGACATATTTATCGATTTTCAGATTTTTGCTCTATTAAATAACTTTTATAGTGGTACAAGAATTAATAAAATCTCCTATATCTATAGGCTATATATAATTTGAACTAGTAATGTAATTACGGGAAAACGGCTGAACGGATTTTAATAAATGACCCTTCATTTTGAATCTTAGAACCCGAAGTTTTTCAGTGAAGCGTTAGTTTTCCTACATAATTTTCATATTTTTCAAAATCCATTTTTCGTCAATTTTGAGAACTAATTAATTGCATTTCAGAATAAAACAAAACACACACTACAATAAACAACAGGCTATTACACGAAGACCATGACTTGCAGGATTGCTGATATATTTAGAGCTCAAATTCAATTGGTTATTAAAAACTTCTAGACTTACTAAAACTAATTTACAGGTCTGATTCTGCGGTGTGTAATTTTCTGAGTACAGCTGTGCATTGGATATTAAAATGTACAAAACTTGAGATGGTTTGATGACATTATTACTATTAGAAATGCAATATTATTATAATTAATGCCATTATATGACTTTTTCATTAATGATACATATTAATGCTATATTGATGATATGAAAGTGAACCATTTTGGTGTTATATAAATATATGTAGAGAATATCTTAAATTAGATATTCATTTCTACAATTTACTGAGTGGTGGCTATATAGTATATATATATATATATATATATATATATATATATATATATATATATATAAATCTGCAAAACTTACGTAAGATAATAATATTGTTACTAAAAATCAAATATTTTTATATTTATTAATCAAGTGGACTTGAGTGTTTTTCATATATTTAATGGGTATGTGGTGTAGATATTTATATGAGTCATTCTCTTCAGTATTGGCTCGAGAGAGCGCAAAAATTACAGTTAATACGGAAAGACCAAAAGGTATTACTTACTGATAAAATAAGAGGCCTACAAAATTTTGAAATCTCTCGATCATTTCAGCAAGATCTCTTAGCAGGATAAAATGATTTTTACCCTCTACGTTTCAAGCTCTACATACTGCAGCTATGTCTATTGTTCGAAAGCACAGCAAACCTGACTCTTTTTTTAATTTCCGCCTACAATCCAGAATGACCTGAAATAGCTAATTGCTTTACTCCCATATGAAAAAAACTCACTGCTCGTCCTGACATTGTTACTTGCGTTTTCGCGTTGAAACTCAAAAACTGAAGGTGGATAGGTTCAAGAAAAAGTATTTGGCATAAAAACCCATTCAGAGCAAGTATGTTTCATTATTATGGAAGCAAATAACTTTCAAAATGTCTGATATTCTTTACTAAAAATAAATCTGAAAAAAAATTATTTGAACGTCCAATGAACTTAGTTTGCAGCATTTGCTGCACAAGCCACTAGTGTAATTATAAATATGTCTTTGTTTTGGAAAATGTAAGAATTCACAGTCTCCTACGTACTGCTGCCATAGGATGAATAAATGTGATTTTCCTTCCTTCTGAAAGATTTTGTATGTTGCACATAGCAGTTATTACAGGAACAACGACGATATGCAATATGTCAGACTATCATACAAAATATATAATATATAAATATTTGGTTGCTAGGGAAACATGGACAGCAGATGAGCGATAATTTCAGTATTGTTTTGGCGCATACCGTTTAATATACATACATACAGGCCTATAAATGCTTCATATGTTTCATAAGCAACAATAATAACATATTAAAAATCAATATTATAGTACAGGGACATCATTTTATTTTTACTTCAATTTTTATTGTACCTGAGTTTTGGAATGTACTTCATTCCCACCCCTTCTACTAGTAAACTTCCAACCGTTCACGACACAGAGCCGAGGGCGCGTAAGCAGTACTGAGTTACTGAGTATAGTACGTTTCAGAAATATGTTCGCGTTTTCCAGTGACGAAAGAGCTTTCAATATTGAATCATATTTTCGTACGGGTACTGTCGTCCGTTTCCCTATGTCGCATCCCAGTTTCCCCCACCTGCTTCTGTTCGCCCCTTTGTAAAGTCTAGTAGCTGGGCTATCTTAGCTCTTTTCTGAAAACAATAATTTCTGTTAGGAATTGGACGTCTACGTAATATTATTCAAGTGTTTAAAATAACTTAAATAAAAGGGCCTCCTTAAGTAATTAACTGTCGCGTGATTTCCCCCCCCCTTTCTACAACCCTGCGACAAAACCACTTGAACGGACAGTAGATAGCATTTCTGAGTGATTTTATCTTTTCAGATCGGGCAGAAGTGAAGATTGAATTTACAGTACGTAGAGTAGATACAGAATTATTTCAACATGAGTTACTAGTACGTAGGACGAAACTGGCAATTGGAATTAGATGCAATAGTCTATAGTGCGATAATATGCACAAAAGAACTGAAGCCTGTATCGAAATGAACGGCCACCATTTTCTAAAATGTGTTTAAATATCCATATTATAATTATTTTTCAATTTAACTTCATTCTCTATATAGTACGCTAATGTGCTGTAACAGTACAATATACACTGCATAATTAATACTTCCGAATGGATAGCTCAATTCGTGTGTAAAACACTAAGTGTTAATACAGTACTGTATTTTGATTAAACAAAAACCTAATGAAAATTATCAAACTCAAAATTGCGATATTTCCTAGTTTACATAAATGGATGAACCACATTTCTTCCCTCCTATACCTAGTAAAGTGATTTGTATTTTACGCCAGTATCATCGAACTCCGTCGTGGAAAGGGTAGCAAACGGTGTTTCCTGTTTCAATCGTTAATAGAAAGGTATAGCCAGGTTAATATTAAAAATGTTAGTAAAAATAAAATGATGTCCCTGTATATAATCATGTTTGTTCGCTTTTGGCTTGCTCTCATGATTACGAATGATGTAGTGTAATATATCATTATATACGTTACCTCTGCAATCGCCTTTCTTTCTAAGCAATTTATATGTTGGTAATCTTTATTTTATTTTATTTTAAGATGTGAACATAACAGACCAACCAATTACAATGTTCACTTGTAACTAACAAGGCAACCTTCTATCATGGTGAACTGAAAAGGCGGTAATGCCATATATTTTTGGAAAGAGGAGGCAAAAGTAAGTCAGCAGGTGAAATTTTTCCGCCTGAGCTCCATAGGGATACAAGTTATGGGACTTTAAATTTAACATGGCAGTCTGTGGGAAGTGACTCAATGTGCATACTTAAAGGTTAAAGTGAAGTTGTTTTTGAAGTCACTGCATTGCAAACGAGATATTATCTGCCATTCCAGGTTTCTTCTTCTTCTTCTTCTTCTTCTTCTTCTTCTTCTTCTTCTCCTTCTTCACATTTGCATCGTAATCGTAAAGCATCTTCCGTGTGATGAGAAGGAATCGATTTTTTTCCGCTGACTGTATCGTTCGTATAGTCGAGCGATATCTACTTGTAATCGTCGTCGACTACGTTCTAATTCTTTTAGGAGAGGGACGTAAGAAGACGTGCTGATTTTCGACGACGAGATGTCTCCGTCTCTTCAGCGTCCTCCGATTTCTGGCCGTCTTTTTGGCGTCTCGTCATTAGTTCGTCTTCTATGTCACCAAAATCTTGCTGCCCATCTTCCACGTCCAAATCTGGTGTTTCATCAATAAGAGCGACGTGTACGTTTCCATGACCTCCTGTTCGTTCTTTAACTCATTCTTCAACTGATGAAATATCCGGATGAATACGACTGACGGTTTAGCGTCAATGGTGCCAAACTCGCGCACCAGCATCTGAACCACAACTTTCGGATCCATTCTGTATATGCACAAATGAAACTTAAGAGTAGCTGTAACACCAGAATTAGCTCGAGAAAGACTTACCTTCCCATAATAAAAGTAGGTGATCGCATCCTAGCAATAATACCCAGTATTATTTAAAACGCACAACAGCTGCATTATCTCGTTTGCAATGCAGTGACTTAAAAAACAACTTCATTTTAACCCTTAAGCGCGCACATTGAGTCACTTCCCACAGACTGTCATGTTAAATTTACAGTCCCATAACTTTTGTTCCTATGGAGCTCAGGCGGAAAAATTTCACCTGCTGACTTACTTTTGCCTCCTCTTTCCAAAAATATACGGCATTACCGCCTTTTCAATTCACCATGATAGAAGGTTCCCTTGTAAGATATTAATTATTAAATACAAGTATCATTCATTCATTCATTCATTCATTCATTCATTCATTCATTCATTCATTCATTCATTCATTCATTCATTCATTCATATTGTTCTGCCCAAGCGCAGGTCTTTCACTGCAAATCCAGCATTCTCCACTCTCTCCTATTTTCTGCCTTCCTCAATGCATTTTTAAGTGTCGCGATCTCCCAGAATGACGTAGCAGACGTAAACAAAAGCAACTCCTAGCATTCGTCTCCGTCTGTTTTTAGGGTAGGAAAAGAATGAGGGAATGTACCCGTGGCTTAGTAATCGCAATTTTAAACGGAAATACACATCTTGTAATATCAGAAATCAATTATAAGAATTTTTACTGACATGATTTGTCATACATTAAATTAACACTTCTGAAAACTTCTATTTATTGTATTTATCTGATGCATGTACCCTATAAAATAAAACATTGTAATAAATATAAATAGATCATTTTCTTAATTAATAACAGTGTATATCTCCAATAAATGATTCCTTAGCATCGCCACAGATACACTTGATTGTACTTGTCACTATATCTTGTCACTAGAAAGTTATTGAAATTTATATTTTCCCCGCCATTCATAAAATATTTTGATATGATACCTCTTGCACAAAAGGAGAGATCTATAACTGAAACTCGATTAATATATTTCAGTATTATTTATATTTATCTGGTAATAATGAACAGTTTGACTCGTAGACATTTTGTTTTTTCAGCATTAACTTCCCATGATTTTACGAGAACATTCGAAGAGAACGGCAGTTACGTAGACTTTCAGCTCCCTACTTACCATTAATGCACAACACAATGTCAATACGGCGGTTGCTGTCGTCTGCGATACGAAGAACTTTTCTGTTGATTTTCGAGTTCGTCATTTTTTCCGGTTATTATATGCTTATTTAAGTTGTGTTAACTCTCGCTAGTGGCTTTATATTTTATTTTATCCGTCTTAGTATTTATTTTTTTATTGTAAATATTTTTGTTTTATCACTATTATTATTATTATTATTATTATTATTATTATTATTATTATTATTGTTGTTGTTGTTGTTATTATTATTAATGAATTATTTTGTATTACAATCTTTGTATCATTTCTATCACGATTATTATATTATTATTATTATTATTATTATTATTATTATTATTATTATTGTTGTTGTTACTATTATTTATATCATCAGCATTATTATTTGAACCCTGTAAAATTTATGTAGACTACTGGACTGTACCCGAGCACGAGCATTATGCTCATTTCGGGTATCTATTCATATGTATTCAATTCAAATGTAAATTGTAAATAAATTTGAAATTTGAAAATTTGAAAGTAAATCATTACAGCACACGAAATTATTTAAAAAAGGTTAAGTTAATGTAAATGTTTTCTTTTTAAATGATATACGAAATTGAAAACAAAACGTGAAAACTGGAAATCAGCGTTAGTATTTTACATCTAGGCCAAATGAGAAAAGGAAAAAAAATAAATAAATAAATAAAAACTTTATCGAAAGCATTACACGAAATTACAAGAGATGCTCAAAATGCCCTCCATTGATAGTGACATTTGGTCGGCAACGTCGTAGAAAACTCTCGCTGACTCTTCTCAGTACAGTAGAGCGTCTCGTTCAGGGACAGTGAAAACGTAAACAAAGTGCAGGTAACGCTTGGGGGGAGGACGAGCCGAATTATAAGCGTGAGGGATGCACAAGGTTTTAGTTACAACATTTATGGCGGAGCATTAATTGCAATTATATTTTCCAAAAAAAAAAAAAAAAAAAAAAAAAAAAAAAAAAAAAAAAAAAACATAACTTTATCATATACACATTTTAACAAACAAGCAATTGTAAGGTTGAAATAATTCAATGTAACAAATCAAATGTTGCTACTTATATGATGTTGCTTTCAAACAGCATTTTTTACGGTCACGATTTTCATTCTTTGTATGACTAACATAATATCACAGTCTTTTGTGCCCGAATTAACAAAACTACAGTATATTGGTCTGAAGAAGCAACACTATTTCCTAAACATAATAATCCCTTTTCAAAGTTCAGTTTATTCAGGTACAGTAACAAAATTTGATTAGTTATATTGAATTATTTCAATGTTACAATTGCTTATAATTAAACTTCGTTGAATTGCCACACGCAGCATGCTATCAGGTTGCCGATGTACGGTAGTATAGAGGAGGCGAGCGACCTCCCGGTCTCGTAGTAGCAGCAGTTCATGTTAAGAGTTGTGACCGGTCCAAATAGATATAGCAGCTACAGCTAATGTATACCTATGTAAGAACTTGTTTTTGCATTACTGTGGTTGGAATAGTCAAAGTTTAACATTTGTTCAGTGCAGACAAGAATTCAATCAAACATACTACAATGAGAGTGTTGCTGTTCCAAACAATTGCCCCTGGAATACCCTTACCCCCGCAGCCAGTACAATTCTCAGAAGCCCTTAATATAGTGTATAAAGTATCACAAACCGTTATCCAAAATATCAATTCACTAATTTCAGAAAAAGTGAAATGTAAGTTGAGAAACATTATTGCTGAAAATTCTGCCTATTCACAACTTCGTATTATACATGATGTACTATCAGGTCACGACAAGATGTCTGAAGTTGGTGTACTAAAAAGTAGTGACTTTCCGTTCTTCAAATATGCACCTATTACATCCTGTGATGTTGAACGTACATTTTCTCAATATAAAAACTGTTTGAGTGACCATCGGAGGAGGTTCACTTTGCAGTCGCTCAAAATGTACGTAACTCTTCACTGCAATGCACATATTCAAGGATGATGCGAGTATCTTACATTAAATTTTAAGAGTTAATATATCTCACTACAAAATAATTGTGTATTTACATGTTTAGACATTTCCTAATTCAATGATAATTCATCATATTTCTTAACTGCAGGATACAGGTTTTATTGTAACCACAGTATACTGCTTAGTGTTTACATCAGAGGCATACTCCATCCTTTGCACGCTCTCTTCTCATACAGTCTATACCGCGTGCGTAGAAAACCTTACGATTCTCGTTGCAATTCCACGAAATCTACTTATAATATATTCATATATGAGGCCTCGCCGTCCTCATTGAATAATGAAGTCGGCCTGGGTAGCTAGTCGGTACAGCGCTGGCCTTCTGTGCTCGAGATTGCGGATTCCATTCCGGCCCAGATCGATGGCATTTAAGTGTGTTTAATTGCGACAGGCTCATATCAGTAGATTTACTGGCATGTAAAAGAACTTCTGCGGGACAAAATTCCGGCACACCGGCGACACTGATATAACCTCGGCAGTTTTGGCTTGGATATTGTATCGTCTATAAAAAAATAACAATTTCCTTAGCAATGTAACTTCAGTAAATGCTTGTATGTATCTTCACCGCGTAATAGATGACGAAATAATCAATATGGCCAAAACTTTAAAAAATAATGTATCATCTGGTCCTGATAACATAGGTGCTAAAATACTGAAGACGGTTATAAATTATATTGCCAAACCTCTAACTCATATTTTTAATTTATGTTTTCTAAATGGCAAATTCCCAAATAAATTAAAAATACAATTGTGGAACCTATTTTTAAAACAGGAGACAAAAGAAATGTGAAAAATTATAGACCAATATCATTACTTTCATGTATTTCAAAATTACTAGAAAAATGTATTAAAGTTCGATTAATTAATTATCTTCATAAACATAATATATTAAGTGATAATCAATTTGGTTTTCGAAAAAAATTCAGTACAGATAATGCAATATATCAAGTTACTAAAAAAATTGTTAGAGAATTTGATCAAGGTAACAAATGTATTGGTATTTTCCTGGACATAAGAAAAGCAATTGATACAGTGAAACATGATATCTTAATTGAGAAATTAGACTTATTAGGAATCAAAGGTAATGCTTTAAACTTAATAAAATCGTATCTTAATGACAGAATTCAAATAACGAAAATTGACAATTATTCAAGTGAACCTTTAATTATTAATATAGGTGTTCCCCAAGGCACAGTTCTAGGCCTTATTCTGTTTTTAATATATATTCATGACTTATCAAAAATTGACTTATTAAAAATTGACTTACAACAATACAATGGTGTTTACTATTCTTATGCAGATGACACAGTTTTACTTTTTGATGGAAAGAACTGCTATGACGCATATAATAATTCAAATAATGGACTTAAATTAATAAAAAAAAATGGTTTGACATAAATTATCTTTCTATCAACGAAACTAAAACCATAATTATTCCATTCTCATTATCAGAAAAATGTAACAAACCTCCTACATCTATATTAAGTATTAAATTACATAATTCTGATTGTTGTCTTATACAGTGTAAATGTCCGATTATTAAAGAGTGCTCGAAGTTAAGTATTTAGGCATAATTTTCGATAATCATTTAAAATGGAAGCAACACATTAATTACCTTTGTAATAAATTACGTAAAATAGTATATTATTTTGTTTTATTGAGGAATTACTTGTCAATATGTTTATTACGTAAAATATATTTAACTTTATTTCAATCGGTAATTATGTATGGAGTTATAGGATGGGGTAGCTCATTTAAATCCAATTTTAATCCACTTTATTTATTACAGAAGAAAATAATTAAAATATGTCTTCATAAACCTATTGATTTTCCATCTCAAAATTTGTTTCTAGACTTTAATGTACTTAACGTAAGACAAATTTATTACATTATATTAATAAAATTCATACATAAAAATCGAAATAATTTTTAATTATATTCTCATAGTTATGAAACAAAAGGTTTGAATTCTTTAAGATTGTTTGAACCAAAATGCAACACTGTTACAGTATTTAATCATAGTAGTAATTTAGGCCCAAGAATATATAATAAATTTATATTTAAATATCCTAATCTTGTCAATTCGAATAGTTCTAGTATTCAATTTAAAAAGTTATGTATGGATTTTATAAAAATTGAAAAATTGTAAATTTAAATTTATATACTATAATTGCAAATTGTATTGTATAATTATTAATTATAATTGTATTGTATAATTATTAATTTCAATTCAGGAATCCGCCCCTGAGCACGAGTTCTACTCTTTCTGGGGCGAGCTAAAGTTTCTCTGTATATTTTATATTTTATGTTGCGATTACACTAGCCTGCGAATTTCAACTTCGTGTTTGTTGCCTGAGCTAAGTAATGTGATTTTATATAATGTCGATGTGCTGAATCCGAATTTTCAATCCGTTTGCTTCTATCACGTCAGGTTTGTTTGCAAATCACTTTAAATGTATTTTATAAATACATGAATTTCATCACAAACTTTTTCATTTCTCTTTTTTATTTCAAATTCAAAAACAATGTTTAAAAGACACAACTTGCTGAAATTATGTGAATGGTTGTTCAGACATGTCATTAGAGTATTTTTGCTTTGTTTTGTCTTGTTTACTTCACTATTGGATATATAAATTAGCACAATGTATCACACAAAAAATTACACCACTTGCTTCTTAGTTGAGAGAGTCCTCCTGTTCCTCTTTCTTTTATGTTTTCTTCAGGTATTTCACGCTTTAACATCCAACAATAATCACGAAGCATACTGGTGCTTCCGCGTCCCTGGTACCTTCTTTCAAACTCCTGCAGATCCTTGTGAAATCGTTCATCTTACTCTTAGCTGAAAAATCCTAGATTTTCGGCGAAATAATCTAGTTGAGAAAACAGAAAATTTTTATACTCATGTTACAACCAAATTCCTTGTATGCTTCAAGCATGTTACCACAATGTTTCGGTAATTAGGATCGTTGTTGCCAAGAAATTTTAAAACAACTTCACAAAACAACATCCATGCTGATTTCTCCTTTTCATCCATACTGTTTCTAAATGCTGCACCAGACATGTTTTCTTATGTCAGGACCATTAAATATATATCTTCTTTCAGTTTGCTTCAAATAGTAGTGGAAATTTCTCACATATATACTTAAAACAGCCTCCTTCCTTATTTAAAGCTTTTACAAGCTGTTTCATTAAGCCAAGCTTGATGTGGAGAGATGGCAGCACAACTTTAGAAGAACTCACAAAGCTTTGGCGCACAACATTCTTACAACTGACTTCCAAATTTTGTCGAGGTGGCCAGTCTTTCATAGTCCAGTGATCAACTCGTGCCCTACTATCCCACAGGCAAAGAATGCATGGAAATCTGGTAAAATCAGATTGTTGACCCAGAACTTTGAAATCATCAAAAGCTTGCCAGTTGTGTTCCTATAGTCCAGTCGTAATAACAGCAGTTGCAAATTTGTGTATGATTTTTTGAGGATCACTGAATAGGCAACGGGCATTGAAGCAAAAATGTTTCCCTTATGAAGGAGGAAATCCTTTAAACTTCGCTTAGAAGCATCAATGAACAGTCTCCATTCGCTTAGGTCATAGTTTGGAAATCCAAGTTTTAGCATAAATTCTTTCACATTACTGCAATATACAAGACTATCATCTTCGGAGAAAAAGTATTTAAAACCTATTTCACGTTGTCAGTACCAATAGAATGATGTTTGTGTAAGATTTTCTGGTCGTACAGGGATTGGTACATTAGGCACAGGTAAAATGGCTGGCAACTGAATACACGATTTGATTTTTATATTTAGAATCGTACCCCTTCACATCACACGAACAGAAGTAGCAGTCATTACTATGGTTCGACTGCTCTCTCCAAACCATAGGTACTCCAAAAGATAGCGACGGTCTTCTCCAATTGATCAAATGACGAAGCTCTTCAGTGCATACTCTACATACTTTATGTGGTGCCCAAGCTTTACTTTGGTCTCCAAGTTTGATTCCAAAATAGGCATGGTATGACTTTTTCACAAAATGTGTAACATTACACCTCTGCTTAGGCTATGTGTATATCCTACGTAAGTTATATAACAAAAATGGTCTGTATTATTTAGACATCCCCGATGCAACATGGTAAATACTTTCTTACTGAGCTAAAAACTTTCAACATTCTACTCCACAACAAATCTTCGAACTGATTTCGTTTAGTTTTCAGATGAAACGCAGACTAATGAAATGTGACAGAAACTAGACGAGTTGAGTTCAGTCTCTCACCAAGGAGTAGCTGACATTTATATCTTTCACAGACAAAAATAATGACAAGGCTGCACGTTATTTCGCCCTAACTTCCTTATGTGCTTGCACCCCCTATCTGCTAAGAAACATCCAGTGTCCTTGGTTTTCAATATAAACACCTTAAAAATATGTTGAATACATTTGATTTTCATATCCTAACATACTAAACCTACATATGTTAAAGTATTACAGTTTAAGTAATTACGCTATAAATTGTCGTAATATATTATAAGAAAATTAAAATAACAAAAAATGGTACGTGATAGGAACTTTTTGGCTTTGAATTTGATTTCAGCATGCTAAAAATACCCTAAAAACATTAAAACTTTGGAGGCAGGAATTTCATCGCAGACTAGTGTTATTAGTTGCGAGCGTCGTTAAATAAGCCATATATTTTTTAATAATTAAGACTATTTTTTAGTCAAATTGTAGATATCTTTTAATTTAGTTACAATTGCTTTTTGTTCAAATGTGTATATGATAACTTTATGCAATTTGTGTTCTTTTCTTTTGTGGGTTTTTTGGAAAATAGAATTTCAAATAATGCTCTAAAACCTTGTGCATCTCTCATGTTTATCTTTCGGCTCGTCCTCCCCCCACACGTTACCTGCACTTTGTTTACGTTTTCAGTGTGCCTAAACAAGACGCTATACTGTACTTCATTTTGAGTGAATTCGTGAGCATCCACAAGCACATGTTTTCCCTCTGGTGTAATATCACACGTACGCGACAGTGTGCTGCGTTACAAGATTTATTTTAACGATATCTGCAAGTATTCAATTTAAATTCATGGTTGAACGATTTAATCTTAAAAAAAACTCAAGACACTAATTATTCAGATTATTTTTACTTGTATAGAAATCAAATATAATATGAAACTTCAAAGAGACTCAGTCTACAATGAACAATTAGAATACAATGCTTTCATTTTTTAATGCTGAACTAAATACAATATTTATAGAAATAATTACCTGTTATATTATATTTGTTAAATTATAAAATGTTTGTGTCATTCCCATAAATAACCTCTAATATATATAGGGTGAACCATAAGTAATGTTATTAGTTTCAGGAGCTTATTCTTTGAGATGTTTCAAAGGAAAATGTGTAATACGACTTTGCTTGTTTTCGTTTCCTTTTCGAGATAAAAATAGTTTAATATAAAATATTTTATAGCGCGTTTTGCGAAAGCCATTGATTGAATTTCCAATATACTCAGTCAGTTTAAGAGAGTAGTGCATTATGATAAGAAATATATTTTTGAAATAATTCTACTATCTCTTTAGAAAAAATGTAACTTTTCATTCTGCAAAGAAATTTACAATGCTACATTTGTTGGGTTGAAATTTCTGAAGATATAATGGACAAAACTAAAATTCTACACTTCTCCGTTAAACTGACTGAGCATATTGGGAATTCAATCAATGTCTTTCTCAAAACACGGCTATGAAATGTTTCATATAAAATAATTTTTATCTCTAAAAGGAAGCAAAAATTATCAAAATTGTTTTAAACTATTTTGTTTGAATTATCTCAAAGAATAACCCCCTGAAATTAATATCATTTCCAATTTCGTTTATTTCATTTTTGGTTCTTAACAACTTAAACCTGAAAATAATTTTAAGGTTTTTATATATATGAGATTTGTTGTTAGTGTATCTGTATATATTTGTATATGTAGATACGTAAAGACAAAGTTACTTGGGGAAGATTTAGCCAAATTTTCACGCAGTCTAAAAGAGCCATGTGTTTGAAATGTTTCGGGACCATTGCTATACCAAAGAAAATAAGCATTCGAATATAAACAGAGGATACTCACGTTTTCATATGGAAGTCTTCCTGCGTTTCCACTTAGTTTCCAACGACTGACAATTAAATATAAGAAAGTGACCTCGTTGTAAATAGGCTTAAAATAATGCCTATTTATGTGACACTTTTGTGTCAATAATTCACATTTCCACATTCTGCTGTCACAATTTCTAACGTATAACTTCTCAGATATGTTTATCGGGTTATATTTCCTTCACCTTACTTGTAGCCTACTCTAACATGACTGTTTGTTTTATGTTGTCTCAAACATTGCAAAACTGGTGTAATATATCTGCATTCAGATGTTACTTGATTAGATTTCTGTAAAATTTTCAGGAGAGAGTGGTGGTATGAGTGAATTTTCAACCCGTAGAGACCAAAGAGATGACTTAAGCAGTTCCTTGTCACATGAAATTGCAGACCACTTTCGTATGCTAGCTGTCTCACCAGCTCGGCCTATATTGGGAAATATCGCTAACAGTGCGTCCATCAAATAGCATAGAGAGGACTGAGAATATCAGCGAATACGATCAACTGGGTCACCCCGATAGGCTCCGATGCACGGGATGCGGAAATAGTAATCACACTGTCGAACTCTACCCGGCATCACCGAAGCTCCTACGCTATCCTGTAACTAAATTTTGTGACGAAGAGAGATGAAATGGAGAGTGATGGCGGATTGAAATTTTTACATTTAAAAGAAGCGAAAAAACTCGAATCTAGTACAAGTCTGTGGCCGGGAGGAAAAAGGTCTTAAGTCCATTTTTTGTGAAAATGAGATTTTTATGTATTCTGAAAGCGGAAACAGTTTTCTACAATCTGGTAAAACGGTTAAAGTCAAATAAGACTCCTGACTGGATTTATAGAGCCTTACCAAATATCCTAAGTACTTTTGAATCGAGTACACAGAGAATAAAGGACTTAAGAATATTTAATACTTTATTCCTTACAAACATCACATGTTTACTTTCCATGCTTCTCTATTAAAAAGGTCTAACTTGTATTTTAGGTATTTTATCACATACTGATGCCCTTTCCTTTTAAAACTTTAAGCACCGGGTAAACAGTCCTATATTGTTTAAGACCCATTTTGCATTCCTAATAATTTACATTTCTCATTTATTTTGACATTAAAAAGGTCTTATGTTTAAATAGTCCCTTCTTCTCAGTTTGGGTTGTAGTCTTAAAAGGGCTTAAGTGCGGCTATTTTTGGAAATAATCATGAAAATTGTTAAATGAGCAGCATTACCTATTTTGGAAGAAATATAAACACATAATATCCCGGAAATCCTCTCGATTAAAAGAACTCTGTAATTGACACTAATTTCAATCTTTCTACTGCTCTCCTGAAAAGTATAAAATTTTTACTTAAGACCTTTTCCTCCCGGCTACGGAAGTATTTCTTCACTGAATGATGGAAATCAAACCTAACTTCGCGGAATAATAAAACCAATAGTGGATTATGTGTTAGAAATCATGGCAGTGGGAAGGGAAAACTCCAACATGATATAATTATAAATAGACCACGAAACATCATACACTAAAAGTCCGAAATATGCATGCCATTATGCAGGGAAAACTATTGAAATATGCGATGAAAATTAAAATATTAGAGGCCGTCAAATGAAAACGTGCCACAACGCGTATATCTTACGACGGGCAAGTTAGTACCACTGGAAATTGGTTGCTGAAATGACATCTGGTGGCGACTCGCGAAAGCACAGTTATAACCTCCGCTTACACACTAGTTGTTCGTCTATTGAGCTGGAAGTCAGGTTAGAGATACGTGTCTTCGTCCAACATCACAAATGGAGGAAGGTAAATAAGAACAGCGAGGTGCAATTTTTGACTGCTGAAGGAATAGGAGGACGAGAAATCCATCGTCGCATGTCTGCTGTTTACGACAAACACAACATGTCAGGACAGTACAAGCTCATCATGCCATCACTCCTGCTGTTATTTCTGAGGTTGTCTTATACAGGGAAATCGACGGATCACTGTGGAAGAACTTCGTCATTTGGTGCGAATAAGTCACGGTTCCGTACACGTTATTGCGACGAAGAATTAGCGAAAATCTACGCGCAATGGGTTCCATATCAGTTGAGGAGGAACAAAAAGCAAACAGAATGGCTGCTTCACTGGGTCACTTGCAAGGATACCACGATGAAGAGTATGCATTTCTGTCCCGTATTGTCACTAGGGACGAATCGTGGTATCACCATTTTAAACCGGAGAGTAAACGACAGAGCCACCAATCAAGACACATGGATTCTCGCCCTCCGGAAAGGTCCAAAGCAATACACTCAAGTTCCGGTAAAGTCGTGTTGACATTCTTCTTCGATTCTAGGAGTCCTCTGCTTGTTGAATTTCTCGAAAATAGGGCCAAAATCAATACACAGCTTTATGAAGAAACTTTACAGAAACTGGGACGCGCCATTAAGTCTAAACGTCCTGGAATGCTATCGCCTTCTCCATGATAATGTCCGCCCACATACTGCCAATTCCGTGAGGAATACAATTCAGAGATTTTGGTTGGGAAATGCTTCAACACGCCTCCTACAGTCCAGATCTCGCCCCATGCAATTTTAACTTGTCGGAGAGTAGTAGAAAGACATTCGTGGACTTCGTTTTGCATCTGACTAAGACGTGTGTGACTGGATAAAGAACTGGTTCGATAGACAGCCCACAATTTTTTTCCAGAATGAGATTGATCGTCTTGTCTCGCAGTGGGATAAATGTATAAACAGTTCTGGACATTACTTTTGAGGTAATGAAATGTTCTATTATACTTTTTTGGCATCTGACCCGTTTTCATTTGACTGCCCTCATTTATGCAGCAAAAATACACTTTAGCTATGTGTTTATTGGGTTTAATAATAATATGTTATAAATGAAAATAATTTAAAGTAAAAATTTCTATTCGAGCAATCATAGACTTGGATAAATCTTAATGAAATATTGATTCTTTTTTATCCAGAGCCTGAAAGCATGCTAGGGGTAAGACCCTGTCTCTTCTCTTTACCAATATTGCATGATTTATGTACAGTACAAAAAAAAATTCCAGTTACTGGCACATTTTTCCAAGTTCCTGGCCAATTTCCTTCCACAGCTAGGTTGTGTAGCAAAACCTGTTGAAATGAAAATTTACACTCCACTTAACTTCATTGTCACAGAGTTTTTTAAAGCAATTTTATCACTGCAAAAATCGGTACCAGAATTACCATAATTAAATTATTATTAATAATAATTTATAACCTTGTACTTGCTATTTGGAAAAAGGAAATTGTACCAGAACAATGGAAGGCGTCCATAAGTGTACCTATTTTTAAGAAGGGGGACAAGATTAATTGTAGTACCTTTCGAGGAATATCACTTTTCTTGATGTCGTATAAAATTTTGTTCAATATTCTTTCGAGAAGATTAACTCCGTATGTAGATGAAATTTTTGGGGATCATCACCGTGGTTTTAGGTGTAATAGATCGACTATTGATAACATTTTTTGTATTCGACAGATATTGGAGAAAAAATGAGAGTATAAGAGTACAGTACACCAGTTATTCATAGATTTCAAAAAGACATATGAATCGGTTAAGAAAGAAATATTATATAACATTCTTATCGAATTTGGTATTCCAGAGAAAGTAGTTCGATTAATTAAAATGTGTCTCAATGAAACTTATAGCAGAGTCCGTATAGGCCAGCTTCTGTCTAATGCTTTTCCAATTCACTGCGGGCTGAAGCAAGGAGATGCATTGTCACTTTTATTTTCTAACTTCGTTCTAGGATATGCCATTAGAAATAATAGGAGGGTTTGGAATTGAACGGATTACATCAACTTCTTGTCTATGCGGATGACGCGAATATGTTAGGAGAAAATCCACAAACTATTAGGGAAAACACTGGAATTTTACTTGAGCAAGTAAAGCGATATGTTTGGAAGTAAACCCCGAAAAGACGAAGTAAGTGATTATGCCTAGTGACCAGAATATTGTACGAAATGGAAACATAAAAATTGGAGATTTATCTTTCGACGAGGTGGAAAAATTCAAATATCTTGGAGCAACAGTAACAAAAATGACACTGGGGAGGAAAGTAAACGCAGAATAAATATGGGAAATGCGTGTTATTATTCGATTGGGAAACTTTTGTGGTCTAGTCTTCTGTCAAATATCTGTAAGTTAGAATTTATAAAACAGTTATATTACCGGTTGTTGTGTATGGTTGTGAAACTTGGACTCTCACTTTGAGAGAGGAACAGAGATTAAGGGCGCTTGAGAATAAGCTTCTTAGGAAAATATTTGGGGCTAAGAGGGATGAAGTTACAGAAGAATTGAGAAAGTTACACAACGCAGAACTGCATGCATTTTACTCTTCACTTGACATTATTAGAAACATTAAATCCAGACAGGGCGTGTAGCACGTATGGGCGAATCCAGTAATGCATATAGAGTGTTATTTGGGAGGTCGGAGGGAAAAAGACCTTTCGGGAGGCCGAGATGTAGATGGGAGGATAATATTAAAATGGATGTGAGGGAGGTGGGATATGATGATAGAGACTGGATTAATCTTGCACAGGATAGGGACCAATGGCAGGCTTATGTGAGGGTGGAAATGAACCTCCGTGTTCCTTAAAAGCCATTTGTAAGTAAGTATTATTATTATTATTATTATTATTATTATTATTATTATTATTATTGAACTCGTGGATGATATGTCAGAGTCTGACGTCACATTCCAGAACTAATAACGGCATCAATCGATGACGATCGTTAAATTTGAGCTGGGTATACTGCTATTTAAAGTCAAGTGTATAGCGAGTGCAGGCAGAGATGTTTCTTCTCTTATAGACAGCTAGTCTTTTTTGCTGAGCAAGTGAAATGCATTTATTCATGCAGCGGTAAGTAGGCGGAATTATATTTCTCAAATATAACAAAAAAATAGCTCGTTTAAAAATCTCACAATAAAAAAATAGTTACTTTGTATTCATAATATTTTCCACTTCCAAGATTTCAAATTAAAAAAATGAAGTTTAATTTTCAGTAGTTGTGAAGATTATTGAAATGACATTAGAAATGCGTTGTGAAGGCCATTTCCTGTGATTTGTTTCGTCGACATTGATTTATTTGGTCATCAATAATTCTTACAGCAATAGGAGTTTACGGAATTATAATTTAGTTAATACGAGCGAGCAAAACGATGCGAATGATGTATTAGACATTCCACTTGAAATAAAGGAATCGGCAAATAATTTTGTGTCAGAGCTCCTTCCTGAAAAGTGAATGGCATAATTTGGAACTCGATGGTGGAAAATAAATTCTAAGTGTAAGGTCGTTTTACAAATGGTGAAATATTTCAAAAATACGATTTACAAAAGAATGAGAAAAAATAATAAAAAGATAACTACAAGTTCAATGATTGTAATTATATATACAGGATGTATCAAAAGGTCAGGTCAAGCCTTAAGGAGGTATTTCAGGACCTTATTTGCAACAAGAAATACTAATACATTTTTTCAATCCTCATCCCTGTTTCCGAGTTACACGAATATCACGTACCGTATCTATACTCATTTGATTCCACACCTAATAGACCTGTCTGCTTGAGAGAAGGTAGGCTAATTGTCAGTTGTCTAGAGCAAATGCTCAAAATATAATTCGGGATCGGGGACGAATATTGAACAAGGATATTATGATTTTTTTGTTGCAAACAAGGTCCTGAATCACCTCCTTAAGAACTGACTTGATTATGTATATATATATATATATATATATATATATATATATATATATATATATATATATATATATATATATACAGGGTGTTTCCGAGGTGCTGTTACAAACTTTCAGGGATGATGGCGAAGGGCATATGTATCAATTTGAGATCAGGAATCCTGGTCCGGAAATGACCAGGTCGAAAGTTACAAGCAAAAAGAGTTGTGTGGAAATTAAATAATTTTATTCCTCTGTACGTCTTATTTATGTGTATTTATCTGTACATCTTACACATACTGTATTCATCTGACGTTATTTGCATTGTATACTTACAGTATTCCATTCAGTGCACTGTATGCAGATAGCGTAATGTGTAACGGACATGGTCGGTCCTCATATGCACGTCTGTAGACAGCAGTGTATGTGTACAAGCTGCAGTGTCCAGTCGATCAGTCCTAGTGAAATGGAGGAGTACACGAGAGCGGAATAAGCAAACCTGATTTTCGAATACGGATGAGCCAATGGGAACAGTAGACAAGCTCACAGATTGTATCGGTGCAAGTACCCACGTAGAAGACATCCGACCCATACCATCTTTACAGGACTGTTCCAAAGGTCATTTCCACACAACTATTTTTGCTTATAACTTTCGACTCAGTCATTTCCGGACCATGGTTCCTTATCTCAAATTGATACATGTGCCCTTCGCCATCATCCCTGAAAGTTTGTAACACCACCTCGGAAACAACCTGTATATATATATATTACTCAACTGTACTAACTCTTCTACGCATGGTAATACGCAGTAATACGGAAGTATGGTGTGTTTTGTCTTTTTTCTATTGGGAATAGGGTGAACCCATTGCACTGCCACCATTTCACACATTTATTAATCAGCTTACTACACTAAGGTCCGATGCACGCCTAGGTCCCAGGGTAGGTAACCTCACACTCCTCTAGGCCAGTTCTTTCGTGCTTCGCAAGCCGGCGGTCAGAGAATTCCATGGAATGAAATAAGCGTGGAAAGTTGACAGAATGACGTACCTATATGTATAAAGTATTGGGGAAACTAGAACTCTAGGAAGAAAACCATAATTACGATTTTGTCTGCCACAAATGTCACTATGTATTTTTCACATGAAAAACCCGAGGTCAGAATAAAACTCGAACCCGGATCAATAGCTTACATGACAGGCAGAAGGACGACCTGCCACACTAGTGTATGATGAATGTGAATACTCAGCTCTGGCAACTGCCACCACAATCATTTAGTGCTGGAAAATCCTGTGCATTAAGATAAAATGAGTTTCAATATAGTAGCTACTGTAAATTACTGTAATTTCGCTGTTACGAAATCACTCTTTTTATTTAACAAAAATAGATCATTGATGTCCTCTTCTAAAGTAGTTTCTAATGAAGTGTAAATATATTTTTATATGCGTTCAAAATACGAATGATGTAGCCTATTTATTTTCATTTCCTAAAAGTTATTTACTATAAATTTTGTAAATTCCGATGCTAATAATATTGCCTTGAATGCTGCTAGAATAAAATATCTGCTTTTATTCCTGAAACGTGAACTGCAGTTTATTGCATTTTTCAAGATTCGTTCACTTTCTTTATCGTACTGTATATATAGGTAGATCTACTTTTTTTTTTTATCGAGTTTTATTTTTCTTTCTTCTTTAATATTAATTGCTACATTTTGCATGTACAGAATGAACCAGCTATGGCTAGACTCCTAACCGCACTCACGGCGGCTGTTTCGTACGTAACGACGCTACCGTATGCGGAGGATTCGTTCCGCTCTTTTGCGGTTAGTATTGCGTAATGATATACTTACCGAATTCACGATTCATGTTAGAAATGACGACCTTGTGATATCTGGCAGGCTGCACATCTCCTGAAGAGAGATCCAGTAACACGCCGCAGTTTGTTCTCCAAAATGGCTCAAATTTATATCATGTAGCGGTTGTTCGTGAAAATGGTGTGGATTTTCACTGTCTCAGTAACGATTGTTTTTAATGTTCACGTAACCACTGAGGTGGAACCATGCTTTGTCACTATCAAAATTAGGGTGGGGTCAAGTAGTCCATCATACACTGACTGTTGGAACCACATTCAAAACCTAAGTCTGCTCTGATAATCGGGTCCCGTTAACCTCTGAGCTACACGAATTTTATAAGGTTTTAATTTTAATTGTTTCGTACCACTTATCACTGAAGACTGTGACACCCCTACCTGCTGAGCTACAAGGCGGGATGATATAGGACTTCTCTCTAGTCGGTGGCCAATTTCATCTAACATCTCCTCAGTGAGAATACGCTTCACACATGTTTGCTTACCCAATACTGATCCAGTTGTACGAAATTTTTTTCATTAAATTGTAAATCAACACCTTAGAAGGCTTTGGCGAATCAGGGAATGATTGACGGAAGTTTGTTACAACTGTTCTCCAAGATTCGTATTTCACAAAATTGTCTACTTTTGGTGAATTTAAACACTTATAAATAAAAATAGTGGCAGTATAATTACAGGGTATGAACCCATTAGCTTTATTTAGCTTACTTTTCTAATATAATATCTGTAGTGCTCGGAAAAATTTGCACAAGTCAAAACTGTTAATTTTACAGGAGAAGGAAAAAAACTGTCTTCACATTGGTTTATATCGATTTTATTTTATTCTGTATAAATTATTGTAATGGGAGAAACACTTATGTCTCTTTTCCCAAGAGAGCAGATGTTCCGTAAGTTGTCAATAAATTAATAAAAAGGTTTGTGGAAACTGACTTATGCCACTTTTCCCAAGTATTGCAGATATTTTCATTAGAATATATTTTGGTATTGGTAAATAAACCTCGTTATTCAAGGCTATATTTCATAATGAACACACTACTGCACTCTAAATGTACGGTATATAGCTGCAACCTCACCGCGTAAACGTATTTACGTAACTAAACACGAAACGTACGCGAGCAAGAGGTCTGATCACTGCGATAGCGCAGCAGTTACTACGCATACAACTTTTAACTGACGCCGGTCTATCCCTGGCCAACTCACTCTGTATATTATATCGAATTATAAATACGTGTAGCCTATTTTATATAACGTTAAAATACAATAGTAAAAAATTAATGTTTTTATGCAATTAGTGAAATAGCTTGATATTACCCAATTCGCACGTGCTGAACACGAAAATGAGAGTGAAATATTCGTAGCACGTTTCTTTGTTACATATATGTGCGCTTTAGTTCGAAAACCAAAGTTTTTTTACATATTAAAACTTCTGTAGGTCTCATTTCTTGTATTTAAATTTCCAAAGATACCTATTCTTTGTATGATTAAAACTATTAAATTAATAACACAACACGTTTGGCGACAAACTTTCATCCTGTTCATCCGTCTGACAATCAGTAAAAATAATTTGTCTCTTTTACATAGTCTATAATTGATCGGCGTTGTGGTTTCAAGTTAAATTGGCCACAAATATAACAAAAAGCTACAATATTTGAAAAATGTTTACAGGAATGACGTTTGTGATCCGTTATTACATTACTGCAGAATGATAATACCACAGTCTAGTATATACAGTCACGAAGCTCGAGTTGTTGAGGGTAATAGGTACAGTAGACTGTGCCGGTACTATTTCGCATTGTCTGTGATGAGACGATAATAGCGATCCTAGTGGTTAGCAACTGTCTATGGATGCATATTCCCTACGCATTGAGCTTCGTGACTGTATATACTAGACTGTGATAATACTGCATACTAATCTTCCACAAGAAATATTAATTGCTAAAATATTCATTTCTTGTCCCAAAAGGTAATACAATTATATTTCCTCTCCCACTACCTGTGATCGCCGGATATAATACTACTCTATGCTCACATAAATATCATTGGAAATAAAACAATGAACGACCTTGAATGGCAGCGTTCATCCAATGCACAAAATGAAAATATGTTTTAAACGGAAATTCTACATAATTGTTTGAAATAGCCATGTTAAAGACAGGAACCGGGTTCGATTTAGGTCGATTTTAACTGATCACTGACTATAAAATAAGTTTCCGAATAATATCAACCGTTAGTTTTTTTCAGTACGATATTTGTGAATAGCACATACAAAGAAACTGTTATAATGCATGTTATAAAAGACTTGTTGACCTGTGTAATTAATAAAAGTTTAGAAAAAGGAGGAAATCTGCAGCAGGTATGCTGAAATCTTTTTACAGTAAATGTAATGATACCTGAAAGTGAATCAGAAAAAATGATTAGTATAAAATTAGCAACTCAGGATGCATCTGATCTTCCTCGAAGGACGTGAAAAAAAGGCGGAGAACAGTGTGGACTGGAGGAAAATATTGTGAACAAAGCAAACAATCTTATGCGGAATTGAATAAAATTAGCAGTGCATCACCTACTATCCACAGATATTGAAACCCACTGGACCTCAACGACATTTAAAATGTCCCAGCACTAAAATATTTGTTTAATAAAAATTTAAAATAGTGTAAAATAATTTAATGTAACTTGTCTTCTCCTAGCTTACAACTGTAACTCCATAACACCGTTACATATAATTACGTACAACTATAGAGAGCAGAAATTTAATTCGTCTTCGGATGAAATAGATGTAACCTATTTCAGAGAGCTTAAAACTTTTGCCATTTTTCATTTGTTTTTTAACTTCCATTCTGAATCCTCTTTTAATTTGCCTTAAATTTACATTGTAATTATACAGGGTGTAAGGGGTATAAGTGTCGTCCTTTTTACAGTCGTCAAAATTTTCAACGAACATTCACTTCACTGACAGAATCAACACGCATCACCGAGCAACAGGGAACTGACACAATGAGCGTATTCTGAATCTCAGCGCTGGGCTATCTGATGGCAGCACGGTGTTCCGAATTTCAACGATGACGTCACTGATGCTCCACTGGTGTCGCATCGGTTCGAACAGCTTGCAGAGGTGATGGCAGTCTCCATCAGCCGCCATCAGTGAATCTGATTGGTTCTTGTATAGGGCGGGAATTAGCAGACGAATAACATCGTGCACTGTTGTGTCATGGCTGTGTGTTCTGCTTTGGTTCTGCTGTGTTGCTTGTAATGAGCAGAACGTAAATACAATATGTTAATGGCTTATGAGCGAACATGAGTTTTCTTTTCTCAATCGTACTATCAGGGACTGGAATGCTTTACCTGCAGACTTACGAAAGGCTTTACCAACAACCAAAAATATATTTAAAAATAGGCTTAAGGACATTACTAATAGACGGTAATTATACACAGTATTTAAAGGCTGTAAATGATATGTTGTTATTGAAGTGTTGTATCAGTGAAGAATTATGTTGTGTCAGTGAAGTGTGTTGTATCAGTGAAGAAGTATGTCGTGTCAGTGAAGTGTGCTGTGTAAGTGAAACGTGTTCCTGTCAGTGAAGCTTTATAGTTTATAGTGGCAGTGCATAGTATTTGAACAGTGAAATGTTTTTAAAGTGTTAGTGAAATGTGTCGTAGTTCCAGTGCAGTGAGTGAGTTGACAGCGAAATGAGTGTAATTTGAAAGGTACTTGTGCAGATATGAACATATCATACTCGTGGGTTTTAGTTCGATCTTAGTTTTAAGATACAAATTA
The DNA here is from genome assembly GCF_040183065.1 of Periplaneta americana. Classification (NCBI taxonomy): domain Eukaryota; kingdom Metazoa; phylum Arthropoda; class Insecta; order Blattodea; family Blattidae; genus Periplaneta; species Periplaneta americana. The sequence continues at coordinate 67,911,361 of NC_091133.1, read as the reverse complement.
GATTTATTTCAAATGTTATTTTAAGTGATCGTTTGATTTAATTTAGGAAATTCCCTCTTGTTGTTTTTATTATTATTACTATTATTATTATTACTATTATTATTATTATTATTATTATTATTATTATTATTATTAATTATTGTTAGTATTAATTATTAGTATTGTTATTAATTGTATTTTTAATTAATAAGTTTATTATTGTCATTATTGAGTGTAATTAGTTACCACTGCCACCGGGTATATACCCATTGCACTGTGAATAAATACATACATACATGTCAACGGACCAGTTATTGCTACAGGTTCAAGAAATAAATTATTTATGTTCTCTTTTCTTTGAACGAGATGACAGTACGGAAATTTCGCAAAATCTTGCTAGTATAGCACAGACAACAATGACAGCCATCGAACCTTCCAGCAGTTTTGTTCCTATTTCGCTGCAGCGTGACGTCATTGTTGTCCACCGGTCCGGTGAGATTCGGAATACGCTGAATGCAATGCAACCGGAAGAACACACTGACGTCAGAGTTACAGACAATTGCACGTTTTCACTGCTTACAGCGCCATATTTACACCTGGTGGCGAGACTTGGAACTAATAATTTTTGTGGCATAATTCGCGAGTGCATTGGTTAGTTAGCATATCTACGAAGTTTCACACTTCTACGATCATTAGAGTCCGTGCTAACACCGTGCTGCACATCGTCAGTTTACATAATTATAACCATTCTGTAATTCTGTTTACCAGAGAAGGAGCACGCTTCTTCACGGTTCTTAGGAACCAATAGAGCAATGAATTACAAGGAGACTGTGAATGAAATGTCGCGCTATGAAAAACTAGGTTGCAATATGTCGTTTTATATTTCACTTTTTGCATGCTTATCTCGACAAGAAGTTGTATGTTATGTTGTACTATTTTGGTATTACGCTTAATGTTTTATGTTTTTATTTGTGAATGACACGAAATTTATCAATGCCTATCATATCACACTATTCAAGTAATTATTCACTTAAAATTATTGGTTTGGCTAATTTTTGGAATATGAGTATATTTATTTGGTGAATAGTATTTAGTATTTCTTTATTTAACCTGGTAGAGATAAGGCCGTCAGGTCTTCTGTGTCCCTCTACAAGGAGATTGCAACTATAATATGAAGAATAAAATTACAATTAATATTAAATTTACAATTACAATTACAAAAAAAATTCAAAGTACGAAAATATTACCTGACTAATGAAAGCTAGGCAATTTACCATAGAATACTTTGGCTCTAAGATGCGAATGGCTTATCTGAAAAACTAGAGCTAAGTATTTTTATGGATAGTGATATTTTATCATATTGTGCTCAGACGAATCTGAAAAACCTAATTTGATACCATTTACACACTTTCAATGAAAATTTGTTGACAAGTGTTATTTGAGGGGTTCACAGTCAGAGTGGATCAAGTCCATCTGGAATAGTTCTAAAATATTGAGTCTTAAAGTTTCTGGCTGACCTTCCATAGTAAATGCTGTCCTCTGTGGAGTAACAAATGAGTTATGGACTGTGTTTGTTATGGCAATGAATAAATCTAAGTTTTCTTCATCCGAGATTGTATTAATCCACAAACTGACCACTGGTGGACTTGGTCCACTCTGGTTGTGAGCCCCTCATTTATAAGTGATATAATTTTCTGGTTCATAGAAAGCACGTAGAGTTCCATTTAATTTTATGTACTATACTTTGTCTTAATCATTTACATCCTTTCACTGATCAAAGAAATCTCATCTCCACAGAGCCTTTCCTGCTCTCATCTTGCCTTTAAACTGTCCAACTCTCAATTATAACACAATAAATCTAATCCACTGAAGTACAAAACTCAAAAACTGCATTTCATAATTCATCTTAAAATTTAATTCATAGAATGTTTCTATAATTAAACGATTTTAATTTTTTACAGTTTCTTTATTTTATAATGCTCGGTAATTGACTATTCTTCTTTGCTAATAAATTTTAGTGACTTTAGTCTCTTCTCCTCTAAATACGGAAGCAATAAACGAAGAGAGACTTTCACTGCATAGTAAAGAATATAAATCGACACTATTGTTCCTACTAACAAGACAAGGATGACATCTAACAAGAGGTACTGGTACCAAGGAAGGTCAATCGCTGCAGAACGCATGTGGCGGGCTCCGCGATGTCTGATTACGTATTCAGTCCAGTAGATGGCAGTCTCGAGCGCTGTGTGTGGACGGTCGCGGAAAAGCTCTGATAACTTCTTTGCATTTTTACGATAACTGAAAGAAAAACAGAACACTATTAACGTTTTGCGAAATAGTTGTGTATTTTTAATAAATATAAGAATTACGGCAAGATTAAAGTTGAATCAAAGATGAAACATTGCCAGAAGTAGTAGCCTATGCCGATGTACTCCTAGCTGAACAATAATAATTGATGTAGGAGGGTAAAAAAAAAGAGATGGAGAGATGTATAGTCGCGTCACTGTTATTTCCGGCGTGACTCCTCCTCTTTGCTTACGCCTTAGGAAGCGAAGGCACTATAAAGTCTAGGTAGGAAGTATCGTTCGCCATTTTTGTTCTTTCGTTGCCGAGTTACAAGACGAGGAATCTATTCGCCGCACCGTTAAACATTATCATTCGTAGTTTCTATGATAATAAATCAAACGCACTGTAATTGAGAAAATAAGTGAGCGGCAAATAACGTCCTCGTGTGCTTTCTGCGAACACCAACGAAAGAGCCAAAATGGGGGGACGATTATATTAAGTATTTATCGACCCTTAGGAAGTGCATAACATCAGCAGCGAATGAAAATGCGCACACGTTTAACTGCAACGTGATTGGCTGCTGGAAATAAAAGCGGCGGAACTGTAACATAAATATTTACTCTGCAGTCGGAGCTGGTGAAAGTTTTATTACCAGCGCCAAACAGAACCGAATGTATTTTGACAAAAATTATCACCAACGGCGTGAGAAAGGTTAATTGTCGTAGATCACGTAAAATTCAAACCAAACGGTTACAAGCCATATTATATCTGTAAGTTTCTATAATTGCTGATTATTAACTTGTTTAAATTGCCCATATTCCATTAAAATCCAGAACTATCTGCCGTCTTTTTATGGCTATTTGGTTAAAAATGAGATCAACAAACTATGTGGGGCATAAAAACCATTTGAAGAATAAGTATTACCTATATTTTTTATTCATGATTTGTATCTAAATAATTGCTCATTATTTAACCATCCTTAGCAACCTAAACAATGGCTTTATTCACAGTAGTGAATTAAATTTATTATTCATCTTGGTTACACAATTTTTAACACTATATCACTTCGGCATATGTATTATATTGCTTTCGCGTGTTAAATATATTCCTAAACATTTTAATTCGCTTGTGAATTAAAATTTTTTTAATCATTCTCTCCTTGACAATCAACACATGAGCAACAATAAAATCCTTACATTCATTCATAATTTCTTCGAAAACAACAAAGAACATTACAAAGAAAGGACCTACAATTTAAAATAAAATTTAGGTGCCAGTAATGAAACTGAAGGGAAATAGAATGATCTATTCTACTAATGTTAAATTTGTTAAGTTCATGACCAATTTACTCAACAACTACTCTATTCAACTTAATGAATCTTTTGTAGGTAACTTATATATGCTTTACTTTGAATTAACTGAATATCCTGGGAACTAGAATATATATATATATATATATATATATATATATATATATATATATATTTCAATTTTTGCGCATATAACTGCAAATACATAAGCTATCTCTACCATCTTAAACGTATAAAATAATAAATATGTTATATATGAGATGCAAAAGTTTAATTAATTTTCATGCAGTAGTTCTTGAGTAAATGGGTCATGAACTTAGTAATTTCAATATTAGTGGAGTAGACCATTCATACTCCTCTTAACTTCCAGTTATGGATAAAATAATGCATAGCACACGAGATTTTATGCGCTCGGGGAAATTATCACCCTCGGCTTCGCCTCAGGCGTTAAACTTTCCACTCCCAAATAACATCTAGTTTTACTCTCTTTTACTATAGAAAATAATTCTAAACTCAAGGTTTGTAATTTAAATGATAAATCAATCTAACTTAGGCACCAATGGCGAAAATCTGATAAAATAAAATGTTTAGTTCTTATGCGGTGTCATTATATAATAAGTTATTTGAGATTCTCTGGTTTAACACGTAAATAATTCAATTAACGTCTTTGTTTCCTTTCGTTTTATTATTAGGAGATTATTATGTTCCAGAACTGCGACCGTTGCTGATATATTGTGCTAACCCCTATCACAGGTCCATTCCCAACCCATATCAGCAGACTACGACAAGATTTTCCGAGTATCCCAGTTTCGAGCAGACGTTACCTCTAGTCCCTAGATCATTCCCCTCCGCGCGTCACCATCCAACGAATGTGAAATGCTGTAAAATGGTAATAAAATACTAATCATGCACAATGATTTTGATGCTCGACGTGGAGGGACTTGAAGAAAAATGCAATTGAGATCTTTTCGCAATAACTCCTGCGTGTCAGGATGATTGTTTAGGGCAGTCGTTCACGTCCTTTTTGAAGTTCATATAGCCCTATCATTTTCACTGACCCACAAAATGTCTTGTATAATTTAGGCTGATAATCATGTTTTACTCATTACATATTAAACATTTGCATAATGTAGTGAATCAAACATCCTAATAAATTGAGAGCGACATTACATTTCAACCAGATTATATAGATGGATTTATTGAGTAATATTATACATACAGATGTTACATTATCATAATTTTCTCTTAAATCCAATGCACGGGTCTTCTGACCGTACGTGCTTTGTACCTAAAACAAGTCCTACTCTGTAGGTTTCACCCCCCCTCACCTATGATTATATCCAACCACACTATCTAAGAGAACACACATATTAAAATTAAAATGGCACAACAAAACACATTATATAATATATCCCAACCTAAAACAGACATAAAAGTGTGTAATTGGCTAGATATAATTATCCCTTTGTCAGATCGTATCACAAATTTCAACAGCTGAAGCTCTAATCTGTCTGGCCTTCAAGAGGAACAATCGAGTCTTTTGTTCGTATTCTCAATTCCCCATGAGGTTAAGACATGCAAGCTAACTCCTATTCTGACTTAGCATCGAGGGTGGCAGATATTTTCTCCTATATTTTCCAATTCGACACACTGCAATAAAATATGTCTATCGGAGTCCTAAGGGATATGCTAGTGGAGCTAAATGACAGGTATTAGGGCAATTTGTCCAAGACACTTCGTCCACACTTCTTGGTCCACACCAATTCCGTCCACAGATTTTAATCCAACCAAGATTTTGTACTCCCCATATCCACGCACAATTGCCTCTATTTGTGTTTGGTTTACGAGGCATTTTTAGTTCACAGGCTTCCTAACCTGTAGGTGTCCGCCGGACAACTGCGTTATCATGACATAGTTATCGCGTTCGTCTTTTTTAAGATACTCTATAAATTTCCACAATGTCGCATGATGGGTAACAATTAATTTTTGGAATGCCAGCCTTCTACCATGCTGTTTTTACGATGCATGCCTTGAACAACTTGTCTGTACCCATTCCATAGCTCTGGCTACATGGCCATGTTGCTACATCAGGGCGACGACCCCTGGCTGGTCGACCTCTGACGTAAGTTAGATCTATATCACCAATTTCTCGACATCATCATGGACTACACCGTACAATTCTTCGAATACGTTTTCTACATCAGCTAAAGGCACAAACGGAATGACATCCACATAGATCGTCGAATGTCTTCATTTTCGTTTTATGGAACCTTTAACTGAGACTGAGTAACGCCAAACCGCCAAATTGCTTGCGTGAAATAAAAAAGGCAGTATTGCACTCGTGTAGGAGGAAAACCTGTCCTAATGGCATTAATTGCGGCCATTTCTAAGTCAGTCATTGCATTATCTGGTTGTAGCTGCAAATTCCTCCGTTGAGTATGCATCTTCACCTCTTCGAAAATCGGTGTGTATGTAATTTGCTCTTTCCTACTATATAACACATATACCAGAGGGAAGACATAATCATACACCATTTCATGTACTAGCCTATGTAGAATTGGCCAAAAATATTAGGAACGGTCCTGAAAGTACCGTCTGCAAATAGAGCACTACTTCTACAAAGATACTCGAGTGCAAAATCTGTGCAAAATATTATGAATCTGTTTTGATCTTCTGCGCCAGAGTCGAAAAGGAGAAATCGTTGATTTAATTTTCTGATGTAACATGATATGGATGTCTAACCTCAGCTTCTGCAAGGGTACGGAGTACTATGGGGCCGTTCTTGTTCTGAAAGCGGTTGATAGTCCTCAGTACTGAATTTCTTTCAGATAGAGACATTTGCACCTCTTCGCTTGCGGCTGCCAGCTCTTCCAATGCTTCCCTGTTGATCACCATTGCAGGCCCATTGACACGTTCTTGAGCACGTCTCTTCACACCTCTCAAAACTTCCTACATAAGTATCTGAGTTCTGTCCACCTCGTGTGTGTATGTGTTTGTTTTCAGAGGCAACTGTAACTGTGGTATGGATGTCGTAGTTGGTTATACAGGATTCACTACAAATGTTTCGCTTCTCGCAACGCCAATACTTCTTATTCTTAACTTACAGTATTTGGGGAATGAAAATGGTACCTGTAATTATTGTTTTCTAGTATTTTCTTTCCTTCAGTTGATAGTACCAACTTGCCATTTTGCCTTTTTAAGTTTCACTAGTCTCAATTTGTATTAATTTAAAATCAATTTCCTTGGTAAAAACTATTTAATTTTCCATACCGAAAGCCATAGCAACGTTACGGACAAAAAAAGTACTGACAATGTGTCTCTGTTGACGAATACTGAATACTGACAATGTGCATACAATCGAAATTTCTGTTGACCAAATGGTGATGCGGACGAAAGGAGAGTGTGGCCGAAATGTCCGTGTGGACGAAAAATCTTCAAAATTCAAAACTTAGACATTTAATTATGTCGAACAGAAATAGTCGTATGCATATTTTCTAGCCTATAATAGTACATTATGCAACGAGCCTATAATGATACTAATTAAGACGCAAGTATGGATATTTATGAAACGAGCGCAAGCGAGTTTCATAATATTCATACGAGCGTCTTAATTACTATTATAGGCAAGTTTCATACGACTTTTTATGCTCGACCATATTTCTAACTTGAAATTATTCAGATGTATACATTTTATTTGCATCTGACAAGATCGGAAGTGACCTTGTTCTAGGTCGTGAATTGTGAGATGTGCGCAGACGCGAAAGTATTGATTTTTTTCCGAGGAACAATAATGTCATTGACCTTGATGTAATCCCGTTATATAACCTTGATTATTGAATTCGACATTGAAAAACGAGATGACAAATTGAATTTATTTGAATATTATTCACAATTAACGCTAATTATTATAGTAACAGAACATAACTTTCTGCGACAGTATTGGATTTCCAGCCTCCGTGACTTTTCGCTAATTCTCTTTCGATTGCATATCCGAGAATAATCGATACTTGCGGTTTTATAACGGTACAAAGCTGAATTGTCATTGGCTGAACACCTGTACTTTAATGAGTAGGTGTACTTTAATGACATGCATTAAAGGACTGCTACCAGGTGTATAATTACTACATTTCGGCATGGTCGAGTATAAAGTAATTAAGAGGTTCATATGAAAGTTATGAAACATGTTTACGCTTGTTTCATAAACACTCTCACGTCATAATTACTACCATTATAGGTCCGTTACATAATAATACTATTTCTGTTTTACTTCAGTTTACTATACTGTAGTTTTACTGCATTTTAATGCATAAGGAGTTGTCTGAAATATTCTGCTTCAAGTTTACCAGTACTTCGGAAGCCAGACAGATGAGCATTAAAACATTGGTCATGTCTCAAGTTGTATCCTGATCTTTTTTTCCTCAGTATCTCTTGGCCACCTATCTTAGCTTTTTCGTCGTATTCCAGAGGGTATGCGAACGAGACTCTTCACCATAGAAAACCGCAGTTCAAACATTTTTGTTAAACTTAACAATTAACTTACATTGCATTTATAATTACAATCAAGAGTTTCGAAAACAGAGTTTGGTTGCAAACCTGAGGTTATTGAGTATTGCATCAATAGCGTTGGTTATCTTCTCCGTCGTAAGAGTATCGAAATCCAGCAATATAGCGATGCCTTTCATGACACACACGTTTATGTTGAGCTCCTGGTCCGCAAACATTGGCACCCCTATCATGGGCACGCCTGTATACACTCCTTCCATCGTGCCCATCAGCCCTCCATGAGTTATGAACATGCGGACGTTAGGATGTTCTGAAACGAATTGTAGGAATTTAAAATTACAGTGTCATAATAGGCTATACAATACGGAAAATTGCGGAACGCTGGGTTTGCAGTGAAAGACCTCCCCTTGGCCTGAACATTATGAATGAATGAATAATTATGCTATTTGATTATAATCTAGGCCTACTCAATACTTTTTAAGCGTCCACTTACCATCAACGCCATCGCTCTGTCTTAGAAACCTGCCGGCATAACTTAAAAGAAAAGCATATAAAATTGTTACTTAAAATGCATGAACAATTACTGTACTCATTCATTTAATAATATTTGTCTCAGCTGTAACTCAGAAATAAAGAGCTGGTATCCTGTACCGGGTCTTGGGCGTGGATCCTAAACCGACTTGCGTTGATTACTTATTTCCTATTGACGTAAAATTACATCTTTCTCCACAGTAGTTATGGGTGAGGGTAACTTCGTAATTGACGGTCACATTTAATGCAATCCTAATTATTCTCTTTGCATTCGCCTTGTTCTCCTTGTGTTCCCCTTCTTTTCCTCATATTCTCCTTGTTCTCCTTCTGTTTCCTTGTTATCCTTTGTTCCCGTATTCTCCTTGTGTTCCCCTTGTTCTCCTTGTATTCCCCTTGTTCTCCTTGTGTTCCCTTATTCTCCTTGTGTTCCCCTTGTTCTCCTTGTATTCCCCTTGTTCTCCTTGTGTTCCCCTAGTTCACTTTGTGTTCCCCGTCATAATGTAATCTCCTTGTTTTCCTTGTATTTTCCTTGTTCTCCTTCTATTCCCCTTGCCTTAGAAATTTAAATTCTATAGTTTTAAGTTCTTTCTCTTATTTTTGTGTCGTGATGAAGCTCAGGACACTATTGTAGACCTATCTAATAGTGCTGGATCTGCTGAAACTTTATGAAATTTATTTTAATATTTTTCCTTCTATATTTTAATTATTCCCGATATGTATAAGTATTAGTAGCCTATGTGATTTTTTATGTTCAAATCGAAATTTCATTGGTAGGTCTATTAAATGTGACATCTCGGTAAGAGAATATCTTCCGGATCAGAAGCGAAATTTGGCGAGTAGCATCGCAAAATGATGGACAGCATGGGGATAAATGCAAGAAGTGAAGTACCAAGTATAACCTATTTCATTTAAGTAATAACACAAGTGTTCATAGTAGTGTGGGTCGGATCAGTTGATGTATGTATGTGTTTATTCACTTTGCAAATGGGTATATACCCGGTGGCAGTGGTAACTTATTATACTCAATAATGACAATCAATAATAAACACAATTAATGAAAAATACAATTAATAATAATAATAATAATAATAATAATAATAATAATAATAATAATAATAATAATAATGAGCATCCTAAATTAAATGAAGCACGATCACTTAAAATAACATTTAAAGTAAATCTAGTTTGTATCTTAACCCTAAGTTCGAACTAAAACCCACGAGTATGATATGTTCATATCTGCACAAGTACCTTTCAGCACTGCACTCATTTCGCTGACAACTCACTCACTGCACTGGAATACGACACATTTCACTGATTCTATCCTCATTTCACTAACATTTCAAAAACATTTCACTGTTCAAATACTTTGCACTGACACTTTAAACTATGAAACTTCACTAACAGAAACACACTTCACTTATACAACACACTTCACTGACACAACACACTTCACACTTCACTGACACAACACACTTCTTCACTGATACAACACTTCAAATAACAAAATACCAATTACACCCTTTAAATAGTGTGTATAATATACTACCGTCTATTAGTAAAGTCTTTAAGCCTATTTTTAAATACATTTTTGGTTATTTGTAAAGCCTTTAGTAAGTCTGCAGGTAAAGCATTCCAGTCCCTGATAGTACAGTACGATTGGGAAAATAAAACTTTCCAGTGTCCGTTCTCTGTCTTATTTCTCTCAATTTATGAGTGATCGTTCCTTGAAGAGTAATTTGGCGGCTGCAACCTATTTTTTATTTCTCTCTGATCATTCGTTTCTACTTACCTGCTTCCCATGCTTTGAACTAAACTTTTTGTGTGTTTTCATTACCATTCCATCTAGAGAATTAGCCTATAGTTAATTTGTAAATCTAAATTTCTTTATGATAGTCTTACGTGAGCGAAGATGTTTGAGAATTATTGTATGATTTTGTACTTTAATACCAACAATTTAAATCTTGTCATTCATTATACAACTTACTAAGTATCTCAAATTGTGGGAACCATTTGTAAGTCTTGACATTGTCTGGCAGGCCGGATATTTCGTCAATTTTCCACAACACATTCAGTTTCGTATTTGAGAATGCTTCGATAAACATCTGCTTTTTGTCCTCTGGTAGAGTTGAGCTTTTAATCAGGGAGCCCAAACAGAAATATATCACTCCTTCCTTAGAATTATCCAGATAAGTTTTCAAGTCCTGTAAAATGTAAATTATTATTTCTGATTATGCTATTGATATGACACCAGGAGATCAGTAATGAATAAAACAGGTAAAAATATGACTGCTAGAAGTAGATTATGTCTACGCAAAATCGAGCGACCCAGAAAAAACTCAGCTAGGTTGGTAAATACAGAACAAATTGATCCTTGCCAGATACTACGACGGGAAAATTTTATTACAATTTAATATATTTTCTACAAATGATTTTGTTACCAATTTATTCGTGATTGTCTCTTAATATTTTCCATAGATTGTAAGATTCATTCACTAAAGAGAAATTGAGTTCCATCCTCATTACATTCTTGAACAAGGAAACTGTGGGAAAAAACATCCTTCTAGTACACAGCGGTTGATCTTGGCCTTCTTTCTACTTATTCTTTATTATTAACATATTATCAACTCTACTTCTTTGAATTGTCTTTGTAGTGAAAAAAGAACGTTTTTGCCCAATGAAATTTCTACTGGAGAGTTTTGGGATTTAACTCAGTTCTCAACTTGTAGTGTGACAAGGCAACGATTATGTGATTCGTCCAACGTTTTGAAACTGTTGAGTTATATTGGCAACATATTATCATATAAACTTAATTATATTAATAATTGTACTTATCTGTTTTAAAAAGGCAACAAAAGAATGAAGTGGATGGAATAATTTGGAAATATAAAAAACTGTCTTAAAAATGACTGTTTCCGAGATTTTGGAACTACTCTCGAGTTCCATCGCCAGATTTTGTCGATTCTGTTTTGTCTGGCTGGACCAAGCAATTCACATGACTTCCCACCAATATCTCCTTTGTACAGAATGCGCCAGATGTTCCTTATAATTCAGTTTTAACGCTCTCTGTTTATAGACCTGCTAAAAACATGTCCCTGCTGGTACGGAATTACTAAGAATCGTGCTCTTTGTACTACACGAGGAAATGTTGACCTATATTGCGACAGCGTTAATTGCACATCCTACTATGCCTGAAACGGGTCCCGGCATAGCTCAAATGGAAACAGCGCTCAGCGCGCAGAGCTGAGAAGTCCTGGGTTCGATTCCCGGTGCCGGTACGATTTTTTTTCCATTAATAGTATCTACAGTATAACTACTCATAGTCATTAATTATTTAATTATATATGAATATAAGTATATATATACCTGATCACTTGTAACGAACTTTTAACTTCATCATATTAAAGAATGACATGTTTTTGGAACGGTCTTATTCTTATGGTGCGTAGTGATCTGTTATCACACAGCATAAGGGGCAAGCACAAGAATGTCAACCATCGTGTCATTTCTAGCTTAACGAGTTGCATATCTCCTACTCGTAGAATTACTATAGGGTTCAGCTGGTTCAACCTAGTCTATATACAATAATGTATAGTTACAGGTCAGGATGGCTACCAATAAAACTATATAGCAGATTAGCCATAAGCATAAAGACGATGATTGAGGAGAAATAGCAAAAACTATTTTAGGAGTAGTAGTATGGACTATTATGTATAAAAGAGTTCATATAAACATGTGTCCAATTTCCAATGGGTGTGAATATGTAGCTGTTTGAATACCATGCATAACAAGCCTTACTAAAAATGATATGAAGAGCGAGAAATGACTACGTACAAAGGAATAACACATGTCGATCTTCTGAAATTGTCTGGGGATAGCACTGCTCATAATGCATGTAAAGAAACTGCTGTTTTAGTTGCCTTGGCTACAAGGATGGGTATATTCTTCTAGCATGACGGAGCCCCTGTACATTTCAATCATCAGGTAAACGTCATCTAAATTTCATAATCTCGAAAAATGATGGATGGGCCATGGGGCGATAGGCATTGGCCACCAAGGTCATCTGATTTCACTCCTGTCAATTTTTGTTTATGGGAGTGGATGAAAGGTGAAGGGTAGAAAAACGAAGTGAACATAAGGGGTGAATTGGTTTTTTTGCAATACTCGTTTGAATAGTTCTGCCCTCATAAAAGAACAGTACGATCTCAGAAGAGTTAGCCTTACTGTTCTCAACAGAGCGGAAAAGTGCATTGAATTGTTGATTGATACCATGTAAATACGCAATAAATATAATCATAAGGCAGTTGTCTAAGCAAGTAATAGATAGCTAAGTTTGAAAGTAAATCCCGAAAAGACAAAGTATATGATTATGTCTCGTGGCCAGAACATAGTATGAAATGGACACATAAAAATTGGAAATTTATTCTTTGAAGAGGAGGAAATTTTCAAATATCTCGGAGCAACACTAACATTATATATATATATATATATATATATATATATATATATAATATAAATGACACTCGAGAGGAAATTAAATTCAGAATAAACATGGGAAATTTCTATAATCATTCGGATGAGAAGCTTCTGTCACCCAGTCTTAAAAAAAAAACTAAGTTACAATTTATAAAACAGTTACATTACCGGTTGTTCTGTATGATTGTGATATATGGACACTCACTTTGAGAGCGGAACAGACATTAAGGTGTTCGAGAATAAGGTGCTTAGGACAATATTTGGGGCTAAGAGGGATGAAGTTACAGGAGAATGGTGGAACTTACACAACGCACAACAGCACGCATTGTACTCTTCACCTAACATAATTAGGGATATTAAATCCAGACTTCTGAGATGGGCAGGGCATGTAGCACATATGTGCGAATCCAGAAATACATAGAGAGTGTTAGTTGGTCAGCCGGAGGGAAAAATACCTTCGGGGAGGCTGAGATGTAAATAATAGGATAATATTGTCGGAGGTGAGATATGATGCCAGGGACTGGATTAATCTTGCTCAGGATAGGGACCGATTCGGCTTAAGTGAGGACGGCAATGAACCTGCGGATTCTCTAAAAGTCATTTGTAAGTAAGTAAGTAAGATATTTGTCTTTCCTTCTTGTCACTTGTAACACCTTGTTATGCGTTACATTCAAACATCTGTATCCCCAGAACCATGGAAAATTGTACACATATTTACAAGAACTTTTTTATTCAGAATTGTCGATATTATCACTTTGTGAAGTAGTTAATATTCCTTATGAATCACCCTATAAATAAATTCATCGTGGTTTAGGGGAAATAGCTAGAAAAAGGAACGAAGTAAAGCATGTGATCCTGTAGGTCTTGAGCAATACGACTCTGATAATAAAACAAGTAATATTTCCGAAATCTCGGAATCATAGACGGCTAATAATCACAAATAATTTTACAGTACAATTACTTGTAATTCTTCATTCTCAAAAAAATAAATATATAAAAAATATGTTGAAAAAATTAAAAGTTAAAATTAATGATTTAACTACAGCAATTTATATTCCACCTTTGCTTATCTTAATGTTATTAGTTTACATTAACGTTTTCGATACTCTTATTGTATCATCTTCAGATGTTAGGGTGTTATGTCAACATATGTGATGAAAACCTAGCCTCATATTGTGTTGTGGGTTATTCAAATGCATAGAACCATCATGAGTTCCTAGTCTAGCTAGAGTTGATCGTGTTGTGAATTAACCTAATTCAGTGTCTCTAGTTACTTGTTAAGATTCTGTTAAAATTCACTATGAAGGCCCGTGTAGGACAGTGTAAATTATGTGAGAACAATAATATAACATATAAATATAAAACAGGTAAAGTATACACTATAAAACACTATAAACCCTATAAAACACTGAACACTTATATGGTTGGCCGTGTTCAAAGTGTTTTATAGTGTTTATAGTGTTTCATAGTGTTTTATAGTGTATACTTTACCTGTTTTATATTTATATGTTATATTATTGTTCTCACATAATTTTACACTGTCCTACACGGGCCTTCATAGTGAATTTTAACAGAATCTTAACAAGTAACTAGAGACACTGAATTAGGTTAATTCACAACACGATCAACTCTAGCTAGACTAGGAAATCATGATGGTTCTATGCATTTGAATAACCCACAACACAATATGAGGCTAGGTTTTCATCACATATGTTGACATAACATCCTAACATCTGAAGATGATACAATAAGAGTATCGAAAACGTTAATGTAAACTAATAACATTAAGATAAGCAAAGGTGGAAAATAAAATTGCAATAGTTAAATAATATACGCTTATCGGTATCACCAAAAAAATGAAACTAAAATTAATGAATTGAACAGAAAAATTATTTGTCAGAATATCAAACAAATAAAGCAATAAGTATGCTATTGCACCTGCACTGTATTTAGGTACACATTTACTTAAACAGAATATTACCTTGGGCAGTTTTCCGTCAGTTTTTAAGTGAAGACCTCCCACTTCTACAAACGCTGGAATAGTTGGTCTTGGAGTATTCAGTGAAAAATGACTGTTAGCCATAATAAGGCTCGTATTCTTCTTCAACTCTGTTATTGATGGTATATCTTCGCCGAGGTACTTTCTGGCCAGTTTATCCATGGGTAACTCAGAGAAATAGTAGTTTCCTATTTTCATAATTTCATTGAATATCGTATTTATAATCCTTTCACCAAAATTCATTCGTTGCGTGAAAGGCAGAAAGAAATTTGGTATGTATGAAGGGTTATCTGGATTTCCAACACGATCATTTGTCCACGGCAAAGCCACGCTCGTGACCAAACTTATAAAAGGAGCATTAAATATATGTGAAAATCCCAAAAAGCAATCAGGTCCGAAAATGTGAGTGATAATTAAATCAAACTTATGAGTATCGGAGTTTCTTATGAGTTCCTGCACTTCAGGATGATTCATGACTGTCTCGCACATTTCTAAAGTTTTTTCCCATATAAAACGCAATTGATTTACTAAACCAAAACTTCTGACATACTCGACTGTAAAGTTGTTGACGACACTGGGAATCGAATCTTGTACATTGATGTCTGTGTAGTTGGGGATCGGTGTCTTCTGAGGAAAGTGACCTACAACGAAAACCTCGTGGCCGCGGTTCGCAAGACCTCGTAACAAAGGTTCGAACATAATAAAATGACTTCTCGCATTGTAATTGAATAGAGCAAGGATTCTCGCAGTTAGAGAAACAGACGAAATGGCAGCCAGACAGAGAACCACGTGGCTACAATGGAATTTCATCTGTTGGACAAACAAAATACATATAAAGTTATTATAACACAAATTCGACAACTGATAATATTACATATTATTCATAAACATTTATTTGAAAAAGATAAGGTATAGAAAACCTAAGTTAATAACAATTCTGAAGAAGTTATATGAGAAGATTTTACAAGGAGAAGAAATACCGAAAGCAATGAAATTAGGAAAAATCAATTCGATATTATATAAGAAAAAAGACAGAAAATCTTACTACAATTATCGTGGAAATTGTGTAATTAATCCCAGAATTAAAACGTTTGAGAGAATAATAAAACAACGTTTAGAAGAAATCGTAATACACAGGAACAAAATGGCTTTGCAGCTGGAAAATCTTGTATAGATCAAACTTTTACATTAACATTACTTATGGAGAAATTCAAGGAAAACCTGAAAGACATAGGAGTACTTCTTTTGACCTAGAGAAAATGCCTGACAGAGTTTTTATGGAAAGTCTTAAGAAAAACATCAATAAGTGAGTTTTTTTTTTATTTTAGTAGGTTATTTTACGACGCTTTATCAACAGCTTAGGTTATTTAGCGTCTGAATGGGATGAAGGTGATAATGCCGGTGAAATGAGTCCGAGGTCCAACACCGAAAGTTACCCAGAATTTGCTTATTTTGGGTTGAGGGAAACCCCCGAAAAAAAACCTCAACCACGTAACTTACCCCGACCGGGAATCGAACTCGGATCACCTGGTTTCGCGCTAACCGTTACTCCACAGGTGTGGACAGTAAGTGAAGATACAATACCACTTCTGAGATCAATATATTCAAGGAATAAATGCCAAAATTAAAATAGAAAATCGTTTATCCAGAGAATTAATACAGCAGAGGGATTGTTACAGGGATATGATATAATATGATATATATTTGATATCAACATTTACGTTCATATAATGTGGACCTCACAATTTTGTATCTGGTGCCACAATTACATTCATTACAGATATACTCTTTGTAGGCGCTCTTCTAATTTAGATTACCACCTCTTAGTTATATTCCCTCATTATTGTATCCTTCTCTTTTCCTTACACTCATTCACTATTTACTATACTCTCTTACTTTGTCCCCATCTAAAGTGATCAGTATTCCCACCTTTAAAATCTAACGACTTAATTTAGATAATTCAAAATTGACACTTTTACAATTCCTTTCTTGATTTCCAGTTAATTTATATCGAACACACTCTGTTTCTAATAATATTTGTTGCTAAGCCTTACTACGTCACTAACCAATCGGATCGTTATTATGTCTATTTCTTAAGTGTATTACATTTTCTATCTTATTTTCTACATGTTATGCCTCACTATCCTGGCTAGCCTCCGTCACCATCCTCCTCGCCTATTTTCATTTCCTCTATCTTCTCACTTATCTTCCTACTTAACTTCTCAAATGTATTATCTGATCTACTTAGGCTACTATATCCTCAATCATCACTGGATCAGACACATTCGCTTCGCCCATTTCTGTCATCTTCTCTTCACTTCTCCCCATTTCAACCCTTTTACAGGGATATTGTATATCAACATTATATTTTAAAATATACCCATTGACGTATGTCTTAGAAACTAGTCCAGAAAGTGTAACATAGTTGGAATTTCAATTAACTCGCAATATTTTTACATCAACTACTTTTTGCGGTTGACAAAGACATAATTATTCCTGGCACTGAAGACACATGATGAGAAAATTAATATAAGTGTATAAAAAGTGTGGGCTGAAAATAAATTTGAACAAAACCAAATACCTAATCTTCAAGATGGAAGATGAAGAAAATCTAGATATTGAAGTACAAGAAGAAATTAAAATGCTTAATAAATTTAAACATGAAAGATTAATTTTAGAAGCTAATGGAAAGAGTATAGCTGAAACTGGAAAGAAAGTAATAAGTGAAGGAATATGATTGGGATGTTAAACTCAGGTCTTTGGAGTAGCAATATTTTAAATAAAACAAAAACCATTATTTATAAGTCACTGGTGAAAAGTGTTATGTTATACGGGACAGAATCCCGAACATTAGACAGAATATACGAAAACAAATTATTGGCTCCATGTATCTGTACGTATGTTAACAGCGATTTTTCGTAAATTTAGGATCATTTTCTTCATATGCAGTATGTACGAGTCAACTTATGGGCGGAAAAAATGCGCATGTAATATAATAATTTCAATAACACATCAATGATACTTCGCATTGAGAAAGAAACTTTGATCTTGAAAATATGTATACAGACGTATTGTGTAAAATTGATGTAAGTCTAGCGTTATAGTAAAACAAAGAAAATTACACATTTTTTTATATAAAAACCAAATAGTATCTCCTGCTGCTAAATCTTCTTCAGACAAAACCTTTATTACTTAATTATCTACACATAGTAAGTTTAAAAATCAATTTTCCTAATATTACAGAGAAAAATTATTATATTTTATTATAAAATTCCGTCTTTATGCCAATCATAAAATGTAGTCAGAATTCTTCCGTCTTAAAAAATAATTTAAAAGTCGGAATAGACTGCTCGAATACAAAAGAGAGTTTTTTTCTGTAAAATATTACCTGCTTTCTGTATTCAGTTTCAAATGGCTCATTATGTAAATTGGCATGGGATTTTCCATAAAATATTCTCCGTTTTTTCCGCTTTATTGTTGATTGTTAAAAAGATATCTTATTTTATTTACATAGACTCAGTATAGCGAATAGGAACATTAGTATTAGTATTTATTTATTTAACCAGGTAGAGATAAGACAATTAGGCCTTAGAAGCGATTCAAATATGCGCAAAGTACATAAAAATTAATAAATAACTGTACACGTATTCCATCTACATATACAGTTTATAATGAAAGTAAAGTTACACTTTTAGATCGCAAAAATGTCTTTTTCATGCCATGAAAAAATGAAAGTTTGAACTTCTTATTTTGGTGCAGAATTATTGATATAACTTCATATGTGTAATATGCAATACTGCAAGGACCAACAAATGTTTCAAACATATCGTCGTTGTCCCTGCAATAACTCCTATGTGACATATTTATCGATTTTCAGATTTTTGCTCTATTAAATAGCGAAACCATAGAATCCCCTTATAATGGGGTTATGGAGGACATTATTTACCCCCTCCCCCCGTTATAGCTTGACCGTGGTACAGTTTATCGGAATATGATCATTTAATAAAGGTATTTTCTGCGATATGTAATTATATTTCTTTGTTTCGAAAATGTAAGAATTGACAGTCTCCTACTGAAAAATTTTATATTTTGCACATAGGAGTTATTTACAGGACCAACGACGATATGGGAACTCATAATTTTCGATAATCATTTAAAATGGAACCAACACATTAATTACCTTTGTAATAAATTACGTAAAGTAGTATATTATTTTCATTTATTGAGGAATTACTTGTCAATAAGTTTATTACGCACAATATATTTAACTTTATTTCAATCGGTAATTATGTAAAGAAATATAGGAGGGGGGTAGCTCATTTAAATTCAGTTTTAATCCACTTTATTTATTACAGAAGAAAATAATTGAAATATGTCTTCATAAACCTATTGATTTTCCATCTCAAAATTTGTTTTTAGACTTTAATGTACTTAACGCAAGACAAATTTATTATATTGTATTAATAAAATTCATATTTATATAAAAATCGAAATAATTTTGAATTGTATTCTCACAGTTATGAAACAAAAGGTATGAATTCTTTAAGATTGTTTGAACCAAAATGCAACACTCTTGCAGTACTTAATCATAGTAGTAATTTAGGCCCAAGAATATACAGTAATATAACAAATTTATATTTAAATATCCTAATCTTGTCAATTCTAATAGTTCTAGTATTAAATTTAAAAAGTTATGTATGCATTTTATAAAAATTGAAAAATTGTAAATTAAAATTTATATACTATAATTGCATAGTAGATATAAGACAAATTGTATTGTATAATTATTCATTTCAATTCAGGAATCCGCCCCTGAGCACGAGTTCTACTCTTTCAGGGGCGAGCTAAAGTTTTTCTGTATACATTATATTTTATGTTACTATTATTAGCAAAATAATAAATAAATAAATATGCAAACTTAAAGATATTGGTTATTACACCAATTGCTATATAATATAATTTACTTCATTTTAGTTTTCGGTGATGAACACTCAGAAAAAAATAATTTTAATATAAAATAAATACTTATCCTAATAAATATATCTTATAATAAATGATAACACATAAAAATAAACGCATAGATAATGAATATATAAATGATATATTAAGTAATTCATAGTCTATTATATATTTTTTACCTTTCCAAAATTATATCTTTTCTTAAACAGATTTTCACCTTCTGTATAGTAGCTACTTTTAACTGAAACTGATGTTTTCAGAGTCTTCAGCCTTGCAACTGTGTTCACAGTGGTCTTTCTCCCCCCTATATGCAGTTTTATAATGATTGTAATTAGTTCTCAAGTTTGCATGACACTGACAAGTATTAAATGTGAACTCTTTGTAAAAACCTGTAGCGTTTTCCTTCAACATAAATACAACGCGTTGTGTCAAGTCTTGAGAGTGGAGATAAATAATTCTACCGTCTATGTTAATAAGCATGTCTAAGTTTTGAAGGAAGGAGGAACGAAATAGAAGAGACAGACAATAATGTGAATAGCCCTAAATATTTCAAAGAAAATTCGAACTTTTAAGATGCAGCTTTAAAAACTATTAGTTCAGTGTGTTAATTATGTACATCATTACTTTTAAATTTATGAAAATACATACGGTATTTTATTGGAATATAAAATGATAAAAATATGTTAATTGTTTGTAAAGATATGCCAGTAATACTCCTCTTTATAATTCATTCGTTCATAGTGGTTTTCCCAAGATCCGGCCTTTCACTGCAAACCAAGCTTTCTCCAGTCTTTCCCATTTTCTGGCATCCTCTTTGTCTCCCCATTATGATCCATATATCTTGATGTCGTCTATAATCTGATATCTTCTTCTGCCCCGAACTCCTCTCCCGTTCACCATTACTTCCAGGAAGCCTTCAGTAGGCAGTTTCTTCGCAGCTAGTGACCCAACCAATTCCTTTTTCTCTTCCTGGTGAGTTTCAGCATCAGTCTTTTTTCACCCATTTTTTTCAAACACAGGTTCGTTTCTTATTCTGTCTGTCCATTTAACACGCTCCATCCTTCTGCAAATCTACATTTGAAATACTTCTAGTCGCTTCTCTTCACTTCGTCGTAATGTCAGCACTACACTCCACACAAAGCTCTTCAATATGAATTTCTCTAGATACAGAATTATTTCAAATTTCACATTTCATATTTATTTACAATTTACATTTGAATTGAATACATATGAATAGATACCCGAAATAAGCATATGCTCGTGCTCGGGTACAGTCCAGTAGTCTACATAAATTTTACAGAGATCAAATAATAATGCTGATGATAGAAATAATAATAATAATAATAATAATAATAATAATAATAATAATAATAATAATAATATAGTTATCATATTTTACAGAATATTGTTGTTAGTTAATTGAAGCTACTTTCACACCTTATTTCAATTTCTCCTTTTTTTCTTTCTCTTATTTCTTTTTTGTTTCAGTTTTTAATAAGTGTATGTTTCCTTTGCCTTGTTTATGTTTTATAAATTAATTTGTTTCGTGAACATTGTAATTGGGCTTTGCCTGTCATGTTCAACAACAAATAATAAATAAATAAATAAACAAACAAACAAACGAACGAACGAACAAACAAACAAACTCTTCTCTAGTTCTCTTTTCAGAGGATTACAGAAGATGCTCATTTTTGTATTAAAATGTTCCTTTGTCATAGCTATTCTCCTTTTAACTTCCTGGCAGCAGCTCATGTTACTGGTTTTAGTACACTCAAAGTATTTGAAACTGTTCACTTGCTCTACTGCCTCATTTAGAATTCACGAGTTTACTTCTTATAATAATTAGTTGTAAATCTGATAATCAGTTGCCAGTTGAACAAAAGTGCGATGTATATAGTTTTGGTATATTTGAACACTCTCATGATTAGCCTTCGAGATAACTATTGTATGTGAATATTTACGCTGAAGATCAGATTGAGGCAGTGATTAAATAATTATTGATATAGATAAACCGAGTTAGAGTTGGTAGCATCACTATTTGAACATTGGAGACATTTCCTTGAGTTTACTGATGAAGAATTGTAACCTGAAGTTAAGCGCACATCACTTAGTATCTGCGTAATTCTCTCCCTGCCTTTGAATTTGTGATATACAACTAAAACAGGCTATCTGTGGAAGAAAAAGTTGCACTTCTTGTTTATGACAATTCATTTTAAAATTTTCTTTTTAATAATACACTGTAGACCAATTCTGCGTGAAGGTCTTTCTTGATTATCAGAAGTTATGTGAGAAACTTTAAAATTAGTTAGTTAACTCCTTTTCTTCACACATCCTTATGAAAAAGGTTTCGAAATCTAGTTGTATGAGGAATGGAAGTAGAAATCAGCACGATGTTAATCAAGATTTAAGATCAAAATATACAAGGTGTAAGGGGTATAAGTACCCGTCCTTTTCACAGTCGACGGGGACGGTCTACAGGATCAAAAAATATCCATACAACATAGGGTAAAAACTTGATAGTTTTCCCAGAAAAAATATTTCTTTTCTTATTTTATTTTCGTTATACTGCTTATATCGTTAGTAAAAATGAAAACAATTAGATCAGTAGGCATATCTAGCAAAGAGTTAATATCAGTTTAAATACATATTTGTGTGTTCTATTACGTTTTCATGAAATGAAATAAAAATGCATGCTTATAATTCGTTAATATTCTGGCGTGAGAGACGTGGCAACGTGTTCAGCTGGCAGTACTCTGCACAGACGAAAGTACGAGTCAGCTGAGTTCAAGCTCCCTGTCCATAGGTAGGCCTATACTGCCGAGCGGATGACAGTTCAGTACAGGGTATTCAATAAACAACTTACAACGTCATTCACAGTTTAGGAATATCATATGTTATTAATTTGTGGAGAAAGTCGTCGTCATTCAAGTGAGACAAGAAGGATATACCGTCATGTTTTCCTCAAAAAAGGTTACCTAATCGGCAAACTTTTGTAGCAGTTTCTCAACGATTTTTAGAAACTAGGGGTCCTATTCATAGACATTCTTAGCGCGGGCTTTCGGTGGATGATCAGCGAACTAAAGTTTTTCGCATTCATAAACCATTGTTAGCGATATGATATGATATGAATCCTGTTTAACACGCTCGTAGCGCGGGCTAGCGAAATGTCTATGAATAGCACTCTAGGAGTCTCTTACCCCGTTTCAAAAATCATATAACCAAACATTTGTTTAAAAATGATACTGCTTTACGAAAGCGGGAGAGATTAAAATTTTTCATTAGAGAAAAGTTCGTGATATATTGTGTAGAAAACCATTATTATTTACTTTTTAGACATATGTACAATAAAAATGGATCAATATTGTTACATAAAATGTATATTTACCATAATATCCTTAACGTACTCCTCTCCCATTATCACTTCCTTCTGACATTTCTTCTCCTATTCTGACTTTCATTCGTTGTTTCATATGAAGATTACTGAACAGTCTTCTCTCTTTCCAATCCACGCCAATTTTCTTTAGGATCCCCATCAGTTTATATCCAATCCACTCTGTGAAAAGCCTTTTCTAGGTCCACAAATACTACATACAATTATTTATTCTTCTCTAGGTATCTTTCGCCGATTGTCCGTAGCAGCCCAATTGCATCTCTCGTACCTTTTCTCTTCCTGAAGCCAAACTGCTCTTCTTTCAACTGTTCTTCCACCTTAGAATATAAACGCCGATTAAGTATTCGCAAGAGAATCTTCGCCGAGTGGGATATTTGACTGATAGTCCAGAACTCCTTACATTTCTTGGCATTGTAAGAAACATAAAAAAGGTCTGCATTGAACTTCACTTTGAGTCCTTTGTCAGTGAGAGTTTATTGACATATGGAAACACTGAATTATACAGGGGGGGAAAATACTGAAGTATAACTTATATGACTCATTTTACGCTATTTATTAAATTGCATGTAACTCAGTAATTTGTACAAATGTATTTTATGTTACATGACAGAGTTCAGTTGACGAAACAGGAAGTTGTATTAATGAATTATTACATCATATATAAACAATGAGAACTATACTTTACACATTATCTAGAATGTAACTATGTCATATGTGTGTGTTTAGTAATTGATATTTTAATTTTTAAAGCATCTGAGGCACAGTCCTATACCATATTTTATGCACATTATAGTGGAGCAGGTTTCACCAATACACCGTCTTTTCTTTTCGGTTGGTGCTGTCCAGTGGTTTAGACCATTACATCGCAAAGTCTCATAGACAGTTCCTTCAAATTTCCTTTTGCGTGTCTGTCCTGGTTCTGCTGGCTTGTCTCCATAGTGATTGCAGTAATAAGTTGCAGTGTGCTATCTAAATTATATATATATATATATATATATATATATATATATTATTTTAATCTACCGAAGTACATATGATATTTCCATGCAGATATTCTGCGTCATCATACCATGAAAGAGTAATGGAACGGAGAAAAATTCTCTCCGGCGCCGGGATTTGAACTCGGGTTTTCAGTTCTACGTGCTGATGCTCTATCCACTAAGCCACACCGGATATCATCCCGGCGTCGGAAGAATCGTCTCAGTTTAAGCTCCAACTCTTGGGTTCCCTCTAGTGGCCGCCCTCTGCACTACGTCATAGATGTCTATGAACGTAGGACCGAAGTCCATACATGTGCTGAGGTGCACTCGCCATGAGTGACTATTCCGTCGGATCCCGGCCAACTAGTCACTCATGGCGAGTGCACCTCAGCACATGTGTGGACTTCGGTCCTACGTTCATAGACATCTATGACGTAGTGCAGAGGGCGGCCACTAGAGGGAACCCAGGAGTTGGAGCTTAAACTGAGACGATTCTTCCGACGCCGGGGTGGTATCCGGTGTGGCTTAGTGGATATAGCATCAGCACGTAGAGCTGAAAACCCGGGTTCAAATTCCGGCGCCGGAGAGAATATTTCTCCGTTTCATTATTCTTTCATCGTATCTAAATTATAGTTGTGACATTGTAGTTTGAGCTACTCTTTGTAGTTGCCATGCATTGTGCACATATACGTCAATGAGCCAGGAGAAAATACAACTGCACCATTGCTTTCCACGGTTCCTACACAGTAGATGTTCACACAGAAGATAAACTTGCGAATTCTAAATGAGGCAGTAGAGCAAATTGACAAACTCAAATACTTCTGGTGTACTATAAGCAGTAACATGAGCTGCTGCCAGGAAGTCAAAAGGAGGATAACAATGGCAAAGGAAGCTTTTAATAGAAAAAGGAGCATCTTCTGCAAACCTCTGGAAAAAGAACTAAGGAAGAGACTAGTGAAGTGCTTTGTGTGGAGTGTGGCATTTAATGGGACAGAGACATGGACATTACGACGAAGTGAAGAGAAGCGAATAGAAGCATTTGAAATGTGGATATGGAGAAAAATGGAACGTGTGAAGTGGAGAGAAAGAGAGGATGAAGAAAGAATGATGCTGAAGCTGATCAGCAAGAGAAAAAGAAATTGTTTGGGTCACTGGCTGAGAAGAAACTGCCTACTGAAGGACGCACTGGAAGGAATGGTGAACTGGAGAAGAGTTCGGGGCAGAAGAAGATATCAGATGATAGACGACATTAAGATATATGGATCATATGAAGAAACGAAGAGGAAGGCAGAAAATCAGAAAGATTGGAGAAAGCTGGATTTGCAGTGAAAGACCTACTCTTGGGCAGAGCACTAAATGAAAATGAAATGAAGGAAATTTATTTTTTAACAACAGTGAAACATTCGGCTTATCATGGACGGTGTCCAAGACTGTGGAGTAAAGGTTATCATGCCTGAGCGTTAAAAGAGTGGTTCAAATCCAGATTGCGACAAGTTACCTGGTTGATATTTTTTCCGGAGTTTTCCTTCAACTCATTAAGAGCAAATGCTGGGTAACTTTCGGCGGTGGACCCTGAATTCATTTCGCTAGCATTATCACTCACATATCATTCAGACGCTAAATAACCACAGCAGTTGATAAATCATCGTAAAATAAACCACTAAAAAGTCATGGACGGCAACTTAAAAAACCCTAAACGCATTGGGAGTGAGTGTTTCCCCTGGCTTCAGATCTCAGGGAGTGGTTTGGTATCCGAAGTACAATGTGTCCATAGAAACATTCCATTATTGCATTCATCTATAATTTTGTAACTACATGTATTACGAAATTCATACGGGTGCCATTAGAAAGAAGGGCTGGAAGAATTTCAGGGGATATGTAATTGTAAATGTTGGCCGATAAGAACAGATGGAACCATAAGAAGAAAAAAAAAAGACGCTGTTACCGATCTTTCTCTTGTCATTGTAACATTGTTGGATAGAAGCTAATTATTATGTTAAATGATGTGAATTTGGGGGGGGAAAACACTTTTCGAGGGGGAGGTTTGGTGGTGATAAAAATGTTAGGAGGACTTTCAGGGGAAAGATAAATTTTAGAGGAGCTTTTTGGGATGTTTTTCTAAACTACGTCATTAGAATTTATTTTTAAAATTAATTATACAAACTACTGTGTTTTGTAACTGAACAATGAATATCATGATCATGAATCCTTTGTTCAGCCGGTATCGCATCTTGCAAGCATGTTTCCTCACTTGCCATCTTAGTCGTATTATAATATTATGACGCTCTCTCCCACCCGTCGTTGCGTTGCACACGTGTTCTCCGTGTCTTGTTGAAACCATGGCTCACAGAACAATAGTGTCTGCAGTAAAATGCAGTTAAACAATAAATTTCCCCAATCTAAATTTATGCTTATGATACAACTGATTTTAATTTCTTTTATATTATACATTATGTTTTCTTAATTAGATTTAATTTCATATTAAATAATATATGCAACAATTACCAGTCACGTAATCAGCTGTGAATAATATTTTTAGTTTGAAACTGTCTGCTTGCCCGTGTAAAAGTCGGAACTCAGCAAGATCCAAGTGTTATGGACTTTTAGTGTACTGTGGCAATACTTGAAAAATGGAGCACATTGTTGTCTCGATACGACAGGAGCCAACCAGTTCGTAATGCAAGGACGAATTATGAGAAATCCAAAGAAATTAAGTCATTACTTACTTTAAGTCATTAACTTAAAATAATGTGTGTTTTCACATTAATATTTTTCGACCTATTTATTTATAAAGCAATTTCAAGGATATGTACGTTTGGAACAAATATCTAATTTTAATAGTTAAAAATCCTTTCACATAAGAAATTAAATAATTATATAAATATCAACGCATAAATATCAACTCTGTAACATAAGTCGATACAAAATATTAACTCACCTTTCAGCAATGTATTTGTCTCCCAGAACTTTGAATATTTTTCAAAATATTTTCCTTTTTTCCTTGAACGCCATATTGGAACACAGTGTGCAACTAATGCAAAAGAAACACTCAAGCCTAAAAATCAAATTCTCAAGAAATGGTCTTCCAGTGCAAGGACATACAGGATTGTACTTTGAGTATTCTATTCTATTATATCAGCGTTCATGATATGTGAATATTGTTATATTCAATTGTGTGTATAATCACGTTTTCTAATTTTTATGTTTCGTTTTTCCAAGTACAAATTAAATTTAGGATATTTCTCTGAATTTTAGGGGGATTTTTAATATGATATAGGGAGATTTCTTGTTCCTTGATTATCAACACTGTTTACGTTTCAATTCAGTGTGAATTCTGCAGCATTTAGAGCGGGCCTGCACAAACGGCGCTCTTTGAGCGCGGCCTTCGGAGCGGGAGAGCCGTCTAACAGCTCACCGGAAAGGTGCGTCGGAATGACGTAGGCTTGCTAAAGGTAAAGGATATTCCATGCAGCTATTTAGTGTAGTGTGTATTATCAGTAGCTATTTCACTTTGCCTATCTACGGCTACATAATGGAGGATTCTAAAAGACCGAAAAGTGATCATCAGGCAAATTCTTTCAATATTGCATGCGAAAGTGCTTATTTTTTCACAACAGCTGGAATTAATACTTATCTGCCATAAAAGTTTCAAGGAAAGAGGAAAACATATTATAATGCGTCTTTACTAGTCCACACATAGAGATACGATGGTTTTGTTGGTGAAGATCGCAGTAAAAAGGTTCAGGAGTTGAAATTTACATTATTACATGATTAGGGTACGTTAGAATTTATTAAACTTCAACAATTTAAATAGCCTATCTCTCTTCAGGGTAAAGGCCAGTTCATTGTTGATATGTTGAATTAATTTCAGTCTTAAACTTACACTTTTTGTAAGTCAGTTTCGGGAAGGTAATATGGCTCACTTTGGAACGATAGAAACTACTCATGATGAAGCCATGTTAAGCGATTTTGTGAAAATATTAATTGAAATTCAAAATTAATTTAATTCTTGTCTTAATTGGAAAGAAGTTTAAAGTTGTCATAATAAATTCCTTCAATACCAGTTGAAACAGTGTCATACGATTTACAGCTTTAACTTATTGATCTTCAATGTGGCCTAAGGGCTAAAGACCGTTTGAATAATACTACTAGTCTGGTTGAGTTTTACAAGACTAAACCTCAGCAATAATATCCACGGCTACACAAGGCTGGCTGTGAAAATTATTGCTACGTTTGGCTCAGCATTTATATTTGTGAGCAACTGTTTTTATAATCAACTTTAATAAAGGCAGGCATCGAACATCTGTAACTGATGTTTCATTACGATCAGTACTATTCCTTTCAGCTGCCAACAGCATGAAACTCCGTTTTCATGTACTGATAAATAAAAATATAACAAAATGATATTGTATATTTAAGTAGCTATAGAGTTTCTATTATTTCTGTAAAATAAATATTTCTTCATTAATTAATAATAGTCAAAGATAATTTTGTAAACACTGAAAGGGAATTCATTTCATGGACACTCGTACAAGTACTTCCTTTTGTGTACATTTTGTACGAGATCCACCCTTTAGAGAGCGCATTTCGCTCATGAGCTGCGAGCCGGCTCGGAGAGCGCAAACGTTGTGCAGGTCTGATTTAGAGAGTTTTGGCGAACCCTCAAGAACGTAGTTAAAATTACATATTCCCTGCAATTCTTTCACTCGTTCTTTTTAATGGCACCGGTTTAAATTTCTTAATACGCATAGTTACAAAATTATAGCAAGTTATAATCTAGAAATGTTTCTGTGGACATAGTGTACAGCAAAAATAATACATCTGGCTGAGGAGGACGACACGTATCGTTAGATAGTCGCCAACCTTGCATGAGGAGACGGCAGGCTGAGAACATGACACACAACAAATAACCACGTTCTCATCGGAATTGCTACCCGCGATCCTGGATCCCACGCAGACTCATTGTTGTGCTTTAACCCAATGCCAATGCCAAGGTCGTCTCATTCTCTATCCATCTATTAAGTCTTTATGAATTCGGCAGAATCGTTGAATC
Source organism: Periplaneta americana (assembly GCF_040183065.1). Classification (NCBI taxonomy): domain Eukaryota; kingdom Metazoa; phylum Arthropoda; class Insecta; order Blattodea; family Blattidae; genus Periplaneta; species Periplaneta americana. Next base: position 67,881,894 of record NC_091133.1, on the reverse strand, counting down.
GCAAGTCAGGAATATATTAAGAACTAACCGTACCCGTGCTCCCCGCTGAACTATTTTTTATAAACAAATATCATTGACTTAAATCTGTTATATTTCCAAATACAGCTTTGTTATTGTTAGTTAATAATTAATTTATTATTAATTATAAATCGTTTGCTGCTGAATTACTTTCAAAGTTGTATTTAGAACTATGAATGCAATAGATTCTGAAGTTGTTCGATTAATTCTACTTTTAAGCTTGGTGTTATGTTAGACCTAACAGCGTCTGAAACAGAATATATTTGTAAGAACTGAAGGTTGTTATCTCATCTGGAAGAAGGCTTTGTCAGCAAACGATACAATTTGAAATAAGGTGTTGTACTCTCCTATATTATTTAAAACGTGATTAATAACGGATGTACTACTACAGGGATATCATTTTATTTTTACTTCAATTTTTATTGTACCCGAGTATTTTAATGTACTTCACTCCCACCCCTTCTAGGTACTAATGACGTTTCAACTGTTCTCCAGACAGAATCAAGGCCGCGTGTAGTAAACAGCACTGAGTTAGTGAGTATAGTACGTTCCAGAAATATGTTTGCGTTTTCCAATGACGAAAGAGCTTTGAATATTGAATCATATTTTCGCACAGGTACTGTCCGTTTGCCTACGTCGCATCCTGATTCCCCACCTGCTTCTGCACACCCCTCTGTAAAAGCTGGGCTGTCTTAGCTTTTTTCTGAAAACATTAATTTCTGTTAGGAATTGGACGTTTACGTAATATTATACAACTGTTTAAAATAGGCCGTAACCTAAATAAAAGGGCCTCGTTAAGTAATGAACTGTCAAGTGATTTCCCCCCTTTCTACGATCCTGCGGCATAACCGCTTGGACGGACAGTAGATAACATGTCTGAGTAATTTTATCTGTGCGGGTCGGGCAGAAGTGAAGATTGAATTTACAGTACGTAAGGTACTCTTTTATAGAGTAGGTACAGAATTATTTCAACATGAGTTACTATTACGAAGGACGAAACTGGCAATTGGAAATAAATGCAATAGTCTATAGTGCAATAATATGCACAAAAGAACTGAAGCCTGTATCGAAATGAACGGCCACCATTTTCAAAAATATGTTTAAATATCCATATTATGATTGTTTTTCATTTTAACTTCATTCTCTATATTGCACGCTAATGTGCTGTAGACAGTATAATGTACAATGCATAATGAATACGTTCGCATAGATAACTCAGTTCGTGAGTATAAACACTTATTCTTAATGCTTTACTGTATTTTGATTAAACAAAAACCTAATGAAAATTATCGAACTCAGAATCGCGATATTTCCTAGTTTACGTAAATGGATGAACTACTTTTCTTCCCCCCCTGTACTAGTAAAGTGATTTGTTTGTGTTTTACGCCAGTATCATCGAACTCCAGTCGTGGAAGGGGATAGAGAAAGGTGTTTCCGGTTCTCTAAAGGTATAGCCAGGTTAATATTAAAAATGTCTGTAAAAATAAAATGATGTCCCTGTATAAGTACCTACCTAAGTTTTTAATTGGTTGTGAGGGCTCTTGAATCTCAGGAAGAAAAACTTTTCCAGCAACGCAATATATTCAAGACTAATTTACAAACATGTTAAACGAATTATTCTTGCAACGAAAACATCCCCCTAGACCAAATAGTCGTATTTCAATTATGTAATTACTTTAATTACTTCATAGTTGCATGTGGTATTGTATGACTTTATGACTGATATACCTATGTTGTTAATTGTTTTTATTGCAACATTCGGCCATAAATGACCGAGTATATAAGATCTCGCGCTCAGAGGGGTGGAGTTTGGGGATTGAGATGGCCTACAAACCACAAGTCATGCTAAAGGTGTTGGTTTGTTAATTATTCGATATGGAGTATTGTGCACTACATAGCACTGTTACCTCCTATACATTACCCTAGCTCACCCAAATAAGTAATTAAGCAATATGTACTGTTATGTTTCTGAATAATTAATGCTTAATATGTGCCGCGTGTATATTTGTAAAATTATTCCATCTCTAACTTTCATTCTTTCATAAAAAAAAACGCAACTCAAATCAGTCATTACATTTCACTACGGTACCTCCAAATAGCATTCAATTTAATTGCAGTACATATAGCTAATTATTAGATTCAACAATATAATAAAGTTTTCTTTACGTAAGGTTCTGTTTAGTCCAATGCATTTGTGCTCAATCCTCGATTCAGTCATGAGCTTCTGTAATGACATTAAGCCTACGTCCATCTAAAGGAACTACACTTTTTTCAATGATGAAAGAATTATTTAGGCTAAATCTATTAAATAGTTTCCTGAGATTGCCTCATACAAAAACACAAATACTTTTTTTCTTTATAATAGCTATAACAATATTTAGCTGGTCTCTTACGCAGAGGGCCCGGGTTCGATTCCCGGTCGGGTTGAATTTCCTGGTTGAGGTTTTTCAGATTTTTTCCTCAACCGTAAGGCAAATGCTAGGAAATTCGGGCCACAACATCCCTGAAAATAACCGGCCTCATTCATCACCGAAATCATATTCATAACAAATCAGTCATATATATATATACAGTCGTCATCTAGTTCACAACAATAGAACCAGTCTCAACAATAGTACACAGGCCTTCGGATTTCAACCAAAGAGATTAACTCGCGATATGACCAGAGATGTTAACGCGAGTATAAATAACAGCGAGGAAAAAAAAATATATATTTAGTATATTATAAATACATATTATCCGTATATTAATCCGATTGTTGTCCAAGGACTCCAAGGTCGCCTTAAATAAATACAGAGTCATTTGTTTTAATTTTATTAGTCGTATATTAATCTGACATGGCCTGATATAAAAAAGGATTGTTACTTTAAAACAGACATATCTCGTCATGAATTCACCTACAGAATAGAAGGCGTGAGAAATTAGGTACGTCTTTAATTTGGACCTAAATAATCTTATGTTTTGAGTTTCATTTTTTATATCGATAGGGAGGCTATTAAAATGTTTACTGCCATATAACGCACTCCTTTTTGATAGCATGATAGATTTGCCGATGGAGTATGAAAGTCATTTTTGACGTGTATTTATGCTAGATGGAAATGTAGTGAAATTGATAAAAGTTGTTCCCGTCAAAGTCTATAAGACCGAGCAATCTGTTGTATATGTAATCAGGAATAATACCTATGTAACAAGCATATAAGAAATAATTTAATAATAGATATTCAATGGTTTGAAGTACTACATAAATGCTAAAATTAAAACATGCTATACAACTATTTCAGCTTAATTTTAACTTGAATGATTCAGATTTGTAAATATATCTCACTACTTTTAGTAGAATCACGTATAAAACGAATAATGTAATTATAACAGTTAATCCGATCACTGCGATAACGTCTAACAATAAATATTGGTAAAGGGGAAGATCCAGGGCAGCAGATCTCATGTGTGGAGCTCCTCTGTGTCGTATGACGTATTCTGTCCAATACACGGCTGTTTCAAGCGCTGATTGCGGACGATCTCGGAACTGACGAGACAGGAGCTTCGCATTTTCCCAGTAACTGAAAGAACAAAATGATAATAAGTGAAATACGTAATAAAAACTATAATAGTAACAATAACAGTAATAAAATAATAATAATAATAATAATAATAATAATAATAATAAAAAAATAAAAATAGGCCTAATAATAACGATGAGTGTAATATCAATGTCAATAATAATAATAATAATAATAATAATAATAATTATTATTATTATTATTATTATTATTATTATTATTATAATAAGTCCATGAAAAATCGAGGTCGACGACTGGCGACTGCAGACCTGACGTGTACATGCCTCAGCAGAGGTGAACGATCATCCAACAAATATGAGTGTAACGTGTGATCAACACGATTATTCTACCAGCCGCTATAGCTGGCTTACGAAACCGGATTTAGTTACCCTCTGTAGCTCCTAAAATTGTTGATGACGCTGGTGGGCTCCGATCCCATATACTGACAGAAATTTAATGGAAAATGCATTTCCAACGGGGACTTGAACCAGTGCTCATTCTATACCACTAGTCCAAACTGTGACCACGCTTGGGACAGTAAGTACAATAATCAATCTATATTCGTGTTGTATCATTCATTGTTTTTCCTAAATACGCATGTGTTAAATATAAACCATATTTGAAAATTGTTTCTAGGTCGAGTCACGACTCTCCAATGTTAGCTTTACAGGAACATGTTCTTGAACATATTTGTCAAATTTTGGGATAGATTTTTTTGTAGATTTTGCTTTATTTATTATAATATACCTACAAAAATATCGAAGAAAATAAATTAAACTTGAAGTGTATGTAATAAATAATTACAAGTATATCAAAACCATTCCGTTGTCCATAATTCTCGCAAAATTGTTCTAGTCAAGTCATAATTTGTCTATGTGGAACAATTTTTTCTAAACAATTAGGCGGGTTTCTCTAAATTCAGTATATGCATGTTAACGTATCTAGAGGTGATATACATTAATTATAATTATATTCATTTAAAGTGAGATTAACTGTTCTATTTCGTACTGCGCCAGTTTTTAATTTGCTTGTTTAATGGTCCATTATCTCAGAACCTTCTGAAGATCTCACATTGGAATCTTTACTGGATGAAGGTACAAGGCATCTGAGCAAATTGGCGCAAACTTAATCAATAAGTATAAGTTCTAAAATAAGATTTGAATTGCTAAAATAGTGTTAATATCTTATTTTTATGCAAATGCTCCAGTTTTTCAGAAACTATAAATTACAGAAGGACGAAATTTTAAACACGTGTTGACAACAACACGTCAATGAAACTGATTCATATCGAGTGATGTATGTCTATTAGTTTGGTCATAAACATTGTGTAAATAAAAAAAATTAGAATAAAATCAAGGTTATTTTAAAAGCTTAATTTTTTTTTTTTGTTTGTAACTTGTATTCCTTGATATTTCTGCGTTAGTCTGTTTAAAAACCTTGTATTTTTATGCTTTAAAATTGTAAGTACTATATACTTAATATCTTTTGTAGTTTCTGGGATAGTGGGTCATTTAATAATCAGATTTGACATTGGCGATATAGGGCAGTTAATCTCCCCTTGGAAAATCTACTTGATATCAAAGGCGGTCGATTTGTAATTAAATTAAATTATTTCCTTCTTCCTTTTTTTCTTTATTTCCTTTTACCTTTCTTTGTTGTTTCCTCTTTATTTGTTTTTTTTTTTCCTTTGTTAAGTAACATTTTTGACAACTGGAATGGTACAGTTCTTATAAAAAGAAAAATACGAGTACCGGTAATTCATTTTCTAAGTAAAATTGATTATTGATTTCTTTCTTATCTGTTTTTCCTCTACTCTTTCATGCCATCTTACAGGCCAATGCTGTGTAATCGGGGGTATGTCATTTGAAATTAACCCACTAGATTTACAACCATATGGTCAGGACGGTGTATGATCAGCGAAGCGTCGTCAAAGAACAAGACAAGCGATATACATCACTCCTGTTGCATAGAGATCAAACACTTTTCAATTCGGAAATCGAACTATAAACCGTTCACTTGGGAAACACGTACGTTATCAACATATAAAGAATAATTTCCATACCTTGCGTTAGTGAATTTAGTCCTAAGATGACACGAAAAGTGACATTCTTAAAGGATTATGAGGGCCAATATTTGTAAACAACATTCATTATCATCATCAACAACTACAAAGTGTGAGCCTTTTTGACCCGTTCCGTCCATCATAATCTCGGACAACCGACATTTCTTCTTCCTCGTGGGTGATATTGAAATGCTCTCTTTGAAAAGCTTTTATTCTCCATTCTATCTACTGGGTGTTCATTTCAAAGTGTGTCATGACGTTACTGTTGTGAGTCAGCGATTTGAAGCGAGTTTCAGCTTTTATGTCAGAGAAGTTGCCTATTAATCAAGACGTTCAATCTGAACTTGAGAACGTGTATGGTATAACTTGAACGTCCTAGCAACAGATGGCTGTCTGTATAGTCTGTGTGCTACCATAACCTCTTTCGAACTGTGTTTTGCGCGGGAATGTCGTACGCAGGCTATTTGTTATCATCGATTTCGTACTGCAACATTCCACAGTATAAATCAAATGCTCCGTGTCCATGTTGACCGTCGTAGTTAATGTCAACAAATACGTAAGTAGTCGTCTTAACCCTCTCCCTATATCCCGACAGTAAGAAAAAAACTCACCTCAGTACGTGTTTCCAAACAGTTCACATTCCTGCCACTACAGGGGTTACCGTACGTATCGGTAAGTACTCTTCAGAATGAACGCCGTACTTGCAAGGCAACTTCTCCGGCACGTAGGTAATACGCCTCTGCGGAAGTGTAGGAAGATTGAATTCTCTAGGCTCATCGACTAGCCACATGACGGCATACAGCGAGCCATGACACACTTTGAACTTAACACGCAGTAGATGCTCCGTCCATCTATGTTGATCTTCAATACGCTGTAGTATGCCCTGGATCCGAAGTTCACTTCTAATATCTTCACTTCTACTATGCTCTAATAATGAAGTCCCAGATACTAATCTCTAAAACCTCATCTCCGAAGTTTCCAGACGTTTGGTTCCTTTGGTGAGCGTCCATGTCTCTGTTCCATATAATAAAATTGGTAGTGCAATATTTTATAGAGCTTTATTTATGTTTCTTTTTATGTTTTATTACCTAAACTTCTCTTTAAGATTGCATAAATCCATTGGTATTTGTGAAGTTTTTATTCCACATCCATACTCTTCTGGTAAGCAATCTTGCATCCTAGATATTTAAAACGCTCACTTGTTGAATAATTTTTTAATCAATAACAAGTTTAGATCTTTTACTTTGGGTTGCAATAAATTACATTGTTTCTGTCTTTGTACTTGACACTTTTGGATTATATTCCGCGATTACATTTTATAATTTGTGAGCAACCATTTGGAGGTGATGCTTTTAATTTGACAACACGACTTGGTCATCCGCAAATAGAAGACAGTTCATGTTTATTCCATTAACCTTAAAGTCATATTTTAAAATTTTAGTAATTTTCCAATGACATCGTTAGGATAAATATTAAATAAAGTTGGTGACAATGCACACCCTTCTCTTATACCTCCATTTATGTCTATTATTTGAAGAGATGAGAATGAGATAGTCCAAAGCCACACTTTTAACAAAAATTGTTTTTGTGAGAATTCGTTTTTTACACATATGGGAAAGCTGCTATTAAAATATTATAGCAATTACTCCAAACATAACGTAGGTAACCGCCAAAGAAATTATGAAATTTTGACACCGTATCAAATAGCATTGAGCTCTAAAAATTTAACACGTTCTCCTGTAAACGTTTGTCGCTATGGCATAGGACTCGTCATTCTCATTTGTTTCCCTGGTCCATTTTCCTTGTCAATGTATATTTTGGTATTCCGATATAAGCTACGAATGGCTCTAATTAATTGAAGAATATATCCATTTTATGAGAGAATTTTCCACAGTTTCGATCTATTGACTTTATTATACCATTCATTATATAGGAGTGAATTTTCACAGAAAAATTAATGTTTGTTAAAAAAATGTCTGCTTCTGTCGCTCACATAATCTACTTAAGCCGCACAATGTATCAATGAAGTCAAATATCTGATTAGGAAAGTTCAGAATAACATAAAGAGTTTGGAATTGAACGGTTGTCTATGCGGATGACGTGAGAAAATCCGCAAAACGATTAGGGAAAACACGGAAATTTTACTTGAAGCAAGTAAAGCGATAAGTTTGGAAGTAAACCCCGAAAAGACTAAATATATGATTATGTCTCGTCACCAGAATATTCTACGGAATGGAAATTAAAAAATTGGAGATTTATCCTTCGAAGAAGTGAAAAAATTCAAATGTCTTGGAGCAACAGTAACAAATCTGAATGACACTCGGGAAGAAATTAAACCCAGAATAAATATGGTAAATGCGTGTTATTATTCGGTTGAGAAGCTTTAGTAATCTAGTCTGCTGTCAAAAGATCTGAAAATTAGAATTTATAAAACAGTTACATTACCGGTTGTTCTGCATGGTTGTGAAACTTGGACTCTCACTTTGAGAGAGGAACAGAGATTAAGGGTGTTTGAGAATAAGGTTCTTAGGAAAATATTTGAGGCTAAGAGGGATGAAGTTACAGGAGAATGGAGAAAGTTACTCAACGCAGAACTGCACGCATTGTATTCTTCACCTGACATACTTAGGAACATTAAATCCAGACGTTTGAAATGGGCAGGGCATGTATAACGTATGGTTGAATCCATAAATGCATATAGAGAGTTAGCTGGGAGGCCGTAGGCAAAAAGACCTTTGAAGAGGCTGAGACGTAGAGGGGAGGATAATATTAAAATGGATTTGGGAGAGGTGGGATATGATGATAGAGACTGAATTAATCTTGCACAGGATAGGGACCGATGGCGGCCTTATGTGAGGGCGGCAATGAACCTCCGGGTTCCTTAAAAGGCTTTTGTAAGTAAGTAAGTTAAATATCTAGTTGTTTATGGTAATAAGATATGATTTGTGTGTATAAACCAGAAACAGAAAGTGTATCTTATTAGTTTAATGTTTAGTACACAATTTCATTTATAGCATTTATATAAGTTTGAAGTTAATAATTTATATACAATATTATTCGAAACATTACAAGGAAGCCGAATTGTTGACAGACTCATAAAACATATAATAAGAAAAGATTTTTCATATCCGTGATACTCATTTTTATTAAATAGAGTAGACCGACAAACATTATATAATTACTTTCCTCAAACATAGCACTGAACTTTGTACAAGACACATGACTGGACCTTGCCTATTATATTATGGCAGAGATATATAGATTCTCACCTGGGGTTATGAAGTACTTCCTTCAAGGCTTTGGACACACTTTCTCTTGAAATATCGTCGTAAGGTACATTAACAGCGACTCCCTTCGATGCACAGTTCTGAAGGTTGAGTTCCTGATCAGCAAAAAGTGGTATTCCCACCATGGGTACCCCGGCGAACACCGCCTCTTGTGTCCCCATTAAGCCACCGTGAGTTATGTAAGCACGAACGTTCGGATGACCTGTGACACAATTCGAGAAGAGAGATGATTCGTTACATGATGTCGACAGTTTTCTTAGGTCGGCAGCATACTGCATCGGACATTGTCTCATACAGGACGGTTTTGTCGGTTTTGTCTCAGACCGTCCGATGTGACGGTGATTACATGCGTTGTTATGAGGTTGCAGCATACTGCATCGGACATTGCCTCAGACAGGACGGTTTTGTCTCAGACCGTTCGATGTGACGGTGATTAGTTGATTACATACGTTGTTATGAGGTTGCAGCATACTGCATCGGACATTGTCTCAGACAGGACTGTTTTGTCTCAGACCGTCCGATGTGACGGTGATTACATGCGTTGTTATGAGGTTGCAGCATACTGCATCGGACATTGTCTCAGACAGGACGTTTTGTCTCAGACCGTCCGATGTGACGGTGATTACATACGTTGTTATGAGGTTGAAGTATACTGCATCGGACATTGCCTCAGACAGGACGGTTTTGTCTCAGACCGTCCGATGTGACAGTGATTACACGCATTGTTATGAGGCTGCAGCGTACTGTGGCGGATGAATGTCCGATGCAGTATGCTGCAGCCTCATAACAATGCGTATTACCATCACATCGGACGCTCCGAGACAAACCGTCCTGTACAAGACAGAATATTCGATGCAGTATGCTGCCGGCATAAATAGAGTAGTATATACCTCTCAATTCCACACCTCTTTACACACATAATTCTATGACAAGGATTTATTTACTGTTTTCTGAATAACTGCTGAAAGCTGGCTACTAAGCGAACATTAGCGTTGTCAGCTAGTTTGAAGTTAGTACAACAAAGCAGCAAAATCGGAGTGCTGGGTCGTAATTGTCTTCCAATAAGATAGATTGATAGATAGATGGATTTATTGAGTAATATTATACATACAAATTTTATATTATCATAATTTTGTCTAATCCAATGCACGGGTCTTCTGACCGTTCGTGCTTTGTGCCCGAAACAAGTCCTCCTTTGTAGGTTCCTCCCCCCCACCTATGATTACATCCAACTACTCTCTCCAAGAACACATATTAAAATGGAAATGGCACAATAAAACACATTATATAATATATCCTAACTTCCAATAATGTAATTTAACGTTAGGTGTAACATTGTACTTGGTTTTACTATTCACTTAACAGGGGAGCTGATAAGATATATATTATTTTAGTAGGTTATTTTACGACGCTTTATCAACATCTTAGGTTATTTAGTGTCTGAATGAGATGAAATTGTTCAAATTGGGTTGAGGAAAAACCCCAGAAAAAACCTCAACCAGGTAACTTGCCCCAACCGGGATGCTAGGTAACTTTCGGTGCTGGACCCCGGACTCATTTCACCGGCATTATCACCTTTATCTCATTCAGACGCTAAATAACCTAAGATGTTGATACAGCGTCGTAAAAAAATAATAACCTACCACAGTACATGAAGGTAGACTTACTGTAATTAACGATGCCATCATGTTACCAGAATGTGTGGCTAGATTTCTCAAATATGTCAAGCTCATAAACTTTTCACTTTAGAAGGTGATTCTGTTTGACTACACTTCTATCAACACAATTTGTGTAACTGCCTGTATATTGTTTTAGGACTTACTCAATATCTCGAACTGTGGAAACCATTCGGAGGCCAGCACGTTGCTAGGTAATCCATTTATGTTTCCGATCTTCCATATGACGAGCTGTGGAATCTTGGCGAATACACTTATGAAAACTTGAATCATTTCGTCTGGCATTGTCTCTCCTTTAACAAGGGATCCGAAACTAAAGTAGACAATTCCTTGTTTAGCTTCATCCATATATGTCTTCAAATCCTGTTAACAGAAATTCCTTCACTTAATTTAGATAAATATACACTTTGAAAATTTTGACAGCTTGGTGAGATATTTTGTATTTTATACCGTATATTATTATTATTATTATTATTATTATTATTATTATTATTATTATTATTATTATTATTATTATTATTATTATTATTATTATATTCAAGCTCCAAGTATATAGAAACCCTATTTAGCCATTTGGATGTTAGGGTTACTGTTATTACACAAAAACGGAACAAAAATAAAACTGATATAAATTACAATAGAACAGTTACATTGACACATATAATTTATTTTTATTTAATTTATTTAACTAGCTAACTAGCTAGTGAGTACAAATTAAATTTATAAAACACAAATGTTTCTAGCCACTACCGTAAGAACCAGGCTCGTGTACGGTGTGATCTTAAAATTCACAAGGACAGTTTACTAAATACAGTAAGTAACTTAATTCAGACCAATAAATAACACACAAGAGCAAAAAAAGAAGAAAGAGGAAAATAGAGAAAAAAGATATTTAATATAAATTGACAATCAGACAGAAACCAGTGATATTCAATAAAAACATGAAAATAGTTGAGAGAAATAAAAGGTAAAAAAATACATTTGTTAATATTATATATCATGAATAATTTTATAAATTTCTTTTTTAAAAGCTTCAATTTTAAAATATTTCAAAGTTGGAAAATGGTTTGTAATTGTATTATAAAGCCTTGGGCCGCAACTAGCACCATGTTTAAGAGTTGCACTTGTATGACATTTAGGCTCAATTAATGGGAAAGTAGACGTTTGTCTTCGAGTACGATATTCATGTCCATTAGATTTATTTATTTTATTTCTGTGGTACTGAATTAATAAACTATATATAATATAGTCCACACCTGTAGAGTAACGATCAGCACGTCTGGCCGCGAAACCAGGTTGCCCGGGTTCGAATCCCGGTCGAGGCGAGTTACCTGGTTGAGGTTTTTTCCGGGGTTTTCCCTCAACCCAATACGAGCAAATGCTGGGAACTTTCGGTGCTGGACCCCGGACTCATTTCACCGGCATTATGACCCTCATTTCATTCAGACGCTAAATAACCTGTGATGTTGATACAGCGTCGTAAAATAACCCAAAAAAATAAAAAACATATAGGCCTATATATATTTAAATGGTAGATATGCATGTATTTCATAGTCTGTTATGCATATGCAGGGTGAACCATAAGTAGGGCTAATGTCATTAATTTCAGAGGATTATTCTTTGCAATATTTCAAACAAAAAATGTTTAATACAGTTTTACTCCTTTTCACTTCCCTTTCCACATAAAAATTGTTCTATATCAAACATTTCATAGCGTGTTTTGGGAATGCCATTGATGTAATTCCTAATATGCGCAATAAATTCAAGAGAACAGTGTATTTCATGGTAATAATTGGTTGAAAGAGTTTTAGTTTTGTCCTTTAAACATGGAGAAGTTTGATTCGGACAAAATATGTAACATATTAAAATTCCTTTTTGGAACGAAAAGTTGCATTTGTTCGGATAAAATTTCTACATATTTGTAGGACAAAACTAAAATGTTTTTAATTACGGTACTTATCATAATACAGTGCTCTCTTAAACTGACTGAACATATTGACAATTAAATCAATGGCTTTTCCGAAACATATAAAAAAACTTTATCCCGAAAAGGAAGCAAAAACAAGCAAAATTGTATTAAACTTTCTGTTTGATATATCACAAAGACTAACCCTCAGAAATCAATGAATTTACTTACGGTTCATTCTGTGTATGTAAAACGCATTCGTCTGAATATGAGTAATGCTTCCAAAAACTGCGACTTTCTTCGCCGAACTCTTTCTATATTGACATTTACGAAATCCGAGATGAACTAATAATGATCAATATAAATGGTTGCTCAAGTGAAATGTGAGAAATAGGCGACTAATTTCTTAAATTTTATTTTATTACAATTTGTTTGTGATATTGACTTCTTTAAACTGTCTACGTCTGTTATAATGTGTTTGGAGTTGAGTCAATAAACGTAATCTACTCAAGACAAATATTCATGTCACTTGTCAGAGACAAGGTGGAAGTGAATTTCAGCTGTCGTTTTCTTTGTCAGCAATAACATTTCTTTTTTATCTCTCTCTTTTTTTAACGTTATACATGTCACACTTTATGTATAGGTTCTAGAGAGCTACGTAATCCTTGAACTGTTAATGTGAAGACCATTGCTTCGTTGCATAAGCTTACTGTATAAGTAGAGTGCATTATACCGTTCACACATCATGCATAACCTGTCCCGCAGAAATGGTGTGCAACTTGAAAATGAGTCACAGTTCTGCCATCTATCCGCAGTATGCGAAACCCGAATTACGCAAAGTGAAGTGAATAGGCATTAGACACACACACACTAATTCTTACGCCACTGGCGTAGCTCAGTCGACTAAGGCCGGCCGCAGGGGGAAGCGAACGCACTGTAGAAATGTTGAATGGAGGGTTAGTATCTAAAACAGCGGTGACCAAAGCGGGTGTCATAATTAAATCGTGTAATCACAGACATTCAAACGGGTACGAGGAATTTCCTATACATTGACGTGTGTTTCATTAACGTACTGAAGGCAAGCAGTGGCGGTATCATGTAGCTCTACTAACTCTGTCTCTAAGAGGTGGTTTCGTAAAGAATGAGAAGGATAACTTTTTTTGTTGTTCTGTCGGACAAAATGTAATATGTTTACTTTGGTCAACGGTTCAATTATGAGTATATAGAAACATTAATTGCCACGCTGAATAATGTATTATTATTATTATTATTATTATTATTATTATTATTATTATTATTATTAGTGACCACTAAATATGTGTTTCTACATAGGTTAGATAAAAAGTAATGGCAACACTGCTGTCACATGACGATGGTGCGTTCGAGAGTTTCCAGCTGTATGGACATGAACAAGGACTGTCAGATGAGTTAGTGCAGCCAGCGGCGACAGTACTCTGTCAATCTACTGCAGTGTATAGAGCGTTGACTTTCATAGGGATAGTGCGAGCGCCCTGAGACCACGTTTACAAAACTAGAGCAACGTTCCTGGATGAAAATTGAAGTGAGACGAGGTCGTAGTGCACAAGAATGTTTTCAGGGATTGCATGAAGCATATGCCGATGCAGCGTTGCCATATCGCACAGTGGCACGATGATGGGTTAAAGCGTTCCGGGAAGGCAGGGATGTGAAAGTGATGTTCATTGTGGCGTATGGCATTGATAGGGTAATACTGCACCACGCTGTACCTCCAAGGCAGACGGTAAACGCGGACCACCTTCGCGAACCACCTTCGTCCAGCCCTCAGGAGAAAACGACGAGACTTGGGGGTATAGAACCCCATCATTCTTCATGATAATGCAAGGAGTCACACCGCTGCTGCTGTCAAGGACCTCTTGCGTCGCTGGCAATGGGAGATTCTGGAACATCCTCCGTACTCACCCGATATGAGTCCATGCGATTACGATCTCTTCGCCAAAGTGAAAGAACCACTACGAGGGACCCGGTACAATACCAGAGATGAACTTATCCGTGCTATAGGGCGGTCAATATGGAACATCAACAAAGATGGACGCGCTGATGGTGTACGACGACTTCCAAACATATGGCAAAAGGTGATAAATAAGGGGGGCGACTACATTTAAGGTACGTAAATGTTGTACCTTTGTGAATAAAGCCATGTCAGAAATATCGAACTGTTGCCATTATTTTTTATCCAACCCATGTATAATTCTTCTGTACGTGCATGAATATTGATATTTTTAGATCTTCCTTTCTTTTAGTAGGTTATTTTACGACGCTTTATCAACATCTGAGCTTATTTAGCGTCTGAATGAGATGAAGTTGATAATGTGGGTGAAATGGGTCCGGGGTCCAGCACCTAAAGTTATCCAGCATTTGCTCATATATGGGTTGAGGGAAAAACCCCAGAAAAACCTCAACCAGGTAACTTGCCCCAATCGGAAATCGAATCCGGGCCACTTGGTTTCACGGCCAGACGCGCTAATCGTTACTCCATAGGTGTGGACTTTCGATCTTCTCCCTAGAAGGATAAAATTATTAGATTTTATCTCAATTTTAATCTTCTTAATCTTTAGATGAGGGTAACTATTTATTAGTAATTCATTTAATAATGATATTGTAGAAAAACTGATTCAGTATTATGTGCCAACGAACTGCTAAACGCCAGGAATTGACATGTCTTAAACCAAGGCCAGGAAGAGAAAGATGAGAGAAATAAATGTAAGGAAATCAGCTACCTAATGGGGTTTCAAATATCTCGTGCTCTAAAGCCTTTTAATAGAATATAATTTCTTAAAAGACTAATGATTAAATTAGCTTAAATAACTTGTCCATAAGAAGAAAAACTACGAATTTCTCGACCAAATATCGAGAAAAGAATTTAGAAAATTCCTGATTATATTCAGGAGAAAGGTTAAGAAAAGAAGCAAGAAAAATCGTATGTTATTTACTGGCTCTTGATGACAGCAGTGAAATTACTGATACAGCAAAGCTTGAGATTTTTATCCGCGGGATTAATCAAGATGTTAGTACAGGAACTACCACTGGTTGTAGTTTTCATCCCAACTACCTTTCCTTCGTCTTCTTACTTCATAGGCTGTCTGCCGCATGTAATCACTGCAGCTCGAGTTTTGGTCACCGCTGATCTAAAATAAGCATGACTTACCTTGGGTAATTCTCCGTTTTGCTGTATGTGAATGCCTCCAACTTCTACGAAAGCAGGTACTGTGGGCCTCACACCATTTAGAGAGTAGTGACTGTTCACTAACAAAAGACTAATGTTCTTCTTGAGTTGTGTTATTGGTGGAATGTCTTCACCATGGTATTTTTTTAATAGTTCATCTATTCTACTGTCCACAAAAAAGTCATATCCAATTTTTATAGCTTGATTCACCACTGTGTTTATTATCCTTTCACCTAAATTCATGTGTGAATTGAATGGTAAAAAATAATTCGATATGTATGCTGGATGATCTGGGGTCCCAACTCGATCGCTACCCCATGGGAACGATACGCTTGACGTCATTCCTATGAAAGGCACATTGTAGCGATGAGCTAATCCAATTGCACAATCTGGTCCGAGGACTTCTGATATCACAACGTCGAAATTATCGTTTTCTTCTAAGAATTTTTGTACATTTGGATGTTTTAGGACTGTCTCACATACATCCATAGTGTGGCGGAATATGAAATCCAAAACTGTAAGTTGTCCATATTTTCTGAAATAGTCCACAGAGATCTGGTTCAGCATTTTCGGTAAGGAGTCTTCCACACTTATGTCTGTGTAATTGTGAATAGGAGTTTTCTGCGGGAAATGTCCTATCACATAAACGTTGTGACCTCTGGCTGCAAGTCCTTTCATTAACGACTCGAACATTATGAAGTGACTTCTTCCATTGAAGTAAAACACTCCCAGAATATTTGCAGTGTTCGATTCTTCAACTACGCCCACGATGAAGAGTGCTATTGATAGCAGGATTTGGCTTCTCATCTATGTAAAAAAGAAATCAATTACAATTTTTATCGCCTTTCTTCATATTGCCTATAAAGAGAAAGTAATGTGACGCAGAACAAAATATTTCAAAATGTTTACAAAAATTGGGGGTTTACAGCATTTCTTATAGCTAGACTTCGTTGAATTGCCACACGCAGCATGCAATCAGGTTGTCGATGTACGGTAGTATAAAGGAAGTGGGCGACCTCTTGGTCTAGTAGTATAAGGAGTACATGTTAAGAGATGTGACCGGTCCAAATAGATATAGCAGCTACAGCTTATGTATACCTTTGTAAGCACTTGTTTTTGCATTACTGTGGTTTGAATAGTCAAAGCTTAACATTTGTTCAGTGCAGACAAGAATTCAATCAAACATACTACAATAAGAGTGTTGCTGTTCCAAACAATTGCCCCTGGAACACCCTTTACTCCCGCAGCCAGTCTTGACCCTTTGGGGAACGTGATTGGATGCTGTTAATTATTATGCAGAACATTACGGCAAAATAATGGAATTAATTGATGCATTTGGATAGCACAGACAGTTCCGCTGTTGCAGCTGTAAAATCACTGCCTTCTGAACAGCTATTGGAAGATATTCTGTTCATTGATTCTAATTTTAAAATCGTGTCCAAAAGCATCATCCTGTTAGAATCGTCTAAACTACAGCTCTCAGAAGCCCTTAATATAGTGGATAAAGTATCACAAACCGTTATCCAAAATAACAATTCACTAATTTCAGAAAAAGTGAAATGTAAGTTGAGAAACATTATTGCTAAAATTTCTGCCTATTCACAACTTCATACTACAAATGATGTACTATCAGGTCACGACAAGACGTCTGAAGTTGGTGTACTAAAAATGAGTGATTTTCCGTTCTTCAAATATTCACCTATTACAGCGTGTGATGTCGAATGTACATTTTCCCAATATTTATTTCGAATAAATTTTATTCAACTTCCTCCAAGTGAAGGCTGCCTAGAAGACAAAGCTTACCATAAAATTGTTGTTATAATGGAAAAAAATAATAAAAATAAAACAATGGAGAAGAAAAAGAATAAGAAATAGCACAATTAGAAATAATTGGAAAAGACTAAACAAAACATCATTAATTCCAGAAGAAACATAAAATTTCCTAGTATCTATTAGCTATTGGATGATCACAGTCGTCTATTTAGCACTGGTTGCAAGACCCAACTTAAGTGAGCAGATCGCCATAGCAAAGAGCTCAATCTATATAACTGTAGAGATGGTTTCTTAGGTCCATTAAGTGACCATTGGAGGGGGTTCACTTTGCATTCGCTCAAAATGTACGTAACTCTTTACTGCACATATTCAAGGATGATGTGAGTATATTATATTAAATTTTAAGAGTTAATATATCTCACTACAAAATAATTGTGTATTTACATGTTTAGACATTTCCTACTTCAATGATCATTCAATATATTTCTTGAATGCAGGATACAGGTTTTATTGTAACCGCAGTATACTGCTCAGTGTTTACATCAGAGGATACTCCATCCGTTGCACGTCCCCTTCTCACACAGTCTATACCGCGTGCGCAGTAAATCTTACGATTCTCGTGGCAATTCCTCGAAGTCTACTTATAGCAAGGAGTGTT
Source organism: Periplaneta americana (assembly GCF_040183065.1). Classification (NCBI taxonomy): domain Eukaryota; kingdom Metazoa; phylum Arthropoda; class Insecta; order Blattodea; family Blattidae; genus Periplaneta; species Periplaneta americana. The sequence goes on along the minus strand of NC_091133.1, from coordinate 67,863,752 downwards.
GCTTGATGTGCCATTTGATTATACTGTATTTCTGTTTCTGCAAGGAGATTTTTCCTACAACTTACGATTAACTTTGTTCACTTTCAATATCAGCGAGCTGTTTCATCGTGTTATTTGTATTAAATGTAAAAGATAAAATTAACGCCATGACAAGCCAAATTGTTTCAGAGGGTGGCGAGTGGTTAAGACCCCATCTTTATAGACATTGGACATTTAATTTAGTCCCACTTGTCTGCCGTCTTTACCCCCAAGGAAATGTCTCCAGCACTCTCTTCTGTTAGAGGCTGAATAGACTCCAGGGCCATAGTGCGGCCGGAAGGATTATATGAATGGAAAAATCCATGAGAGATATTACGGCTTGCAACGTTAAACATTAACCGCGACGCTACCGCACGTCCCCGTATATTAAATATAATTTTTTCCTAAATATAACTGATATTAATTTGATTTACTTAAAATCGCTTGAGGAGTTTTCTGAAAACACATTTATTTCACACTATGCCGAATTTCGTATGTTTACATTCTTCGAAAGAATGCGTAAAATGGAACTTTGTTTTGTTTTTAATAATGTTGATGGGACTACCATTTCAATTTTTATATTTATGTCCGCTTTATCATGAAATGTCACTCATTGTACTACGTTAAGGACGAAAGTGTTCGAGGTATTCGTAAACATCTCAAGTCATACGTAAAACCTCACTTTCGCCTCATCTATACTAATAATAAATCTGTAGCCAAAATTTTTCTGGTAATTTTCGATTTTCCGAAAATAATTGGTGTTAACATGTATAAATAACCATCCTGAGACCGAAAATCGTTTTCTTGACATGTTTGTTTGTATGTCTATCTGTCTGGATGTTTGTTACCTTTTCACGCGATAATGGCTGAACCGATTTATATGAAAATTAGAATATAAATTAAGTTCGTTGTAACTTAGATTTTAGGCTCTATGGCATTAAAAATACTTTATTTAAAAGGGGGGTTATAAGGGGGCTTGAATTAAATAAATTGAAATATCTCCCTTATTATCAATTTTCATGAAAAATGTTACATAAGATAAGTTTCTTTAACAATAATTTCCGATAAGTTTTATACAATACAAAATTTTGATAGCACTGATATTTAATGAGATAAATGAGTTTTAAAATTACAATAACAACGCCACCTACGGCGCTGTACTGAAATGAAAACAAATGACTTCGTCTATAAGAGGCCTTGGACAACAACAATCGAATGCTATTAAACATAGCTTACAGAGAATGTTTCTGTGTTTGTATGAAGTAATATCGGAAGCTAATTAATTGTTTAATTATTATTTCACCATTGGAAAGTGTAGTTTCTCTAGATCGACATAATTCTACAAAATTATTACAGTAACTTCTGAAACATATAGCAAGTAATATAAAGTATACACATTAAAACTAAATGATATGTCAATCTTCATCAAACTATAGTTGCATGTAATAACAATTAAGAAACATGTTAAAGGAATTGTCATTGCACCAAATGATTGCTCTCTGGACCAAAATGACCGTATTTTAATTATTTAAATACAATTTAAATTAAGTAACATATTAAAAGATTTATCCATCTATCAAACATGAATGTTCGCTGGATCAAACGCCCTATTTTAATTATGTAATTACTTTATATTTATTTCTAACAGGTGCAGAGGAGCGCACGGGTACGGCTAGTGTAACATAAATAACTATTATATTATGGCGTAACTTAACTTAATTCTTTTTCAGAATGTTAAATGAGCCAAATAATAAAGAATAATGTGTCGTAAACTAATTTACAATTCGTATTGTGAAAGAAAGTCCCCTACAACTTCTTAGCATATGCTTTCCACCCCATTCTATCTCGCAACCTCTTCAAGGTCAAAAGCAGCAAATGGAAAGCCCAGCAGCTTATTCTTAGAAGCAATATCTGCGCTGCATCCTTTTTGGTTGTCATTGAAAAGAGTGTCACATGCGCACGTTTCGATAGGTGGGTGATTTGGAAGGAGTGCCAATCCTGTTCTCAGCGCACGTGTTAAACGTCAGGTATTTTCTCTCACAGCAAAGACTGTAGATCACACAGAAGTCACTGCCGTAGCACAGATGGTAAGGAGTTCAACTCATAATCGGATGTTATGATTGGGGTGAGTTTGAATTCCGCTTTGGATGATTACACAGTTGGATTATTTTTCTATTTTTCCTAACTGTAATGCAAATGTCAGGTAATTTCATGGCTAATATTTCGCGTTTTCTGTTGGAGTTGGTTTTAATCCCGCGCGAATTCCATATTTTCCGAACTGTAAGCTGAAGTTCAGGTAATTTCATGGTTAATATTCGGACTCATCTACACAAATACTATCTCGCTGTCAGCAAATCCATTGACGCTAAATAACCTCGCAGTTGGTACAGCGTTGTTAATAACTGATTTAAATCACGAACACGAGCTTGCTCAAACGGATGTGCGCTACGTACATGATATATTATGTGTATTCATTTTATATATATTTAGCAATAAATACTTTTATATAGACCTATATATACATATAGGTAAATAAATGGATAATGAATGAACGAATAAATAAATAAATAATTAAATAAATAAATAACTAAATAAATAAATAATGAATTTAATATAAAACATACCAAAATGTATCCCGATATTTTAATTGGAATATTGATATAGATAATTTCACTTGTGCCTATGTGGCTTGGGTAGCCAAAATTATGGCCCAAAATTATATTAAAATACAAATTATATTATAAATAGAACAATCACATTCAATGTAATAATATGTGAATTTATTCACTTCTTGAATAACCAGATAAAATTAGAGGAGAATAACATTTCAGAACAAAATATTAATAATTATCTATGAAAATATGACTAGAATGAATTTTAAATCATTTAAAAAGGGGAAATAAAAATAATAAAATGTAATAAATCCTGACACATAAAGTGCAACAAAAAGAAATTAATTTAATAACGTAGATGATATTATGTCAATAATATCTACTTTTAGAGTCCACCTGGTTGCGAGTTGGTATAGCGCTGGCCTTCTATGCTCAAGGTTGCGGGTTCGATCCCGGGCCAGGTCGATGGCATTTAAGTGTGCTTAAATGCGACAGGCTCATGTCAGTAGATTTACTGGCATGTAAAAGAACTCCTGCGGGACAAAATTCCGGCACATCCGGCGACGCTGATATAATCTCTGCAGTTGCGAGCGTCGTTAAATAAAACATAACATTCTACTTTTAGAAAGCCAATATTTTTACATCAAACACAAACAATGAAAGAACAGTAAGTCCAGTGAAACTACTATCCCTATGCTGCGCTAATTATGCATTTTGTATCCGAATTAAACATTATCATACAATCGACTGAAATCAACTATTATGTATTGATTAACAACTTACTTCTTCGGCCTTTGGGACCCTTCTTGAGCTCTTGCTCCTTCAGGAAGAAAGAAAATACGTGAAGTTACTATGAATATATACGTTTTTTATGTTGTATTGCAGGTATGTATTACCATCTTTCTCGGTGACATACTTTTACGTAATGGGAAAAAAACACATTACTCTTTTCTCCAGACAATAATTAAAATAATGACAAATGACTGTTTCAAATAAAAGATACAATTCATTAAATATTTAGCCTTAAATTACAGAGTAAATACCTTGTTTTCAATAACATTTCCATTATTTCAAACTTTATCTGTGTCTTTAAAGATATTGTCTGTAAGTATTACGGAACAGTAGTTTATGGTTACAGACACGCATCAATAGTCGCACCTTCAGAAGAGCTGATAGAGACGGTGTACCTAAATTTAATACTTAAATTTCTAGATATCATACAAGAGACCAAAACACACGTTTTTTGTTAAATTACCCTGGATCGGAAACTAATTATTGAATGACAAAACTAGAACCTGTACTGTTTTGCAAGGAATAAAGATTACAGTTGCAACAGCCTTTTAATTTAGAACTAAAAACAAATATAAGAAATATAGAAATTATTTGTCAACAGTCATAAAAAAAATGCGAAAACTGCATATTATGCACATAAATTAAAAACTCATTCCAATGATTCTAAGAAATTGTATTTATTTATTTATTTATTTATCTATTTATCTATTTATTTATTTATCTATTGATCTATTTATCTATTGATCTATTTATCTATTGATCTATTGATCTATTGATCTGTTGATCTATTGATCTATTTATCTATTCTATTGATCTCTTTATCTATTTATCTATTGATCTATTAATCTGTTGATCTATTGATCTATTCATCTATTCATCTATTTTTTATTTATCTATTCATGTATTTATCTATTTATCTATTCATGTACTTATCTATTCATCTATCTATTTATCTATTTATTTATTTATCTATTTATCTATTTAGTTATTTATTTATTCATTTATTCATTCATTTATTCATTCATTTATTCATTTGTTCATTCATTCATCCATCCATCCATTTATTTATTTATTTATTTATTTATTTATTTATTTAATCTTGGAGCAACAGTAACAAATATAAATGACACTCGGGAGGAAATTAAACGCAGAATAAATATGAAAAATGTGTGTTATTATTCTGTTGAGAAGCTTTTGTCATCTAGTTTGCTATCAAGAAATCTGGAAGTTAGAATTTATAAAACAGTTATATTACCGGTTGTTTTGTATGGTTGTGACACTTGGACTCTCACTTTGAGAGAGGAACAGAGATTAAGGGTTTCTGAAAATAAGGTTCTTAGGAAAATATATGGGGCCAAGAGGGATGAAATTACAGAACGGCACGCATTGTATTCTTCACCCGACATAATTAAGAACATTAAATGCAGACGTTTGAGATGGGCAGGGCATGTAGCACGAATGGGCGAATCCAGAAATGTATATAGAGTGTTAGTTGGGAGGTCGGAGGGAAAAAGACCTTTAGGGAGGCCGAGACGTAGATGGGAAGATAATATTAATATGGATTTGAGGGAGGTGGGATATGATGATAGAGAATGGATTAATCTTTCTCAGGATAGGGACCGATGGCGGGCTTATGTGAGAACGGCAATGAACCTCCAGGTTCCTTAAAAGCCATTTGTAAATAACTAAGTAATGACACAACTTTAAATATAACATTATTGAAGAAGACACTTGACCTGTCTACACAGAGTAACAACTACTGATGAGTCATTGTCGCTGAAAACCATTGAGACAATTGAAGAATGATACTACTGCATTCTGGTAGTGAGTATTAGCATTTTAAGTGTGACACTCTTCCAGAAAAAAATAATCTTTATAGTTAGAGAATATTTTTATAATAATCTCAAAATTGATCGTTTTGGAGTTGTGACACTCTTCTTGAAAGCCAACGATTTATTTTACATGTTTATGTGAAGTAATAATAGTAATTGTTTCTACATCTTAAAGCTCCTTAATCTATGTATGTATGTTAACGCCATTTTTATTTATTTTTATTTTATTTATTATTAAAAACATTCCGCGACCCCCCCACAGCGCTTCACACGACTCCCCAGGGGGTCTGGCCTCCACTTTGGGGACTGATCTAGATATACGGAAATAACCCCACGCCATAGACAAACTGAAAGGCAATATAAGAAGAGGAATTACGGAAATAAGTAGAACGTTTGCGTATAAGTGACAGTTTCATCAAAAGGATATCAGGGAAATTTGAACTCAGACGGACATCACTTTTAACAATTTGCTGTAACACAGGTTAGTATAGAAATGATATCCACGCCATAGACGAACTTAGAGACAATAAAATAAGAAAAAAAAAATTGAAAGCATTACGGTACTACTTTTGCGTAAGAATAATAATTTTATAGAAGGATGTCGGGAATAAATGAATGCAAGCGGAAATCACTTTGAACAATTGCTATAACACAGGATAGAATTTACCGAATTTTGACAAAAGAAATGAAATTTTGATTCTTATCGTCTTACTGTAGTTTAAGACGTGTAAAATTATAATATGATTTTATTTCTTCTAATTATCACCTTTTAAGCTTAAGCAAAATGTAGTAGTTCTCAATGCAAAAACAATTATCATTGATTTTTTTTTGCCAACCGCTCAGTAGAATTTTTAATTCTATACATAAAATTATGATACATATACCCTATTTTTTTTACATTTGTATCTTTTATCACTTCTGAGAATAGTACTCCAAAATTGAGGAATTTAACACTGCAACATATGGAATCTTTGACACCATTTTCTGCACGTACTTATTTTCGTGACATTGGTGCACTTTTCTCAGAAGGTATTATACCCAGAAGGCTGAAATTAATATATAACATCAATGTGATGGTATTTTACACAGTAAGTTAAAAAATATATCTTATTATTTCTATCTTCAGGAGAAATAGAAGATAATTTATAGTAATATTTAATGCAAAAAATTTTATCTGTAGTAATGTCACGAGAGGTCTGAGATGTGCCGATAAATCCACGAACGAAGCGAGTGAATTTATCTGGGAAATCTCAGACCTCGAGTGACATTTATTAGGACTATTTCGTGAATAAAATAAAAATGTCAATAATATATCCCTAAAATTCGATCACAAAATATTAATAATTCTATATTTACGAATACTTAACCTATTCAGACATTGTGAAGTTGAAATAGATAAATATCGATTACTGCAATAAAGAAATTCGATGTTATTATTCAGTAATGCCAATTGCGAAAAGCGAAGTACAGGTTTAACAATGTTAATTACATGTACTGCACTTTTCTCTTATTATTATAATATAATTACTGTAGCCTGATTAATATATTAATTAAATGAAGAATTGTTGAAAACGCAGTTATCTAATCTGAATGAAGGAATGTAATTTTTTTCAGATAGCCTACAATGGACATGGAATTGGAAGATGAAGATGTATTTTATAGGCTACAGTTATAGGTTATATTACCTGTGTGAGCAGGACCAGTGTCAGCTGTGCCTTATTTCGACCGTTACTTCGTGCTACAGGAAAGCATTTTTTATAGTTCGGCAAACGCATTCTCGCTGTAGTGTATAACGGAACTAAAACTGCATCTACACAGTTCAATATTTCAATCGCGTATGCGTGCAATCTGGGAAGAATATTGAAAGAATCAAGTTTGAAAGGTACGTTCAATTAAGATGCATGAAGATTTTGTGTCTACATGGTGCGCCGTTTTGAATGTCGTCTTCACAGCGTAAATATATTAATTAATATTAAATATCAATCTTGCATTCATTACTTTAAAGTTGAAAGAAATGTTTAACCGTGTAGTTGCATCTTAATGTATTCATGATCATCAATTTACGGGGAAACAGTTGGCGACAACGACTAAACAAAAGAACGACCATGCGATAAATTGATAGCGATAAATCTAGCTGCAAAAATTATCGCAAAGTGTCACTGTGATTGGTTGGAATTCAAAATTTTATTACACTTCATTGGTCGAAAATGGAATGACGTCATATAAACGAAATAGTCAATGAAATTATTTTTACCAACCGCTCAGTGGAATTTTAAATATATTAATCGGTTGTATAGCCCTACATAAAGATATGCTACATAATATGCCCTATTATTTCTACATTTGTATTTTATTTAACCTCTGAGAAAAGTGCACCCAAAATTGAGAAATTTATCACTGTAATATATGGAATTACGAACTCCACTTAAAAAACATAATTGTGTGCATGACATTAGGTAATTACATTTAAATCAGTAAAAATGTGAGCGGGCTTACAGATTAATAATGACTATGTCATCATTGGTCTTGCAAGCATCTACTGTATATTGAGTGTATATCTGGCCGAAAGCCGAACTGAAAGCTCCCTAGTTTAAAAATTCTTTTCAGTTGTCAACATCAACATTAAGTGAACATTCAGTATTTATTTATAGGCCCTAAGGTCCTTTCGGTAAGTGGATCAATATACACTATAGCCATTTTACTGGGCTTATTGTACTCAACCTCATTACTTGTACTTCGATTCACTGATATGTATTCCATTTCATTCTGCTACAAGAGAAAAAAAATACTTATTCTAGTTAACTGAATTGCCCTGAATCCGAATCTATATTCATGTTTTCTGTATCACGTCAGGTTTTTCTATAATTTTGAAAAAAAAAAACGCCAAAATTGGTAAAGTTCGTGATTAAAAATAAATTTAATACGATAATCTAACTTATATGACTGCTTTTAACTATTGAAGATTGTTGAATACGAGCCTGCATTCAGATTTTCTCTATCGTATCAGGTTTTTCTGTAATTTTTTGAAATAAGAACGAGAAACTTCAAAATTTAAACAAGAATTTCAAAAACGTCAAATGAGGTATATTATTTATAAAAAAAAATTACGCGGTAATATAACATTCGAGAGTGTGAAATTAATTATTAAACATCAAATTATTAACAAACATAATTTTTATTTATAATTATATTAATAAAATAATTTTATACTATTAATATAATACAATTGGGGCCAGTCAAACGGAAAGATTTCAAGGCGCAGAAAAAGAATGAAAAGTTACTATTGTATCAATTTAATGAGTAGAAATGACAAGTACATGAATAACCATTACGTATGCAAAAAGAAAAAAAAAATTATTTCTTAAAAATTACGTCAGCCAAGTGACCTCCATCGGAACGCACACATTCTTCGAGTCTGGCCCGAATTGTTGCATAACCCCTCCCAGCATATTGAAAGGTATCGCAGCAACCTCTTCTCGTATACTACGTTGTTTTAGGGCTGGATTGCCCCCAAACACCTCCGTTTTTTGAGGTGTCCCCATAGGAAGAAATCACATACTGTTAATTCAGGTGACCGAGGCGGCCAAGCGATATTCCCTTTCCGAGAAATGACGCGGCCCGGGAACAAAGCATTCACAGCATCCATCGAAATTCTTGCGGTGTGGCTTGTTGCTTTGTCCTGTTGAAACAGGGTGTTTTCATTCACTGGAAAATGGGCGAGTTGTGGTGTAAAAAAGTTCTGTATAATTTCAACATATCGCACTGAATTAACAGTCACTGCATTTCCGGCCTCATTCTCAAAAATGAATGGGCCGATTTTTCCATTTGATGAAACTGCGCACCATACCGTTACCTTTTGGGCATGGAGAGGTTTCTCATGACCATTGAAATCATATAATTAATTGCAGTTTGCTGTAACGATGAGCACCATTTAACAAAATATTGGTAGAGACAACGGGAACGTGAAGATAGTGACGTCACCACCTAAGGAGTCAATTGTAAAGTAAGTAGGTAGAGAAGAGACGGTTATATTCATTCTCACCCTCTTCATATGAACAGTATTCTCCTATGAAATATTTCTGTTTGACTGACTCACCTTGGACTATGTTATTATATATTTATATAATTAATTGATATATAAGTAATTTTAATGAATCACTTAAGAGACTTTCTTTTCACAAAATAAACACACATTTAAAGCTTATACCTACAAATTTCAAGGAATAGCATACGAATAAATGTAGAAATGAATTGATTTTTTTTCAAGTTTCCTGGCAATATTTTTCTTTAGTCAGCTGTACCTCACAAGTGACACCATCAAGGCATCACTCATGAAGAAACTAAGCCAGAAGATAATGGCGTAGGGTGGCCAGTTCCTTTCCCCCTCCATTGCATACGTCGCTGACTAGCTACACATTCCACTAATTCCTAGCGATACTAAACAAGAAAAATGGAATTTAGAGATACTTTGTTTATAATTTTGGATTTATGTTGTTTTATAACATTTTAATGATTCCATTATGTCTAAATTACCAGCTTTAACGTAATAATATAAGTTATCTAAGGATATGTATTAATTTCAGTATTTAGACATTTTCAGGAATTTCGAAAAAAAAAAGTTGTTATTTTTAGAAAATTGGACGCGATGAAACGAAATTACATATGGGCTTTGTAACTATCCATAGTGGCAGAACTGAAAAATATAAATACAGTGGAATCTCTTAAGTTCGACATCCCATAATTCGACTGCTTACGTAGGAGAATTAGACACGCCTCTATACGGGCACTAAGAAATAGGTTTGGCATTTGAATGGGAATTGGTTCTGTGTCTTGTAGAGATACTTTTGTTAAAGGAAATAGAATATTTTATTGATTAGGACATCCACGTTGATCACTGATTTTAAATCAATAAACTCTTCTTTTTCTATTTGAGAATTGTGCCGTTTGTGAGACGGAACTGTCGAAACCCACTGTGGTACTAGAAGCGCATACGTCGCTGATACATAAGTCTCGGGTCGGGCAGGAAATGCAAGTACAATACTGTATTCGTTGATGGATAACCAATAAGAATTTGTATTCATTTCACCTGCCACACCCTCTACCCTTATTGGACTGAATTTTCAATTCTGTTCAGTCGAATTTAGGAGAGTCCACTGTAGTTTCTCTGTAGCAAAATGGTTACATATAACTTACCAGTTATTCCTTTGTAGGGACGACAGAAATAATTATTAGAGATTTCCTACACGGACATAAGCAACTTAATCAAAACAACGTTATTCGATTGTTGTTAATACTGATATTTCTATATCCTGCCTACATTAATGCAATTGCGTAATGACTAATGAGACTGCAATTTAATACCATTGCGTTTTGATGACAACGTCCTCGAAGTTAATAGCATTGGTCATCAGTGCAAAACAGGCCATTCTTTATTTATTAATCGTGGAAAATTTTCAGATTTCTGGCAATATACCTGTACATAATTGCATAGGCTATATTAGCCATGTCATAATTAACTATTTTCTAAGCTACACTTGTTATTAAGATATCTTACAAAGATAATTTGAAGATAATACAAAATTGGCACGAGAATATAAGTATTCCGCCGAAACCTGTCTTACATTCATTTTATTCACTACATATGCCTACATGCCAATGTAGGTATAAATTTGATCAAAAACTGGCTTGATGCAAATTTTCTATCTCTAAATATAACTAAAACTACTTTAGTGCCATTTTCTTTAACAGTCTCTGGATTGAACAAATTGAAATCACTTTCTCATTTAAAATTAATAATCCACAACTCATTTTGTAAACTCTCTACAACCTGTAAATGCCCTTGCCTGAAAGAATCTGTAGATGTGAAATACCTGGGAATTATTGTTGATCAGCACTTGAAATGGGATAGACAAATCACCTTTTTATGTAACAGGATACGTAAAACAATTTACAAATTTGTAAACCTTCGCCATTACTTGCATACTCATGTATTACGTTGGGTTTATTTGGCTATAGTTGAATCTGTTATCCAATATGGTATAACTGGATGGGAAGGCATTACAAAAACTGCTCTTTTTCCTCTAATTATGTTGCAAAAACGTATAATCAAAATTTGTTTGGAAAGGCGACTGGATTATCCAACAAATTTGATCTATTCCGAATGGAATGTTTTTAGAATTGACCAAATTTATAAATACTCTTTAATGAAATTCTATCATAAAAATAGAATGAAATTTGTAGCTCAGCCACATGCTCATAATACAAGACGAAATGCAATTCTTAAATTAGTTGAACCTAAATATTTCACATCTGCTGCTTTACTACACAGTACAAATTATGGTCCACGTCTATATAATTCGATAATAAAATTTCATTCAGAATTGACTACTCTAAGCAATGAAATTTTCAGATCCAGAATTAAAAAAATTATATGACAGACTTCCCTGTATTTATATTATGTACCATGTATTGTAAAACAAAATTATTTCTATCCTAAGTGTATTTTTCTATTTTATCTTAGTTACTATATCAACATGACCTGCACTAATTATACTACTAATATTAATTTAATATTAATCCATCACTCTCAACATCGTCTCTTTTTTCACTCAGTTATTACTAGTATTATTATTTACTAATTTTATTATCATCTTTATGTGAGCTTTTTTATTAAGTATTTTTTCTACAAAGTATGTGTATCTATGTAACGGAACTGTCCCCGAACACGAGCTTTGCTCTTTCGGGGTATTTTAATGTAACGTTTTTATGTATATGTTATTATTAAATAAAATCGAAATCTAAATATATATATATATATATATATATATATATATACTGTATATGTCAGAGGATGTACCTCAAGAAAAAGCCTGCCATTTATGGCAAATAACATTTCTTTATCTGAATCGTAGGAGAATTTATTATTATTATTATTATTATTATTATTATTATTATTATTATTACATAAAATATAGGCTACGCAAGTACATGATAATTCATCACTGAAGTAGATACCTTGAAGATGTGCTTTCTTAGGTTATTTTAATAAGAATAGTTCATAATAAATATGGACTTGATTTTTAAGGGATGTAGAGTTATATAATTTGCATATGTCTACCAATAAAAAGGAGTTTGGATCGTTTAAATTCTTATTTTGAAGTTAGAAACCAACGACATAATCAGCCCCAGTGGGATTCAAACACATGCCTAAGCGCAGCCCAGAATACAAATACAATTCGCTAAAGTCCGAATTACGCCAGTGTCTGAAATTCGTGTACATTAGTGGCAAAAAAAAACCCGGACCGACGGAATAATCAAAGTCCCGGAAATGAGCCACTGGGCATGCCACGCCTGTATTCACAAGATAGCGAGTAATCTATTGAAATTGTTGTAGTTTCGACTGCTGGCGTAGCCCATTTCGAAAGTCATTAGAAAATAAGCTGGTAAAATTCATGTTCTGGGAATAATAAGATAATTAAGTAGTAAAATATCGCTGCAATCGAAAAGTATTGGGAATAAATTTGAATAAGGAACAAAAAAAAGTTTCCTTTCCAAGCAGGATTTGAACCACGAAAGTCATAGTTACCAGTCTATCCTGGCTCTGGAGTGAACAAGGCTCTGAAATCAGCTACAAGGGTCGGTCCGGTTTTTTTTGCCACTACTGTACATACTCAAGGAAAACATAAAGAGTGCCCTAGTACACCTAGAGTGCTATGCTAGCTTTGCTTTCCTTCCAGGGGAAATCGTATTTTGGACATTTTCAACTGAAAATAAACATTATCCTCGGCTGTCTTGAACCCAGCGTTACTTCGTTACCTCAAGAAGAAACCAACGAGAAATCAGTCCCAGTGGAATTCGAACACGAGCCTAAGCACGCTCCAATTACGAATAAAATTCGTGTTAAGTCTCAGTAAGCCATTGTCTCATCTTCGTTATCGCTGTTTAATAGTTTTCAAGACATGTGCATGCATATTATACATATTTTGTATTCTACACGAGATCATTTTTGGTACTTTTGTGAATTTACTCAACTGTCTTATTGCTGTAAGTCAATTGTTCTTAGCATAACCTAGGTTTCATAAAATTTTGTGAATATAGAGACAAATAGAGGAAAATATTATTATTATACATACTCATCCAAAAAAATACGTATAGGCCTATCATAGAGTTTCTTGGAGCATTGGTCACGTTGAGACCGTTCCAAAAGAGCGCAACACCATAATGATAACCTCACACGGTTCAAAGTATACAGTAATTACATGGGCTTTCAATCTATCGCGTAAAATGAAAGAACTTCAGCATAATAAATAACTAATTGTGTTCTCTTAACATTCTTACTGTAGATTAAAAAAAACATTATCTTTAAAAGAAAAAATGTAACTAAATTCAAATGTCCCACGTAAACTAAAACAAAATTAATAATGTCCTCCTTTCTGAGAATAGTTTTCCAAATTTTGTTTACATTATTAGAAGTTCCGCGATGTAGCAAAGGAAATATTTCTACTACTAATAAAATTTTAATTTAATAATTTTCGTCTGCTGAACTGCAGTTGACCATGAGGGTTCAGAATACAAAAAAGAACAACAATTACATAGTTTAAACAATTAATTTCTAATTAATAAATTAAGATATAAAATGTTTAATTTTTGAAGAAAGATACATAAACAGTATGGAATATTATCAAATGTAACCTTAACAAGAATAGTTAAAAATATTAATTTGAAAAGCATAAATGGTGGTGAAGTATGCCAAAGAATCTTTATGACATCATTAATAATTATTTCTTGCAAGGAATTTACCGTGAAACCTAATTCTATTAAGATTTTGTAACACCTCCTCTGGCTCCAAACAATACACCATATATTTTCCAATTATGTAAAGAGATGTTATATTTTGTGCTTAGGTAGAGGAGACTTCCAACTTTGAACATCTCAGGATAATTTTTTATTCTTAAGCAATTTTGCAATGTTTCCAGCTATAGTCAAAATGTGAACTATAACAATAAATAATTCCTCAGTTAAATGTACACGAAAATAATACACATCTAGAAATATGTATCGATTAAAATTTATGAATTAAATATTTAAAACTCGAAATTAATATGGTAGAGTTTACTATAATTATGTCAGAGTTGCAGGGTACTTGCCTTGAACCACAGAATTATGTTACAGTACTAAATTAGAAGACGTATGAAAGAGAAAAATGCATGATATTGTCAAGTATAATTATAAATTTCAATTGAAATGCCTGAGAGATAAACGTTATTAAAGCCAGCGATTTAAAATTTTAAAATAAATAGGAACAAATAAAAAAATCATACATGATTAGATAAAAGATTACATACATACATACATACATACATACATACATACATACAGTCCACACCTGTGGAGTAACGGTTAGCGCATCTGGTCGAGAAACAAGGTACCCCGGGTTCGAATTCCGGTCGGGGCAAGTTACCTGGATGAGATTTTTTCGGGGCTTTCCCTGAATCCAATTTGAGCAAATGCTGGATAACTTTCGGTGCTGGACCCCGGACATATTTCACCGGCATCATCACCTTCATCTCATAAAAAAAAATATTTTCTCATCTTCACTCCTTGTTTCATATGAAAGAATTTTTGTCACTTTGTCTAAAAAAGAATTTTATTCAGACGCTTGTAATGCCCCATTTTATTATAGCGATTCCTTGCCAACTAATGTAAGTTCACTCTTAGCTGAGAAACTACAACGTGTTCACAATGTGTGAATACGATTCAACTGCAATACTCGTAAATTTGATTATATAGCGCCTTCCCTCCAGTTACTTTCATAGAACGAAGAACAATACATTGACTGTCTCTTCTGTTTAGAATCATGCATACTTCTACTCCCAATTATCTGCTATCACGCTTTCAATTTCTTACAACTCTTCGAAATCGGCATCAGTCACTTCTTTCTATCCCTCATCATAGAACGTCTTTATATTCATCCTCCTATACTATAGAAATACCTCGCCTCTGGAATTCGTTACCTAATGACGTCAGGGACTGCCGGACTTTATCAAAATTCAAAATTAAATTTGAAAATTTTGTCTTATTTAATACTTTTTAGGTACTGCGAGAAGTGTTGATTTGTGTTTTTTTACTCTAAATTAAAATTGCAAGTTTCTTGTTTATGTTAGTTAATTAGTTAGGATACAATTAATTATGATACTTAATCATTCATTTAAAGTTTGTGTGACTGCAACCTGTGTATATTTTTGTGTGGCTTTACTTTGTTTATAATGTAATTTTTTCTTTTTATTTCTATTATTGTATTTACATTTCTGGTGGTGTGGTAGAGAAGGCATGATGGCCTTAACTTACTTACTTACTTACTTACAAATGGCTTTTAAGGAACCCGAAGGTTCATTGCCGCCCTCACATAAGCCCGCAATCGGTCCCTATCCTGTGCAAGATTAATCCAGTCCCTATCATCATATCCCACCTCTCTCAAATCCACTTTAATATTATCCTCCCATCTACGTCTCGGCCTCCCCAAAGGTCTTTTTCCCTCCGGTCTCCCAACTAACACTCTATATGCATTCCTGGATTCGCCCATATGTGCTACATGCCCTGCCCATCTGAAACGTCTGGATTTAATGTTCCTAATTATGTCAGGTGAAGAATACAATGCGTGCAGTTCTGCTTTGTGTGACTTTCTTTATTCTCCTGTAACTTCATCCCTCTTAGCCCCAAATATTTTCCTAAGCACCTTATTCTCAAACACCCTTAACCTATGTTCCTCTCTCACAGTGAGAGTCCAAGTTTCACAACCATACAGAAGAACCGGTAATATAACTGTTTTATAATGGCCTTAACTACACCAGAATAAATAAATAAATAAGTAAACAAATGAATAATAAATAAGTAAGTAAATAAGTAAGTAAATAAATAAGTAAATAAATAAATAAATTCAGACGCTAAATAACCTGAGATGTTGATACAGCGTCGTAAAATAACCTACTTCTTCTCCTCTACATACATTACATTACATACACAACTGGTTTAACTTTAGTATTATATCACCTCTTGGTTAGATACACTTTTAACACATTCAGTATAAAACAAGTCAAAACTTTAAACGTTTTCAAACTTCAAAGTAATTGAAAAAACCTGAAAAATCATATACCTGAAATACTCTGTTCGCCTACTTTATAGCGATATACTTCATCATTAACTATTTGACTGATTCTTGTATGCTACGGATCACTGTCTTATGTGGATGAGAGTATATGGGCTTGGTGGTTGGTGTTAGCGGAGATGCCTTTGTTCATTTGTCAAGAAGTGTATGCGAATTGCAGTTAATTCTGAATTAAGTATGTACTGTTTGTGTGTTCTTGTATGTTTGTATATTTCTTATTGTATATTACTATTTTGACACGTAAGTGTAATGGTAATTACTTTTCTCTTTTTATGTTTTTGTGCTTCATTTTCAGCTTTTGTCATTATAATACCTAAAAAATGAATACTTCATTTTTATTTCTAATGAGTACCTATTTTAAAATGGGATGCTTACTTAGGCCTATGTTACAATTTATGTAACACTGTACATGTAATCTATACAGGGTGATACACGAGGATTTATCGCGGATTTATCGCCCCTTACTAAGCTTATTTTCGAAGACATTCTGAGCAAAAAAGGTCATATAAACATTTGTCCTAATCTCAATATTTCAGAATTACACTAATTTGAAGCTTGTTTGTAAAATACCATTATTTTTTAGTTTTAATGGTAAAAGAATGTTACAGATAAAGAATGAACTATTCAGTAGTCGCGTTTCTTTAATTAGCTAGTATTTTGAAGCTAAAAATGTGTTGTGAATTCCATAGTTGTTATGTACAGAATTTTTTTCGATTTCTAACTACAAAATTGCATTTTCTTACGCATTTCTCACAACAATTGCTACAAATCACGCCACTCTTGTAAATTCTTTGAGACTGTACATTAGGATGTAGAATTATATTGTAAAGAATCAAGTTCCTAAAGTAGTATGATTTGTAACAATTTTTCTGATAAGTGCGTAAGAATGATGTAATTTTTAATTAAAAATTGAAAAACAAAATCTGTACAAAGCAATTAACAACACATTTTTAGCTTCGGCATACTAGCCAATTAAAGAAATTAGGCTATACTTCTGAATAGTTCATTCTCTATTTGTAATATGTTTTTACCCTAAAAACTAAAGAAAAAAAGTATTTTACTCACAATTTCAAATTAGTGTAACTCTGAAAATATTGAGATTAGGACAAGTACATCATTAATGTAAGCACGGGAACTTAATCATAAACAAAAGCAAGAACAATTTTTTTAATTCAATATTTTCTAACATTAATAGAAAAAAAAATTCAGACAAGTTTGGGGGAGCAGTGCCCTCGCAGAGTAAAGAAAGAAAGAAAGAAAGAAAGAAAGAAATGTAGTATTCATTCTTTATACACATCGCTTTTAACAAATATCAAATATCATGAAACGTTAAAACTTGTTAAAATAACAACTTTAATTACGTACTATACTAATTATTATATGACTTTTTTTGCTTCGAAAATAAGCTCCGTAAGTGACGGTAAATCCTCGTGAATTACCCTGTATATCTGTAATTCTGCAGCATATTTATTATTTTCATTGTTTAATATATAGGCTACGTTACGTTCAAATATCTCTCCTTGTAAACTGGATATTGGTGTCCCAATTAGCAGTCCTGTTTGTTTATATTATTTGTTGTTGTGTAGGAAATAGTTTTGTTTAGTGATTGTTACTGTAACATTTACTATTTCCTCGTATGTTGTTTTTCTTCAACATTTTATTCCTAGTGTTTCTGTAATTGGTATGTTAGTGTATAAGTTGATGATATCAAAACATGCGAGTCTTGTATCATATAAGATGTGTTTATGTTTAATTTTCTTGACTATATCAACATCTTTGTCACTAAAAACAATAAACTTCTAAACATTAATTATTGCATTGTTCATACAGTGATTAAGCAAAATATTTTCTAAATTGCTAATAGGATAACCAAAGCATTAAGTATTACATTTTGTAATGGAATATGTTGTATCATGATAAATAAATTAACACACACATGCATGCTTACATACGTACATACATACGTACGTACGTACATACATACATACATACATACATACATACATACATACATACATACATACATACATACATACATACATACATACATACATACATACATACATACATACATACATACATACATACATACATACATACATACATCAAATGTTTTAAAATTTGTTTTAAGTCGCATTTATTTCACTCTATCCTCAGGTGACCCTGACATATATTTAGCTTCGCTAATTTTGTGCTCTCGATATATCCAATATTTTCACAGTGAGAATTAGACATGGATCTGAGACGTCACAGTAAATTTCGTTGGAAATCGCTGACCTCAATATAAGCAGAATCTTATGCTGGATGATTTGTATAAGAACAAAGAAGGAATGGAAGGGTAAAAATACAAATATTTCAAGCATTTAATAATAATAATAATAATAATAATACAATTATTTAATAAATTATTTTAATTATGAAAGTCCTACATATATGAAGTAAGTCTAGAATTACTGAGGAATGTATACTTTGCCACTTTCAGTGAATTTAATTCCTCCGCCTAAATTCTGGGTGTGTTACCCTCGATTTATATATAAGGAAGAAGGATTATACACATTGTACAAGATTAAGCATTATTACAATAAATTGTTTCTTAATTTGTGAAACTACTGATGAATGTGAATACAATTATTGTGTGATAGTTATGGTTATGTTATATTTCTTTTCAGGTTTCGCTTCTTGCTTTCAAAATCACGCGTACCTTTTTTTTTACACACTCGGCATAACGACATCCAGGTATATAATTGGGAAGACCGACATAAGAGTCATACATATGTATTTTAATATTCAGTGCATGTGGAGAATAAATTACACAGTTACATAATAAAGTTAATTTAAATTTCATTTGAACTTGAAAGAGAAGACTTTGTAATAATGAGACACAATTTAGTCATACAGAGTCTTCGTTGTCATTATTGACCAACAAACAAAAAAATCGTCTCTATTTTTAAGCGGACTCAAGGTGAGGAGGTGCTATCAATGTTTGACTATAGAGTGTGTTGAACGCAGAGTAGGCCTACTGTCTAGGTCATAGTACTGGGTCATAGTGCCACCGTGCTGAAATTCAGTTCAGTTCCAGACTATTAATTTGATTGTGCTTATTCTGTTTGGTTTCTGTGAACTTACGAGCTTACTTTATGTGTAGCTTTGATTGCCTAGTTCTTCATTTCTGTATATTACGTAATGATTTATGATTTCACCAATTTGTTCTGAAAAAGTAAGATATTATTATTAAATAATTATCTTTTGCACAACATTCCAGTTTATGTAATATTGATACTATATAATGACTTAAATGTGGGATAATCGATTGATGTTTTAATCGAATAAAACTTGACGAGAAGATTGGGAGCTCACTCTTTACAGTTGATTACGCTAACTTTCAATGTGGGCGCATTGCTAACTCACACCGACTAACTACACCAAGGTTCGCTGCGTACAGACCGATTATTTAGTCTTGACAACTCGACGACGCGAAAGAGGGGAAGTAATAGGAGTAGTGGGGAGAGCTCCGGAGTAGAGATAAGGGCGAGCTGTCAGTAAATAAATGCAATACAGCTTAACTGTACTAGAAACATACCGCTCTACTCCACGCATGACATCCGATCGCTCTGAAGGCAAGCGACTGACTAACCCAAACACCCCTTGGCGTAACTAAATGAACTCGCCTGACCCAGGCGCACATTGCCGACGACTGTCAGGACTAAATATTTGTACTGTACGTAGGTTTCGAGCATGTAACCCTACTCGCCTTTGGCGTTTCAAGCCGGCGTTCGGAGAATGCTTTTTAATTATATAATGTCACTCCTATAAACATACTTTATTACATTGTGCCGAATTGAAACATGTACGGAGAAAATATCTACCACCCTCGATGCTAAGTCAGAATAGGAGTTCGCTTGCATGTTTTAACCTCATGGGGAATAGAGAATGGGAACAAAAGACTGGATTGTTCCTCATGAAGGCGACAAAGATTAGAACTTCAGCTGTTGAAGTTTGTGACGCGATCTGAGGAAGGGATAATAGTATCTCAACTGTACACTTTTATGTCTTTTAGGTTAGGATATATTATATAATGTGTTTTATTGTGCCATTCCCATTTTAATATGTGTGTTCTTTTAGAGAGTAGTTGGATATAATCATAGCTGGGGGGGGGGGACTTACAAAGGAGGACTTAGTTTGGGTACAAAGCACGTACGGTCAGAAGACCCGTGCATTCGATTTTAGAGAAAATTATGATAATATAAAATCTGTATGTATAATATTACTCAATAAATCCATCTATCTATCTATCTATCTATCTATCTATCTATCTATCTATCTATCTATATAATGTTGCCGAACAATCGCTCTCTTGTACGAATACAGCACGCTGCTCCATAATCTTAACCCGGGATATGGTAATGATTACAATGACATGTATTGTATTGTATTTATTTACATTCCATGGTATTCGTATTTTGCTTCACAGCTAGAATATGGAACGTGCCAATAAAATCTTAACAGTAGGCTTACTACAAAGTGTCAATTATAGTCACAGTCTAGCTGAAATAGAAGAGTTTTGCAATAAACTAGTACAACGAATGGGGTTAGTATCGTTACTTAATACAAGACAGAAATATTATTCAGCCTTCTTGAATGTCATAAATTCACCTATAGAATAGAAGACGTGAGAAATTAGGTACCGGTTCTTCTGTAATTTGGCCGTAAATAATCTCATGTTTTGAGTTTGATATTTTATAACCATAGGGAGGCTATTAAAATTTTTTACTGTACTATAACGCACCCCTTTTTGATAGAATGAAAGGCTTGCGATGGAGTATGAAAGTCATTCTTTATTGATAAAGTCAAATGCTTTGGATAAATCACAGAAAATCTCTCCAACATGGACTTATTTTATTATCCAAAATTTTGTCAATTAAATTAAATGTTGCATTTTCCGTGCATTTATTTTTTCTAAATCCAAACTGTTCTGGGACTAAAATGTTGTATCTTTCAAGATGTATATAAATGATAGCAAAATGTGTTCGAGATCAAAGGCCGAAAGTTACCGTGCAGTTTTGCTTCACTTCATTGAGGGAGAACCTCGGAAGAAACAAACCAACCCGGTAACATGTTCAAATCGGGATTTGAACCCGGTCCTAATCGCTTCACAGTCAGACATGCTAACCTTTAATCCTCACCAATAGCAACACCCTTACTGCTCTCTTTTCTGCTTAAACCTCTAACTTTTTTTACTTGCAATTTCATTACTATAAAAACTAAAAACCTTCGGATGGTTTGTTATCTTAAAATATTTCATCAAAAAGAATACATTATTATACTTGAAAATGATTACTACCTTTCGTTTATATTTATATTTTGAGATTTAATCATGACGTAGGTCATGGTAAATAACAATGCTACAGTTACTTTATGTTTAGTTTGGAGTTATTGAAAGCTGATGGAGAGATCGTTATTAATTTGAGTTGTAATTGATATTGATTGAGAACTGTTATAAGAGATCACGTTGACTTCAGAACAGCGAATGGGGCTAGCATGCTTAGTGAAGGGCAATCACAGAACAACGAAAGATACAGACGAGTTTCCTTATCTAAGCAGTGTACCAAAACCGTCATACAGATTTATAGGCAGTTTTTTTACATACATTTTTTCAGTGGGTTATTTTACGACGCTGTATCAATATCTCAAGTTATTAGCGTCTGAATGAAGCGAAGGTGATAATGCCTATGAAATGAGTCCGGGATCCAGTACCAATAGTTACCCAGCATTTGCTCATATTGCGTTGAGGGGAAAACCCCGGAATAAGCCTCAACCAGGTAACTTGCCCCGACCGGGTTTCGAACACGGGCAAACTGACTTCGCGGCCAGACGTGCTGACCGTTACTCCGCAGATGTAGACTGGACCATATTATTTTTAAATTATTCTTAAACTTCATATAAATAACAAGTTTTTATCATACTACACCGAGCAGATTTTTCAAAGATTCTTCTGTGAAACGTGATGTTAACAAACACAGTTTTAAACACAGAAATTGTTATTTTATGTCCAAGATTTGATTGAGAAAGAAGATAAAAGCTGTAAATACTATTTGAATGTATGATAACACGATATAAACCTAATATATACTCGAATGACCGCTGTAACACTTAAGTAACTAAATCTTCAAACTAAGTTAATTTTGTTTTCGTGCCACAAACAATATTAATTATGTGGTTTCATCTTTTTATACTTTACCAGAAATATTACGCCAATAACGGTAAAAATACTTACATCGATATAAGAAAAATGACTTACTTTGCTTACTTTGAAGTTATATGCACAATATTAAACACTCCTTCAGTTTTCCACTGACACAATACTAATGACACGGGCTACAACTTAATATTCAGAATCTTAATGGCGTACTGTATTTCGTGACCGCTCTATCCAATCAGGAAAGAGAAGTCCATGGTCATATTTTTTTCCATACAGTTCGTGTAACAACGCATTATCTCGCAGAGATGTTGATCTGTCAAAAATGTGTATTCCATGTACAGTCTTAGATACAAAAAATGACAGCTCTCCTGTAGCATGAATTTGTCTAATTGTAAAGGCTGGTTAACAATAAACCGGGAACGGAAACGACAACGATAACGAGAACGTAAATAATGTTGAAATAAATGTATTTAAATGTGAACATTCACAATAGTTAATTGTGAATACTCACATTTAAATACATTTATTTTAACAACATTTCCGTTCTCGTTCTCGTTGTCGTTTCCGTTCCCGGTTTATTGTGAACCAGCCTTAAGTCTATCTGCGGGCAGTGCCTGGTTCACACGACTAGGGAAAGGATGTTTATTTTGCACCTAATTTACTCCTCGGATATATCTTCGTTATAGATTATGCTTTACATTTGACTTATAAACAAACAGAAAAGCAACAAACAAACAAAACGAAGGAAGAACAGAGGAGAGTCGTGTATACACCTTCACGTTTAAACCTAAGCTTTCACAGAATCAACCGAAGTTTTCCGAAGGGGACTTAGCGTATGGCAGTCGGTCATTTTTTTATCCAAGACTGTACAATAGTGGCAAAAAAACCGGACCGACCCTTGTAGCTGATTTCAGAGCCTTGTTCACTCCAGAGCCACGATAGACTGGCAACTAAGACTTTCGTGGTTCGAATCCTGCCTGAGAAGGAAACTTTTTTTTTGTTCCTTATTCAAATTTATTCCCAATAGGCTACTTTTCGATTGCAGAGATATTTTACTACTTAATTAACTTATTATTCCCAGAACATGAATTTTACCAGCATATTTTCTAATGGCTTTCGAAATGGGCTACGTCAGCAGTCGAAATTACAACAATTTCAATAGATTACTTGCTATCTTGTGAATGCGGGCGTGGCATGCGCAGTGGCTCATTTCGGGAACTTTGATTATTCCGTCGGTCCGGCTTTTTTTTCCACTCCTGTACATCCAGAAAGCATTGATGGGTCCTATTGTTTGAGATAGGAAAAAATCTTTTAACTTTACCCAGAGTCTCTTCTTTTCACAGGATGTCTATTTTTACTTTCTGCTTTATATATACAGAGTGTTGTAGGCCTACTTAGGAATTTTATATTTTCCTAAGAATCCTTCGTCATGAGATGAATTTGAATTTGAGAACGTAGGAATATAATGAAGACAGAAGTGTGTAATATGTCGTTGGAGAAGGCTTCCAAAAATGAAATAATTACATGAATCAATATAATTAAAATATTTGTCTTTTTTTCAAGTTAGAAATCAGTATAGAAGAGAAATAGACCTACAAAAACACACAAATACAAGTTATTTTCTTCAATACACCGAATAAAATAGATTACATTAAAATTATGTAGCAAAATTTGTGACGACACATTATTTCATAGGAATATGTTATCAAAATATTTACCCATTGAAATTGCTCCACATGTTAATTTACAAGCGATAGGAAATAAAACAAATGTACAGATATTAACATATAGTTACCTAAAATGGGTGTAATTTGAAAAATTTTCTATTTCTCTTGATCGGAAAGGAAATCGCGGCGATTTGATTGGATGTAGCTGTTTGTAACGACCTCAACGAGTAAGAACCCCTTCGAAACCCAATTTTTTATCACTTGAAGACGAAGCTAGAGATAATCGTTTAAAAGCTCCGATTTTTTTTCCAATGCCAGCAACAGAAAAAACCCAGTCTATACCTCTGCTAGACCGTTTAAAATTGTTTTCTCCGTCCTTCAGGTCACTTATACATATACAAATAATGTACAACATGAAACACATTTCTCTTTCTTAATAAGCTGCATCTGTGGCTTGTATTGCTACCCGGGTTCGATGATGGAATTTATGCTGTGCAAAATAAACGTTGCAGAGGGTTTTATCGAGATACTCCCGTTCCCTTCTATTATTCCAGAAACACATTCCATCTTCCCCTCATTTTGTCTATCACTTACCACATCAGAGTTAAAAATATGTCGTGATAAAATCTTGGTGTTATTACGGATTTCTGATGCTGATATGGATAGGACTTGAAGTTCCGAGCCCTGGGGCTTATCGGGTAATCGTCTGAGAATGGGACCTGAATCTGTCAAGGCTGAGGCAGGATGATCCGCCTATCAGAATCGGATTCACTACTGCCACACATCGTGCCAAGCAACCATACGGATCCAGCCCTCAAAAGCCAAGACAAGTCTTTCGTAATCTTATAGAGTGCTATGCATAGACATTTCGCTAGCCCGCGCTACGAGCGTGCTAAACTAGCCCCGGCTATCGACTGATTACCTGTACAGGATTCATATCATATCATATCGCTAACACTGGTTTATGAGTACGAAAAACGTTAGTACGCTGATCATCCACCGGAAGCCCGCGCTAAGAATGTCTATGAATATGGCCCTAAGAGACTTAATTCACTTATTTTCTCAACTTACAGAACTATAAGTTATGTAACGATATACTAAGAATGAGGTAACCTGCATATAATTATTATTTGTTACAGTCAAAACAAAAATCTAATACAAGGCCAGTAATGAACGGGTTTTTACCTATCTGTGAGAGTAACTTACTCCGACTTACTGTACATATATTGCATTTAGCGCCGCTCTTTCTAAATGAATGACTGATAGTTTATTACCATAGTACTGAGGGGAATAATAGTAATAGTGGAATAATGGTAATAGTGATCGTTTCGATGGCTATGGTGATTGTGTTCAGAAATGTACTAGTATTCAGTTTGGTGGTTGTGGCTATGGTATAGGCCTACAGTCATTTGGGGTAACTTTTTACCACTTCTATCATATTTTTATACTTACCTAAATTAGTGTATATTGAAATTGATATATAAAACTAAATTATTTAAAAAAATATTTTATGGGTTGAGATATAATAAACATAAAAAATTATATTTTAAATAGGTGAAATTTGACATTTAATGGTGGTACAAAGTTACACGGCTATTTTGGGAAACTTTTACTACATAGGCCTGTATGTTTTCGTTAATAAATTCGATTCTATACATTCCCCTTCAAATTTAAGGTAACTTTTGACCATACAATAAGAAAATAGATTAAATTTTATTTCATATGATGCCACAAGAAAAAAGTTGATTGAAAAAGTAGAACATTTACTACAAAAATATAATATGCTAGCACTAGAAAAGAAAATATAAACACAATTTTTATGTGTTTATTTTATAGATAATTATATGGTTGGTATAAGTTACTTTTAATTCGCTTATCAAATTCTTCACGATCGTAACATAATCACGAATTGCTACAAAATATGAAGATTTACTTCACAATCTCTTTGCGTCATTTTATCTTTTATCGCAAGCTTAGGAGCAGTGCCTAAAAGGAAAATAAACAAGTTGTATCCTGAAATTCAAGCACTCTTTGCAATTTGAAGAACATGACTTAGAAAGAAAAGATAGTAACTAGATAATGAAAACGAAAAGGATATCATGGAATAGGCTTATTTATTCTTTGGGATGGAAAAGGAAGTGTTGGTAACTATGATTCACACCTACTATTAATTCTTTAAAATTGTGTATTATCACTACATAATGTATTTCACATATAACAAACTACAACCCTAATATGCCAAAGGTAAAATAGGGTTTCAATATTTGGATAACAATAATAATAAAAGGAAGTGTTATACAGTTAGGTTGTAAAGGTAAACAATAAATTCCGTAGTAATTAATTTCACATTTTCGCTATACCAATTATTATACTTTATACAGCAGAGTAGCAATCTTTATTGGAAATGCTATAGTATCTGCTCGCAATACATATGCAAGAACTAGACACTAAAACATGGCCTTATCCTTCCTGGATCAAAGAGGAAAGTACCGGTACTTGAAATAGGTCTATAATAGGAATTATTATTATTATTATTATTATTATTATTATTATTATTATTGTTATTGGTATTATTATTATTATTTTCAAATTCAATTAATTTGATTTGATTTTATTCAGGACGTATTTTTCTTAAAATGTATCTGACGTAAAATCTTGCGTAATATAAAGGATAAACAATAATCACTGGAAAGAGATAAAACTTTTAACACAGACATGGACAATTGAACTAGAGAGTTGATGTGTTGACTAAAGTTCTTCAGCTTTTAAATAAATAACTACTTATTCTAGCTAACTGACATTCCAACAAACCTCTTTTTTTTTTTTTTTTTTTTTTTGCGTGTTAAAATGCTTTTTGGACTACTGTGCGCCTATACCAACATGAACCGAAATAAGTATACAGGGTTGTTTCCGAACTCTGATGACGAATTTGAATGACATTATGCGCGTCAGGAGTCACACGACAGCTGAACTGTGGCGCGAGGTGATAGACCAGTAGTGAGTGATCTCATAGTCAGAGTGCACGGCAATTCACAGCAGAAATCCCTAAGAAAATCGAGCCTTTTAGGGAGAGGTACATTACGATCCTTTCCGATGCCAAGCACAGTTAAGTGAAAATAAAAGAAGCCTGCAATAAACGAGGTTTCGTTATTTCCAAGAAAGGCATCATCTGTGTACTTAATAAGATTGGTAAAACTGGAATGGAATTAATTTGTATGAACTCGTGGGGTGCGGCGACTTGTGACGGGGAATGGATTTGCTTGCTTTTTCCACCCTGGAATTAATCCCATCCGAGCTTTGCCTGTCTTATTAGGTACATACAAGATGCCTTTCTTGGAAATAACGAAACCACGTTTTTTGCAGGCTGTACTTGGCATTGGAAAGAGTTGTTATATACCCCTCCCAAAGGGGCTCAATTTTCTTGGGCATTGCTACTGTGATACACCGTGCACTCTGATTATGAAATCACTCACTACTGGCCTGTCACCTCTCGCCGCAATTCAGCTGTCGATGTGATTCCTGACGCACATGACGTCATTCAAATTCGGAGAAATCGGAAACAACCCTGTAATAGCCATAGTGATAATGGTTGTATCTGAGTTGATTGTAATAATTGTTATGATTATGTTTGTGGCAAAGTTAGTAGATACTGTATAGTAGTGCCTGCGATAGTGAAAATGATCTAGAAGTGGTAAAGTCCAGTTGATTAATGTTGGCATAGAATGTTTAGAAAGATAAGGAAATACTCACTCTGTGCTTCCATTCATCTTCGCCGTAACCTCTCAGGATATGCGAGTTTCTTAGGGAGTTGGGCGAAGGAGAGAAGCTCTTTCGTATGGTCCCTGGAAGAAGCAGCGGCAGACGGGTTTTTAAGTGTGCTTCAATAGGGGTGGAAGCAGGTCGTTAGCGAAAAAAATTTCTTTTCTTGCACTAACATAAATAGTCATTGTGATAATGGTTGTATCTGATGATGATGATGGTGATTATTACTGATATGGGAAAGCTAAAAATCATAGTGGTCTTGTTGGTGATTATGTTCATTGCGATGGTCATTATGATAATAAAAGTTGTAGTAGTCAAAGAGGTAATGATTATATCTGGTGGTAAAACTTCTGATGATGATGATGATGGTGATGGTGATGGTGATGGTGATGGTGATGGTGATGGTGATGATGATGATGATCGTCATAGTAATGGTTGTTACGGTGTTTATAGCCATCGTTATAGTATGCTGGTGAAAAAGGTGATAGCGGCGACAACTTAGACTAGTGAAATTGATAGTATGGAGGCAGGGGTGATCAGGGTTTTCGGTAAACATAACCCAGAAATATTTTACACTTAGGTTTCATATTTGAGTGTAGTTCTTCAGTCAATTAAACAATTGCAGTTGAGTTGCGCGACTTGTAATATTCTGAATAGTAAACTCACAAGTATTTTACCTCCCAGTGATCACTCTCACTTTTCGTGAGCAAACGCGCGGGGTACTTCGTACCCCATGTAAGTTTCTTGAATTAATTTGTAATTATTTTATTGTTATGGATTTTACCGTCATATCATTTGGTAATTTTAATTAAATACAATGCAAGTTATACAATTTTAACTACAAAAATGAAGACTATTAACCCTTTAGTACTCGCGTGGGGGACATCTCTCAACCAGCCTGTTCCTTTTCATTTATGTATAAGGTATTTCAAAAGTCAGTTCAAATATTAAACCGCTATAAATATTATAATATTTAAGATAGGGAAAAAACAAAAACATCACACTGTTCGGCAAACAAAGGGATTTACAAAACTTTGGGAAGATGTCCGCTGTTCTCTTGTTCAACGTACCTACAGCATTCTGTCTGCGACACCATGCACAGCATTTTGCAGATAATATCTTGAATATTGGCAATTTCTTTCGAGATGGCATCTTTCAGTTGCAGTAGGGTTGTTGGATGTGTCAGGAAAACTCGTTCTTTAAAGTAACCCCACAACCAAAAGTCGGCCGAATTGAAATCTGAAGATCGCGGAGGCCACGTTGTTGGAGATTGTGATGTTTTTGTTTTTCCCTGTCTCAAATATTATAATATTTATAGCGGATTAATGTTTTGAAATACCCTATATTTCCTAGAAAGGGTTTACAACCGTGAGACTTTAGGTATTTTCAAAACAAAGCTCACATAATCACATTCTTTAGTTTCAGTCTTGAAGTTGCTCGTATAACTTGTGTAGGTAACGTTATATTCTTCTGGGTGAGAATTGTCAACCACGCGACTTTTTACGTTATGGTTTCTGCAAAGTTTCGGCAAGTATTCATTATCACTTTTGTGAGTTATATACTACAGTATACTGTATGTTTAGGGATAATTTGTTCTATTGAACTTCGAAAGGTTATAGATCTAAATTTATCAAATTCCTGCAGGATTGAAAAGCGTTCTCAAGTATTACTGGGAATTCAAGAATCCGCTACGCCAACCCCAGAACAAAAGAATGCATTCAGGGCCCGTTGTTACCAATTTAGTAAGACTCGAAACAAAACTACTATGGTCCGCCCCAGGAATGTGTGGAGTAGAAAGACGAAACAAGACCTCTGCGCAGGTGGTATGTGGGAAGGATAGGGCCAATGACTGCTCTGGGGGAGGTATTGCTTGAACGAAGCGAGCAATCGCTTGCAGGAAGGGATAATTTCTATGTGAACTCTACTCTACCTTCTACCACGAGCATCTTACCCATTAGCGGATTCGAGCTGATGTTGCCCGCAATACACTCCGGCACATTTAGACTCCGTCCCACCCCCCTATGCGCGAAGTTACTTAAACAGATTCCTGGGACGAACCATAGAAATGGTGTGTGAAATGTTCAAAACGGATATGTGCCGACCATTTGAGGGATAACTGTGTAAATTGCTTGCAAATAACTAGGTATTATAAAGACATGTCTGCAGGAATAAAGACTGTCGAAGGGTAATCCAAGGAAACTAGGACAATAGGAAACAAGCTATTCAGGTATGGTGGTATTGAAAGATTTTCATAACAAAGAAATGATTATAAACGTGTTTTCAGTGTTAGGTTTGTAGGAAAACATGGAGAGTATTTAAAATTTACTTATAAATAATTATATATTAATTATGAATGAACTAATTGTGTTTCAATATTATTTTTATATTTATTTATAAATAAACTGTGTATATTCCGTAGTAACACATGCATATAACCATACATATCAGGGTTTAAACTACAAAATACATAGACTAATTGTCGCAAAAATTCACAAATGAAAAATTATATTTATGCAAATTACGAAAAGCTTATGCAATATTATAAATAATTTTGCAGAAAGATAAAATTAATACTCTAAAGTATGCAAAAACAAAAATGTATATAATTTGTTTCTTTAAGTTTTAGTACTTTCAATCGAGCTTATCACACTCTAGATATACTTATGTAACTAAATCATTAGACGTAGGTATGTTTAGAATCAATTACTGCTGAATTTACATCACATTAAAATACTTTACTTTATGGGCACCCTAAACATTGAAATTATTTACCAGTAGGCCCTTCAAGATTTATTGTTAGCAGAGTGGTTTCTAAATCCAGTTTTTACAAGATTCACGCAACTAAATCCTCGCTCACAATTTACATGTGCGATGGAATTATATAAATCAATTTTTAAAAATTGTTCACTTAACTTATATGAATTTCACCAACTCCTTGAAATCAATTCCTGAACATTTGTTGCTTAATATCATTTTGAACATTGCCCTTGCCATTGGCATTTCATTTAAATTCAGATTAGTTCAAACATCTGATTTCATTTTCTCCATTACCATCTTCGTTTTTGAAGTCCAATGTAGTTGTCGCATTTTTGCACATTTACATTCGAAGTTTGTTGCATTTTTACAAGTCGAGTAGCAAAAGGCGACTGTTTTTTTAAACCCTGATTGATATGGAAAAGAATGTTCAAACTCATCCCCTAAAACAAGAATATAACTTGGGTGGCAGCTGTCCTCCACGCGACTCAATACATTACGAAAAAGTACGCAAGTACTAAAGGGTTAAGCTCGCTAAAAATATTATGTAAAGTGTTGGAAATTGGTATTATTCAGCCTACAATATGTAATCATTCAACTTAATTATGTAAAATGTAACAATAAATTTACCGAGTGAGAAGTCCACCAAAACAAATCGTGTTCACAATATATTGTGTTCGCAATGAATATACTATGTTATAAATTAAAATATTGCTCCCATTTATAGTAACACCATCAGGCGTGCTGAGTTCTCTGCCCAATAGTGATAGCTCTTCGAATAATGAGACACATTATAAACAAATGTTCCTAGTAGGGGTGGGGAAAAAATAACGTAACGGTTATTTTGGAACATTTCCTTACTTGTAACTACATTATGACAACACCTGTTCCACAGAACGGAACATGTTTGGCACTATTGAAAGCAGTGGCGCCAACTTTTAGAAAACACTGGGTGGACTCAAACATTTGTGGTATAATAAGTTAAATAAATGCCATAAGTATAATGATAACATGATAAATCACGAGCCCATATAAGTTGGCGCCACAGTTTGAAAGCAGAATTGGGAATCTTTTCTTCGCACTGAAAGAAATCTGCAAGATAAATAGTAAAGATATGAGGAGCCTCTTTAAAAAATATGCACATTATCTTGAAACTAATGTAACTGAGTATAGGATCCTATTAAACATTAACATAATGCCTGTATTAGAGTATAGTAACTACATTATTAATTTTATTAATGGAGATGGAAATATATAGGTTATGTTTTATTTACAAATATTTTACATTTTTAGTTTCATTACCAATTCTTGAAATTGAACTAAATTCTGTTGAAACATGATTATTGTCGAAGTTTTTACTTACAAAAATAAAACGGTAAATTTTCATATTTCATTAGAATGAGATTATTACTCTTCATGATGGTATTAATATGAATTTTAGCACAACCGAAATTATTCTAGCTTTCATTTACTAATTTTTTGAGAAATTGAACATTATTGTAAACTTGAGGCGAGCAGAAGAGAAAGAATAGGTTAGATTTTATTTACCATTGGGATCCACTTCGATTTCGTGGCCAATAAAATTTACAAATAATTTAAAATTGCATTACATTTCCTGCTTCGAACAAACCTGATCTACGATTTCAATTTGGCATTAGAAAACATTTCCTTCCCCAGCTCACTATGACATCATACTGCATCACATGACATACAGGGAAGTATGTGATCATTTAGCGTCTTAAATACCACTGTTATATTATGTACTAGTCATACATGCATGTTCCAAAATACCACTGTTGCATTACATACTAGTAGTACGTACCTGTCCCAAAACACTACTGTTCCATCAGATAGGCTACTAGTCAACCGTGCGGTTCCAAGATTCCACTATGCACCTTGTAGTTACACACAAGTTACATAATACGGTACTGTTATTTCGGAACTGTTATTTGGAACCTAGTATTTTCGAGGAACTGGAACATTTGGAACTGTTACGAGGAAATAACAACTTTTCCCATCTCTAGTTCCTAGAGATGTGTTAATTATACCAGTATATGCGAGAGACAACAATTGACAAATTTAATAGCTATCAGACTTCCGCATAAATGTGTCCCACACCACAAGTCTACCACACGATAAAATTATAATTGGCGCACATTATACTGCAGCGCGCCTGTTCGAGGGTTAAAAGGGAATATGTATATTTCAGTAGTAAAATGATCATAACATTCCAATATGAATGAAAATATTTATATTACCTTTTGGTTAGGCTCTTAATTGATTCCTCTTATACATATCACAAATTTTTACTTACACATTGGGTCAATCGTCAGGAATAATCTGCATATGGCACGGTGTACAACCCAGACGTCTCACACAATATTCCACACTGTGAAAGTCAAATCAGACAGTGTTGTATTTCATGCACTGAATTTTTGTCGTTCATATTCCACACATCTATAATAGTCATAAATTTCATGGAAATGTTAACATGGGAGATAAACGTGTCTGAGTGAACCATAATGTTTTGAAATTTGACAGGAGTGACTAAAGTAACTGGTTATTCTCATACTTTAACGCATTTTTTTATTCACATAATAACTTGTGAAACACAAGCTTACTATGAAAGAAAACTGACAAAAGAATGCAGTTATTTACGACGTGTTTATTTCTCAGTCCCTAACACATAGCATTCTCTTTGCATATAGTGTCCTGCCCATATCTTCTGACGTCACTGTGCATTTTTCAAGTATTACTTTTCTAGAAATTCATGAGGGATTAGTGCTGGGCCATGTTCATCTAAGCCAAAATATTCACTTTATTTTCTTCTGGAAAATTTTCAGTACGCTTACCTATCATATTTTATTATTATCATGTATTGAAGTACATGTGATATTTCCGTCTAGGGATTCTGCATTACCATATGGTCAAGAATGAGTAGAACGGAAAAAATTCTCTCTGGCACTGGGATTCGAATCCGGGTTTTCAGCTCTATGTGCTGACGCTTTATCCACAAACTCACACCGGATTTGAATTCCGATGCCGGATTGAATCCCTCTCAGTTTAAGTTCTACCTCTCTGTTCCCCTTTGTTGCCTACTCTCATGTATTGTGTCACAGAATATGACAGTGGCACAATGTCCAACACTGTGTAGGCAGAGGTGCTCTCATTACAAGTGGCTATGTGGCCGGGGTCCGACGGAACAAGGCGCCATCTTGAATCACAAGTGATTACTTACGCTTATCATATTACCATGGTGTACCGAAGTACCTATGATATTTCCGAGCAGGAATTCTGCATTACCATATGGTGAAGAATGGGTATAATGGAGAAAAGTTCTCTCCGGCACCGGGATTCAGCACGTACAGCTGAAAACCCGGGTTCGAACCCCACTTCTCGAGAGAAATTTTCTCCATTCTACCTGTTCTTCTATCATATTTTTTTTTTTCTGAAATGTTTGCAAGAATGTCTTGTAGTCGTTCACTGTCGTTGAACTTATATTTTTAAAGCAAGATTTTTGGAGGTGAAATTTGAAAGTTTAAAAAATATTTTTGCATAGTCTTCTGTGTGCGTTATTCCTTCCTTTCCGTTCCAGCGAGCATATATCGGCATTTGGCGACTCGCGAACCAGCCCCTGGAAAACGAAGCAAGTGAAGCGGAGTAGTAGAGGAGAGGCTATACCCCACCATAACGGACTTGCAGTTCGTTGTACACAACGTAACATTATCGATGGTGGCTTGGCTTCATAGTATCATCACAGTCTAGCATATACAGTCAAGAAGCTCAATACGTAGTAAATATGCATCGATACATAGTTGCTCAGCACTAGGATTGCTAATATCGCCTCATTACAGACAATGCGAAATAGTACCGGCACAGTATATTGTTTCTAGCACCCTCACAACTCAAGCTTCGTGGCTGTATATACTAGACTGTGGTATCATGTCATTATCAAGACCTTTGAAAAATCCATGGAGACGTGAATTTCGGCCAGAATATCTATCCTTGTAAAAGATTTATCAATTATTATTGTAATTATGTTAAAACGTATAACTCTGTTTTTTGAAAGTTCACTATTATACGTTGATAATGATATAACTTTCATCCACTATAATTCACCAAGAAGCACTACGGAGCAAAACAATAAATTTGAAAAATGTTATGGAGTTGGTTGTTGACATCATAAATAAAATAAAATCAAAGTCATTAAAACATCGGCAATTCCAAAAAAACTCCAGCATGATATGAGGGAAGAATGCCAAATTTGCCATAAATATTATAGAGCTGGGTTAGCCGTGGAAAATATATTTCGACGGTTTTTTAGACGCGGAAAATAATTTCTGCTTTTACGAAAGAAAAGGTGCAGTAATATAATATTCCCATATAACAATAATTTTAAGTATCGGTAATTGTCGCCTAAGTTTGAAATGTATTTCTCTGGCCTAGGATTTTATTATGTTAATAAATAATTAACTGTTAATAGGACATAGAAACTCCCTAGTTGGAGGACGAAAATTGGCTGCTAGATTTGTCATCCCTTGCCGAAATTTCAGAACACCTCAACAAATTAAATCGGTACCTTTAGGGGCATAATAAAAAATATAGTTCATATGTACGACAGAATCATTTCTTTTCTTTTAATTATAGACGTATGGAAGCAAAATTTATCAGAAAAGAAAATATTTTATTTTCCTTGCATACACTCATTTAGTAATAGGTACTTGTCTACAAGGTCTATATTATATTGATCTCTTGAATGAACTACATATAGATTTTCATAACTAAAGATTCCTCGAATTTAAAATAATTGAAACCTATTTTCAGTTGCATGGAAATCCTTTTGGCTTTTAATTTATGAAAGTCAGGTCTGAATAGAAGAGGAAATTGTGTATACTATTTCTTAAACGACGTGGGCTATTATTGGAAACCCAATATAAAGATCTGGAAGATAATATTTTAAAATTGCTAAACAAATTAAAATACGCTAACCTGAGGTCTTATGCAGTCAAAATCACAATCACGTTTGCCTCCACATTATATTTTCTGTGAACAATTTTTTACAAAAATGAATATTGTAAAATAAAAAATATCTCATATTACATATGAGCTTCTCATTTCACAGTTAAAATTAGCCACATGTAATTTCACTCCTGACTTTAATCAGTTAATCAAAAGTCATTTTCCTTTGAATTACTCTCCCGGTTTCGTTTTTTATACTTTATCATTCATTATTCTACGAAGTTTTTCGAAAATGACGAAGAAACTAAATTAAAACATATCAATAATAACCACGATGTTCAACGTTTTACTTCTAACAAGTAAGTTTACAGCCCGGCACTGCACATTAAATACTGTGGTAAGAAGAAGCATACGCATTTTCCTTCCGCCCCTTCCATTTGAGTGCTGAGCTTGTTGCGTTCTGTTGGTGTATTCGGAAGGTAAGTTTTGCCGATATATGGTTTAGAGTCACAAACTGCGAATACTTCGTTTCTCAGTTTGGTTGCCAGACGTCTCTGAAATCTAATCAAATGTTGCCCTGCTTTGCGAGGTAATCTGTCATCTTGAGAAAGCTGACCTACAGAGACATCTGTCCACAAAAGAGTGAAATATATGGGCGAGAAAATGTCGGTGATTAAGTCAGCATATTATAAATTGTACTTCCACTCGATTAACGAATATTTTATATTGTTTTATCTACAGTAACCTCACTAGAGGTTTTGATTTATCTAGAGAAAATCAATGCTCGAGTAGAATTCAATTGACTGTTACACGAGTAGAAGAAAGTATATGAAGATTAGAAGAAATAAAGTACTCTAATACAATAAAATATTAAGTGACTTACGGCAATACCAAAGTCTTGAAAATGTATTATTGTACTATCTCATCATTACAAATATTCCGCTAGATGGCAGTACTGTGTTATGATCAGCTGTTCTCTTCCTACCAGTTGTGCCTACAATCTTCATTCAACTCCATGGACGAAAACTAGTCAAGAAGACTTTGTTGATTCAGTTTCATTTTTACTAAAACAGTTGCATTTCACTTCAGTTATCAATAAATATTAAACAATCTCTGATACGTGACTGTCCATAATCTCATACAGCAGAAGCTAAAACATAATCTAAATAATATAAACAAGATAAATGATAGAAAAGTTTTAGTTAAGGATGATGAAATAAACATGAATCATTTTAAAAGGTGCAATTATTGAAAGCACAATATTGGCAAACAAAGAAACAAATGCTAGGAAGGTGATAGAAACAAACAAATGCTAGGGAGGTGATAAAAATTGCATGATAAGGAGCCATGATTACTTGAAACACGTCTTTCCATACAGCTTTATTGATCAAAAGTAGTATGACGTAGTAAAAGTGTAATAGTCAACGAAACACAAACGGTTTTAATGAATTATGAATGGAAATGTAATAATATCACCATAGTTATAACCACCATAGTTATGAGTCAGCTAATTTGAAAACTTAGGGAACTCCACTTCTGATGTAAGTTTACATGAAAGACTGAATTTATTTCCAATATGGTAGAAGAACATAGTGATTAATGACGTTGAAGTATTATGTGTGATGTAAAAGGTAAATTATCGCTGAATTTTTCCCAGAACTCTCTCATTCATCGGTATGGCTATTTTACATGCCATAAATCTACATTACGTATATTTCACCTTATCTTTCCATCCGGAAAAAAAAAACAAAAGGAATCTTTATTGCTCGTCAAAGACCATCGCCTTCTTCAATTTTTGAATTCAAAGCCTCAGATCAAATCATGCACAGTTTCCATTCGACAGAAACGACATTCTGATTACTCACTTTAAAAAAATGACATTGTCTTTACTTCCTAAGAATAAATTCACTCCAATTTCGTCCACTATATACATTACATTTCTTAATTTTTCTTCACTTTTTTGTGCTTACTTCTACAAAGGAAACCGAAAATAGTCTTTAATACGAAATACACTATTCCCATTACTGCGGCAAAGGCCAAAACAATGACCGCTATCACATCCAGCAGTAAGTACTGATACCATGGAAGATCCACAGCAGCAGAACGGATGTGTGGCGCGCCGCCATGTCTTATTACGTATTCAGTCCAAAAGATGGCTGTCTCTAGAGGCGGTTGAGGACGATCCCGGAAGAGCTGTGATAAATGCTTGGCATTCTTCTGATAGCTGTAACGTTAAAAAAAGTCATATTACTCGTAATGGCAACTTTATTATTATTCAGAAATTACATTTCAATGTAATATAAAATAATTAAGCACTCTTAATGTTTTATGTTTTACATTTTTTGAAACAAACTCCGGTCTTCAAAATCGATTGCAGGACAGACTTTGATTATGTTTGAAATGATGACTAAATCTCAACCCGGGAGAAGGCGCATACGCGTTATAACATGAAAAAGCGCATGCGGTCAAAAAGACCGCGCTACTGAAAATATGTTATTAATTTGAACTTATTGATTTTTGCTTTAGCAATCTGTCTCATGATAGTATTTTTACTTTAAGCATTATATTACATTAAAACGCAAAACAGAATAGTAATTTGTTAATTATATAACGTGAAGATAGTCTGGTAAGACAAAAAAGAACGAGCACATAATTATAAGTGCACAACTGTGAGTGTTACAACTACACAAAATGTCAACAAAACTCTAATTAAGGTTATGATGGAGTGGGGGAAATCATTCCATCACAATGTTGCCAGTTTAGTACAACTCACACCTTATTGGGATGCATGTTGTAACATGAGAAAACGCACGAGGTCAAAAACACTACGCTCCAAAAACATCTGTTCGAAATAGAGCACAACTTTGATTATTTAAGGTGCACAAATTGTCAACAAGGCGCTAATTATTAAGGATATGAAAGAGTGAGGTCAGAGGTTTCCTGCCATTAAAGTAGTGCAGATATAAAACAAAGTGCGGTCTTTTCCCGCTATACTCCTTTTCCCTGTTAACTCCGTCAGATTGTTTAATATGGGTATGACTTTGTGTACCTAGTTCTAACCTGGCGCTATGCTTTCCATAAGGTTTAAAAAACAATTTGGAAGTCATAAGAAGCTTCGTAACATTGCTACGAATCATATTTTATATATTTGTAAATCCATTATCACGAATCGCCGCTAAGAAACAGAAAACTGAGAAATAACACACCCTTTTGACTGAATGAGTTGTCGATTGCAATGGTAATCATTATATAAATAGCAATCTAGTTCCGCTTAGAGAAAGAAATTAGGGAATAAACTACATTTAAATATAGGATGACATCATTAGCGGTTGGAGAGTAGAGCTAGATAATCGAATTAGTTATACCTTCCCTCCCAGGAAAATTGTATTTTGGATATTTTCGTCCAAAAAATTAGTATGTAGCCTCCATGCGCGGTTGAAGTGAAACTTTGTAATATGTAAATGTTTAGTAATCTTCTTAATTTTTTTTGTGTAATGAGGCGACAATTTAGGGTTAAATTTAACATATAATCAATACTTTCCAGAATTTAAAAATGAAACAATTGGTTTAGGCTATATTGTTAGAAGATATGAAAAATGAAGCCTACAGAACCAAATTGATTATTTATAAATTGCTTTTAAAATATTTGTTTAGCACTTTTATTTGATGTACAGGTACGGAAATAAAATTTGAAGCTCCCTTACTGTATAAGTTTCGTTTACAACACACTGTGCATATGCAGTAAACAAGAGCCCTTGTATATATGCTACATGTGGACAGTAGTGTGAAATTGTTGCCTACATATAGGTGAACTCCCCTCAAGACGAGCTCCAAAGTTTAATTCCGTATCTGTACAATAATTATTTGGTGAACCAAATTTAATTCTAAATCACTGACACTAGTTGGATCAGTCATTCGTTTAATGTTGAAAGTGTAGGAACGTTAACTAAATCGTTGTCACTTTGTAACCGAACACCATAAAAGAGATTAGAAAACGTTTTTTTTTCTTGAACTATTTTCCCGCTCTCGTTCCCGAATAACTTCCTTAGTTTTTGGCTCAATTTTCGGCGATTCATTTGTACGCTTTCTTCCAGGCTACCCTGTTTTTTATATATATGAGCTGTTCAGAGCAAAAGTCAAAATTGGATAATGAGTTTTAAAGTAAAAATTCTGTAAAATACAGCGAAAAGTATCAATTAATATGACCTTCGTGCTATCCACTGTCTACTAATAGTTTAAATAAATTGAATATTAATTGCTACTTTGCGCTGTATTTTACAGAATGTTTACTTTAACCCTCATTACCCATTCTTGACTTAAAGCACTTCTGCTCTGAAAGGCTCATATAATTGTAGCAAAAAACTTCTCAACAATGTAATTTCACTCATTGAGTTTGACTGTATAATGTTATAACACTACACAGAGGACGCACTGTCCGACAGAAGTCCCACTTCCATTAATTATTGTATTAATTTATGTAAACTGGCAGAAAATAGCAAACACGAACAACTTTACATACGTGATAACATAGCAATATACACAATCCCATAGCAACAATACGCAAAAGTCTCTAGATTACTCAAGAGGACAGTAGCGTATTAAAATTTACCGAAGAATAAGAGTGTATATTGGCGTTTTCCTTTGTACTATTGTATGTGATTGCGTTTAAACATGTGAGAGAATTACTCAGAACATAACAGTTTTAAATGCAAACAAAATACTGAGATCTGCTTCTTACCTTGGATCATTCAGTACCGTCTTCAAAGCATTAGATAAGGTCTCTTTGGTAACGTCATCGTAAAGAACCATGACAGAGACGCCCTTGGACATGCAGTTCCTTATATTGAGCTCCTGATCGGCGAACAAGGGGATCCCTACCATGGGCACTCCTGCTTGCACTCCCTCCTGAGTGCCCATAAGACCGCCGTGAGTTATGAAAGCCCGAACATTTGGATGGCCTGCAACAGTTAAGAATTTAATGGCACATTGAATAAAGTTCAGGTTATAAATCTTTTCCAGTATGGTCGTTATCATGTGGAGATTTAAATTTGAAGAGTAACAACAAAGACAGAGTAATATTAACCGAGATAACGTTTAAAGAATCATGTTGCTGAGGAATAAATAAAGGACTGAATATATATTTTAAATTATAATAAGGAAAACCACTTCGATCATCTGCAATGAATTAGGAACGATATGAAAATATTGACAAACCAGAAGAGAGAGAGGTCATAAAAAGGATGAGAGCGCAATAGACTATTAATTAGTAAAATTAATATAATAGATTACTACTTGAATATACAGAGTGATCTGTTTGGGAAGACATAAAATAAAAACGTGATAAAATGTGAACTGTTGCTATTTATTGTTAAATAATTTGTACAAGTATTCTAGAAGAATGGAAGTTTTGTTCAAATTAAACCACAACGTGCCCACCATTGCAAACACGATACAGTTCATATCTTGAAGTTAATTCCTCCCATGTGTGGTCTAACATCTCAGGAGTAACTTTCTCAAATCTGAGAAAATATTTGCTCTGAGATCATGACTATCCCTGGGTCGCTGTGCATAGGACTACATCAAGAGACATTCTCGGGGGAGGACTTCCTCCTCGGACTGTTAAGGGAGCCTTGGTGGGGGTTGCCGATGCAGAAGTGGTATATGGACTCTGTTGGCTGTAGGGACCGGTCGTTAAGGGGGTCAAGTGGTTAGGTCGGTGCACGTAGAGGATCGGTAGACACGCAACTCATCCCATATGGGGAGATGTACAATAGACCTCAGGTCGTAGTGCGTGAGATGTTCCCTCCCTCCTAACAAGAAAAAAAAAGCACTAGTGTCTATGGCGTAGAAACAGTGGCAGATCAATAGATGTACTCGATTCTTTCCAATGCTCGACGTAAGACGGCAGGTGTGTCAAGTCCACTGGATATGGCTCAGGGAAAATAGTAAGTCACCCTTCGTCGACGCATCTGACCTGTTCCACTGCATGACAGTAAACAGCATATTTTATTGTTAGTGCCTGTCTGAAAGAGTGATTGAGGTATCCTAAATGCCTTAGAAACCTATTCCATTCAGAATGGTAAGTTTTCATTTTTTTTAATCATCTCGACAGTATAGAGTTCATAGTCATTCTTCGTCTTTTGTAAACATAGGTACTT
This sequence comes from Periplaneta americana, assembly GCF_040183065.1. Lineage (NCBI taxonomy): Eukaryota > Metazoa > Arthropoda > Insecta > Blattodea > Blattidae > Periplaneta > Periplaneta americana. Next base: position 67,821,835 of record NC_091133.1, on the reverse strand, counting down.
CATTTATTTCGTTATTTTCTTTGTGCAGGCTACTTTTAAGTGCCAATACAGGTGTATTCACGATGTTGCCTGATGATTTTTGTGACTTTGCCAAGGAATGTGAGAGGTTTTTAATGCTGTGTCTATAAAAATTTACACTCTCTCCTGGGTAAGGATTTCAAGGGCCGATTTCCCATTAATAAAGACAAGAGAGTCATTGAAGCAGGACGAACCGTGGAAAGAGTTCGACATCTTCAAAAGAGGGCATTCGTTCCAGACCATCGTAAATACGAACTCATTACAACCTCTTACAAAGAGGCCGGTCTTAAGTGAGCCCAAAAAGAAGGACCTATTGGCCATGCTGGATTTTCTGGACAAGAAGTACCGTGAGTTTTATAGCAAAATTTGTGCTTGAAAAATAAGAAATTTCATAAATTGTTTTTCTTAAACCCATAAACTCATTTGTCTTTGATATTAAGTGCTTTCGTAGAAGCAGAATAAAGTTTTTTAGGTAAAATCTGCTTCCAGGTGTTCTTTCAGAACAATGAAGCTTTGTTTAATCAGATAAGCTCTATAATGTTCCCTAAAAGTTTATAATATATAATTTTTTTAGTAAAATACACTTTCCAGTGTTCTCGAAACTATTTTTCGTCTCGTCTATACAATTTCTTATTTATGACTTACAATCTTTCCCATGTCAGCGTCTCAATTGTGTGAATGATATAGGACTCAAACGAATTCATAAATTGATTAGTGTATGTGAATTAAGTTGGGAGACCGAGACTTAGATGGGAAGATAATATTAAAATGGATTTGAGGAAGGTGGGATATGATGATAGAAACTGGATTGATCTTGCTCAGGATAGGGACCATGGCGGGTTTATGTGAGGGCGGCAATGAACTCCGGGTTCCTTAAAAGCCAGTAAGTAAGCTAGTAAGTATGTAAGTATGTGAATGAAAAAAACAATGTGGTAAATTAATAAGTGATTGCGTCAACAATTTTATTGAATCCATCAAATAATACAGAAATAATCTAGTAGAGGTATATATAAAATAAATAATTATTATCTAGTTACGATAAATTAAATAAACAGGTGTTCATCACTCTCTCTTAGAGTATTAGAATTTCTTTCAAATTATCCTGCGAATTTCGGTTCAATTTCCGATAAGAATATGAAAATATATCTCCTTACGGAAAGTTAAAATAATGTTCCTTACGTATCTTGTGTTTTTCTGTATAATTTGAAACTGTTTTTTGTGCCATGCTATTTGACCTAGAATCCCTGCTTCGTGTGTAAATCTTGTATTGGTTCAGTGAGACTGAAACGAACCTTCGGGGCCAAACTTTTAGATGTATTCGGTATGGTACTCTGAGAAGCACGTGTTATTTGTTTAATATGATCATGTTTGTTAAATAAATGCGTGATTGACAATGTGTGATAGCGTTGGATGTGGATCAATTACCGAATATACTCACAATGTAACTGTTAATGAACTTATATCAAATCGCCCTTTAAACTGTGGACATTGATAACTACACAGCCGACAGGCAAATATAAAACTTAGCTGTCCATACCAACTGTAAAAATTACTGGAAGGAGTGAATTCATTAGCCACTGTGATAGGATGATTAGACAAGATTTTGCTTAATGCAGTCAAATTACTATGTGAACGATAAATGATACCACAAAGTTGCCCAGAACTCTCTCATTCCGAAATTGAAGACTGAATAAAATATTACTGAGAGCCTTCGGCCTTGAGTAGATTGTTCTCTCAGCTGGCGGAGCACGTTTGTGTACCTTTTTACTTCGCATATCACGTGATGGTGTAGAAATACAAAGAAGAAAATAGATTCAACTACACCAAAGCCGTTGTAACTGTGCATCTACTGGCCCCTCTGTAAAGGTTAGTGGCTGGGATGTCCTAGCTCTTTTCTGAAAACATTTGCTGTCAGGAATTGTAAGACTACGTAATATTATACAACTGTTTAAAATAATTTAAATAAAAGGGCCTCGTTATGTAACTATCACGCGATTTCCCCGTTTCTAAAACACTACGACATAACTACTTGGATGGACAATAGACAGCAATCTGAGTAAACTTATCTGTGCTCTGTTTCAGAGTAGGTACATAATCATTATTTCAAGACGCACAGGATTATGCCCCCCCATGTCGACTGATGCTTTGCATTATTTCTTTCGGCGTTACTGTAAAACAGTTGTTTGTTAAACATCGTACAACAATAGAAGAATTAAAGAATTACATTCCAGAAACAATATATTCAATTTCAGAATATATGTTTATAAACTTTTTCGATAATATGCACACAAAAGAACTGAAGCCCGTATAGAAATGAACGGCCATCATTTTCAACAATTTGTTTAAATAGTCAGATTTTGATTATATTTCAATTCAAATGAACTCTCCATATTGTCTTCTAATGTGTTGTACACAGTATATTATACATTGTTTAAAGAATACGTCCGCCTAGATAGTTCAGTTAGTAAGTAAAAACACTTACTGTCAATATTGTATTTTGAGTAAATGAAAACCTAACGAAAATTATCAAACTGAAAATCTTAATAGTTCATAGTTTACGTAAATGGATGCACTTCTTTTCTTCCCTCCTATACCTACCTATAAACATTTAAATTATATAAATATTTAAATTATCTCACTATTATTGCTATTATTATTATTATTATTATTATTATTATTATTATTATTATTATTATTATTATTATCATCATCATTACTATTATCATCATTACTATTTCTTACCAATGTTTATTATTGTCACACTAACATTACTTATCCAACTTTCATTATTTACTTTCATGTTGCTTTATGGTCTAGATATTAGTGTAATAACTATGTAACCAATTGTATTCTATTAGAATTAGAGTCTGGCTGGGCGGAAGAGAAGGCCTACTGGCCTTACCTCTGCCAGATTAAATAAATACATTATTATTATTATTATTATTATTATTATTATTATTACTAAAGTGATTTGTTTGTATTTTGCAGTAGTACGTATAATATCATCAAATTCCGGTCGTGGAAGGGGGTATATAACATAGTAATAGTATTTACGGTTCTCAACCGTTAATCCAAAGGTATAGTCAGGTTAATATTAGAAATTTTAGTAAAAACAAAATGATGACCCAGTATAAATTTTAGTTATACATGCTTTATATTTTACGATCACTTCTATATTCTTCTGACATTCTCTCGAGCGCCTACTTTAGAATCGCTAAATATGATAAATCGATGGGAATATAAATCCATTAGGAGCTAAACTGGAATGGTGCACCCCTCTGCAGTAATCAAGATTAAACAGGCTGTTACAATGTTTGCTAAGTAGTGAGAACTGTCCCTCCCCTTGCGCTTCTAATGTTTACTTTATTTTCAATTTAGTAAAGCCTCGTACTTTTCCACGTCGCTGAGATACAATCCCAGTTTTCCGCGTCCAGCTACAATGATAATAATTATAAACCTCTCACTGGAAAATCCATAGCGAGGGGAAACCATGAGGAGAGACGGGTCCCGACATAAATTAGCTTTTGTTTAACTAAGAGAAATTTATTGTATTTGAAACGACGCTAAAGGTTTCATAGAAGTTAGTTGAATATGCACAGATTTCCTTTTATTTCTTATTTAGCGACGCTTTATCAAGTGCATTGAAGTTAGCTGTTACGTGTTACTAGCGATGGAGAAAATAAATTAAATACCGATATATTGATATTGCAATATATTGCAAACCTAATTTCGATAAACGATATATATCGCAGAAAATATATCGATATATCACTATTCCGTAAGCAAATTTCATTTTAAGGCTACATTTATTGTATTACAATGAAATTACTTAAATTTTAATATTCCTTTTTACCATTGAAATTAACATCATAACAGTCAAAAGCATAAATGTAAAATTGTAACAATAAACAATACATTTTCAATACCGTATTCTAATGTTATATAGGATTCAATCCAGGACACAGATATAATGCCCTTTTCTACCTAACGATGTAATCATTTTTAAATGTAAGTAAACAAACTTTTAATTATTTTTAAATGTAAGTAAACCGCACTTAGAACGTTACAAGTTTTAACAAACTTCACAGTTGATTTGATACAATTCTTCTATAGTAAGTTGCCATTGCAAGTTATTGTTACTCTTTAACATTCCAAATAACAATGGTGATGATTAAAGGAATATAATTTTTATGCACTAAAATATATAATAAGAAAACAGAATGCCAGCACTAGGTAGTGCATAGAAATCATAGACGTAAACAAATGCCACATCGCTATTAAATCCTTCTTTCTCTTTCCATTTCAGAATATAGAAATAAAAGTTTTGATACCCTTTTGAGGTCAGACGGTTCCCTTTCATGGTGGGAATTGCTCTCCTGCCTCGCAGAACATAAATAACAATATTAAAATAGTAGTAGATAAACCTCCCGTCTGTCTCACGTTCGCACACGCTGCATTTTGAATTTGGTGCTGCATATTAAACAGTTTGAATTCGAATTCCAGTCCAGCCAAGGTATTGAGTGAAGTTGCACAATTATGTAACTGTCCACCTTCAGTAGCGTTATCTCTTGGTAATTATCGGAGTTGCCTAGTGTGGATTTTATTGTTGTTGATAATGATAACAATTCCACAAAAAAAATCGATAAATTTATGAGAAAACCGATATATTATACGATATATTGAATCAAAATTTCGATATCGATATATCGCTATATCGAAACGAAAATATCGGTATTTCGTAAAAACCGATATATCGTTCCCATCTCTACGTTACCCATTTCAGCGAGTGCTGACGACCACTGCTGTACATCACGGTCTGAATTCTCTTGTCTGCTCCAGAGTATTGAGTTCAATGCCAATATCGCTTTCCTGTCCTTTTTGTTAGTTTATTCGTTTATTTACTTCAGTATTGCAAGTAGTGGTACCACTGAGAGCAACCTATAAGTACCGGTATTTATAACTCCCCGTTCTTTTTTTTTTTTGTACAAACTTTGATTACATGTGTACAAGTTTGAATACCGTACATAATATTCCTTTTGTAGGAGGTGCACTTGGACAAAATTAATAACTTTCCTCCTATTTAAGGGGTTAGGTACAGCTTACAGCAGTAAAATGTTTGAAAATATTCAACATTTTTTCCCCTCCATTACTGTATCTTGTACAGTAATGATTATTGATATGTGTAAAACTCTGTCCTTTTGCTATACGAAAAATATTTTTACGATTTAAAAAAATTTTTTGTATATATTTTTTCTTCAAAATTCAATATGGTGGCAGTTGACTGTGCAGTGATGAAGCGTTTTCCTCATAACTCATAATCTTGTTAACTTTTTCATGTTACCTCTCTTTTATTTTATTGCAATAGCATGCAATAGCTATGTTTACAATAGCATGCTCTTTCAACTACATTCCTTAATAAATATTTTTTTTTATTTTGTGTTAGAAGAAAATGCTGACATTTGACCATTTGTAAAAGGAATTTATTTTTTATCAATCTATCAAAAGTAGAGAAGTGATTTTGCAACATATTGTAGATATGACATGCATAAATACACACAAAACGTTTCATCACAGAATGTTGGATAGTTTTTTAGTTATGTGGGACACACTTCATCACTGCACAGTAAACTCAATTTGAAAAAAAAATGTAAATAAGTTCTTTTTAAATTATAGAAATATATATATTTTTTTCATATAGCGGAAGTACAGTGTTTTACACATACTAATTTTCATTATTGTACAAGATACATTAATGAAGGAAAAAAAAAATGTTGAATATTTCCAAAATGTTAATGCTGTAAGCTATACCTAACCCCTTAAAATAATTTGGTGAAATTTTGTGCAGAAGTTACAGGTAGTTTATAAACGTAATTAGAGTGTGTCAACAAAAAAATATATGTTACCTGTAACTTCTATACGAAAAAAATATATATGGCATAGGTTATATATAATGGAGCAATCTAGTCAGATCATTGAGAGATAATCAACCATCATTTAGTTTTCTTTCCTCAATATACGAAACATATAGTGAAACTGTTTTCTTATATTTAAAAAAATGTGTATTTTGAGCATACAAATTTCCTGTTTTTTTTTTCGTGTACAAGGATTTCTGCCAAATTTTGAAGATAATTTCTTCAGGATTACTAACATTTACATGTTGGTTTATCGAGGAATGAGACACACGAAATGCAGTAAATTTTGTTAAAAAATAACATAGCCTATGACAATTTAAGAATACAGGCCTAATACAAAAGAGAGATTATTTTCCTTATATGAATTTTAGTATGAAGTTGAAATTTATACATCATAGGCATAATATATCTCCAAAATTTTCTTGTTGAAGGAGGTCGAATATCTGAATATTATACGGAAACCGAAACTTCTTCAAACAGATTTTTAGTAACCTGAAAGATGTACTGCATTAAAAGAAGAAATAACTTAAGCATCCATTTCTGGAAGAAGATAAAAATAGCATACGTGCTTCCAGTATGTTTTTCGTTCATTTTAGTTAACTTAATATATCTACAGAATAATTACATTGTGACCATTCTAAAAATTATAACTTACTCAAGATCTCGAACTGTGGAAACCATTTGGAAGTCTTGACGTTGCTGGGCAACCCGGGAATGTCATTTGTCTTCCACAAGACGCGCTGAGGTAGCTCCGAAAAGACATCGATGAATGCCTGCAATTTTTCCTTGGGCATTGTTTCAGGTCGAACCAGAGACCCCAAGCAAAAGTATATGACTCCATGCTTCGCTTCGTTAATGTAAGTCTCTAAATCCTGTAGGCAGAACAAGTTAAACACGTCACTAAAATTAAATAAAATGTTATCTAATCAAATAACTAACACATTAAACTAACTAAACATGTTAATAATTATTATTCAAGAATATACTTTCTGTGTATGAAAACTGAATAACTTACAGAAATAACTAAAATCACTAACCCACCAAGACAATAGAAGAATAAATTCTGTGGCCGGGAGGAAAAAGGTCTTGTCAATGTTTTTAGATTTTTATATATTCTGGGAGCGGAAACAATCCTCTGCCACCAGCCGCCACTAAGTGCATTCATTACTGCATATGATCACGTCATTTTATCTGAAACGTTGTGACCATCTTAGCGAGAAAATTTTCTCTGCTGAATTGTGGTTTCATTTATACAGAGTGGAAAGTAATTAAACCGACAATCTCCGGGAGGTTGTATGGGACCCAATACAAACAGTTTTCTCTAACGTCATATTGTGTTGTGAGGCACTATTTAACGAGGACACCAGATCTTAATGTAACACAAACCATTGCCATGCTTTATTGCTTGAGTCTCTTATAAAACTTTTACACACCAAAATCACAGCAAAATATGTTAAAAAACATTTACACATTAAAATCACTACAAGAGATTTTCAAAAATACCTCCACTGGCCTGTACGCAAAGGTTACATCGGCGGGATACGAATTGTCTAACGCGGTGAGAGACTTCAGGATTATTGTTTATTTCCCCTGCTGCAGAAAATATCCGGACCACCAGATCATCATCTGATTCAATTGACGTTGCGTAAACAAGATTACGCATCTGACCCCATAAGTAAAAAAAGAGGTGTCAAATCAGGAGATCGAGGAGGCCAAGGTACAGGACCGCCTCTGCCAATCCACTTCCCTGGAAATTGTTCAAATAGTCACGCACACGATGTGGGGATTTGTAGAACACATACGCCGTCTGCCGGTTTAATAAAGCACTGGGTCAAGACGTACAACAAAATGTGAATTTATAAAGTAGTCATGAACTTAAGAACGCATACACCTTCTGCCGTTTTAGTAAAGACTGTACTGGGTCAAGCCGTAGAACAAAATGTGAATTTGTAGAATAATCATGAAGAAAGCATACGTCCTCTGCCGGTTTATTATTATTTTTTCACTTGGTTATTTAACGACGCTGTATCAACTACGAGGTTATTTAGCGTCGATCGAACTTACGATAGCGAGATGAGGCTGAGGATTCGCCATAGATTACCTGACATTTGCCTTATAGTTGGGGAAAACCTCAGAAAACCCAACCAGGTAATCAACCCAAGCGGGAATCGAACCCACGCCCGAGCGCAACTCCGAATCGGCAGGCCTTAGCCATGTCAGTGGTATGCCGGTTTAATAAAACCTCTGAAGAAAATATTATATTAGAGAAAACCGTTTCTTTTGGTGTCCCATACAACCTCCCGGAGTTTGTCGATTTAATTACTTTTCACCCTCATATGAAGTTCGCTAGACTTCTAAGCTGTGGAGAATCCAGCATTTATTTGTTAAGTTAGTGACTTAATTGATGTAGTAAGTTACTTAAGTATTACTGAATAATTTCAGTTCTGGTGTAGAAGTCGAAACAATTTCATGGAGGCCTCCTATATAAAGGTCTTCATTTAATATTGTCCGCTCAACGCGGTTTTTTAATTCTGTTCATGCCACTCTCATAGTCCAACTCCACTTCCTCTGACACTGCACGATAGTTCATTTACGAATCTGTTTTCTGACGGCCTCACATCAGTATATATTCATTCACGAAGATGGCTAGACAGCTGACTCAAGAACAACGCAAATTTTAGGAAGCGAAATTGAAGTACGGGCGTCGCCGATTGAGACAAGCTCAATAGCCGAAATGTAAAAGCACCCTGTGAGCGGACAAGATTGATTAATATAGCCCTGTACGTGTATATATATATATATATATTTAAGTGCATAAATATAGAATCAAAGTTTCCCAATTTAATTACATTCTAAGGGAAGCGATAGTGAAGATTTTACTGCTTCCAAAAATGCGTTACGACTTGAAAAATTTATTCGTATTTTAACTTACCTTCGGCAATTTTCCGCCGCTCTCTATATGAATTCCACCTATTTCTATGAACGCAGGAACTGTTGGTCGTGGTATATTTAAGCTGAAATGGCTATTTACGAAATATAGAGACGTCTTCTTTTTTAGTTCTGATAAAGGAGGAATATCTTCACCGAGATACTTTCTTGACACTTTATCCATCGGCAGTTCAGCAAATATATAATGCCCTACTTTTAAAAGTTCTGTTAGTACCAAATTCACAATCCTTTGACCGAAATTCATATGCTGCGTGTAAGGAAGAAAGTAATCTGGGATATAAGAAGGATTGTCAGGGTTACCCAAGCGATCGTTTGCCCAAGGTAACGCCACACTCGATGTCATACTAATGAAGGGAGCTTTGAAATAATGTGAGAAGCCTATAAAGCAGTCAGGTCCAAATACTTCTGTTATTATGAGATCGTATTTCTCACGATTTTTAATTAATGTTTGTACGTTAGGGTGTTGCAATACTTTTTCGCACATTTCGAGATTTGTCTGCCATATAAAATCTAATAAATTAATATATCCAAAATTTCTAACAACTTGCACAGTGAAATTGTTGAGCAAGACAGGCAAAGCGTCTTCAACACTGATGTCTGTGTAATTCGGAACAGGTTTCTTCTGAGGAAAGAATCCCACCACATCAACTTGATGACCGCGGGAGGCCAGACCCTTGAGCAGGGCTTCAAACATGACGAAATGACTTCTTCCATTCAAACTGAAGAGTGCCAGGATTCTTGCTCCTTCAGAATTGCTTACAGAGAAACTGGCCATGACTGCAGCCGCCAATAGCACATGCCAGCACCTCATCTGTCGAAAAAGACAAAAATAATTCGGCTTAAGTATGTCGCTATCCCACTTTAGACATGAATGTTCTTTCTGTGTTAAAGGTGGATACTTGTGCAGACATTAAGTCACCAGAGTTCCCATTTATACAGGTTTTAAAAAAATTATCCAATATTTTAAGAGGTGCTAGTATGCATTAAAACAAGAAAAAATGTCTCATAAACATAGGTCGTACAACACATACTTTCTGAGATCTGAACATTTGTTCACAGGAGGTGCTCAATGTGACGTCCATTTATCTCAATGCATTTTTCTGCCCTACAATACAGCAGGCTACCGGATAATCATACCATAGTTGACACCCCTGGCATGGAATAATGATACATCGCAAGGAATACTGAAAACAAAAGTTTGGTTGCGGATATGAGCGAGGTTCAGCAGAGATGGTGTTGTGAATTTTCGTAATCAACATGTGTGGGTTGATGAAAATTCCCATGCATTGAATATACAAGGCATCAGCACCGATTCTCAATCAACGTATGGGCAGGCGTTCTTGGCGATAATTAAGGGCCATACGTGCTACCACAGAGATTAACTGGGGCTCGTTATCAGGATTTTCTAATATATTGCCAACCTTGCTGGAGTATGTGCCATGTCAGCAAAGACTACAGATGTGGTTCATGCATGATGGCACACCAGCACATTTTTTCCGCAATGAGCGTGAACACCTGTCGCTGACATTTGAGGACCGCTGGATTGGTTGGGGAGGCCCCACACCTTGGCCTGCTGGTTCCTCAAATCTAAATCCCCTCGACTTTGGGTTATAAAGAACAACCAGGTCAATTTAAAAGAGTGCGTGATTCCTTACGCTGAAGGGCAGAGGAATGCATTGCCATGAATGGACGTCACATTGAGCACCTCCTATGAAAAAGTGTTCAGACCTCAGAAAGTATGCATTGTAAGACTCATGTTTATTAGACATTTTTCTTGTTTTGATGCATACTAGCATCCCCTAAAATATTGGATACTTTTTCTAATACCCTGTATATTGCTAATTTGAGACCGTAAATTGGTTATAAAGCCTTATTTATATGAAGCAAATACTGTCCGTCTTAAAGCTTATTAATTAAATGTGTCCAACACTATAACAGGAGACTCACGAATGCGTTTTTTAGGGCTTTTAGGCTTTTCTCCCGATTCATTTTCTTTCATGTAACTAAATACCGCAATTTTAGACACACCCGTCACTTTAATGGCCGGTTTCTCCAAGTAACGTTTAATTTGGCTTAACAAATGTTAAATTAACAGCTGGTTTATTTTTAACGTTTTGTTAATATCTTTTCCATTTCTTCAATAATTTTGTTTAAAATAACCAACACAACTGTACCTGTCGTTAATACTATTCTAACTACTCAACAGCAGCTGGTAATGATTTTGCACATATAAGGCGATGTATTATTGGCTGAAATTATTATTTAAATTCTGTACTGTAGAGTAAGTCATGAAACATGTATAAAATCATAACCTGTTGCAGTAGGCCATGATCCATATAGTACAGGGAGTTGTTAAATTAAAGTTGTATTGACTAATATTGAATAATAATTATTATAAGTAAGGTTATAGTTGTAATGCTAAATATGAATTTCTGTTCAGAAAAATCTCAGCATTATGACCACCAGGTGGCAATAATTACAGGGATGTGTGTGTAGTCAACTGTACACAAAACCCCGAGGAGAATTCCGTATCATATAAAATTCTCTACTCACACTCTCTGCTTCAGGTCCATGTAGAAATTATATATGATTTATCTTAAAGAAGCGCTGAAACATTTTATTATTTAATCATTACATATTTTGAAGCATTGATACTAAATATTCCGTAAAGAGAGACAAAACACATTATTTTTATAACTTTTGTCTGAAGAGATGTGGCGTCATCCTCCATGTTTAACTGTTTGTTAAATGAATTAACTGCTTGAAATCCTACATTTAAAGTTAACATACAGTTAACAATCTGTTAAGCCAAACTAGTGTTGAAGACATGAAAAAAAGCTGTTGAGGGTTTAACAGTCGTTAAATGTTCTAACAATACTTGAAGAAACCGGCCATGAAATGACTAACGAAGTTGATTTTCTTCCATTCAAACACTATACACGTATTCCTTGGTATCAAAGTGTATGTAATGTCCTCTACCACCTATTAAAAAGAAAGCAATTACCAAGCACATCAACACCAGAACACCAATCACAGTATCCATCATTTTCAATGAAAAGTTTATTCCAAGTGACGTGTTTAAAAATGAATTTGACTAGGTTACAAGCAGGGCTAGACTAATGGAGGATAACAAAGAACGTTAACATGTAGGAAAATCCTGCCACAAACAGGTATGCTGTAGTACTAGCACAGTCTAGTAGGCCTATGTACAGTCACGAAGTTCAATACGTAGTAAATATGCATCCATAGATAGTTGCTAACCACTATACTAAAAGCCAGGTTATGAACCGACTAAACAGGAAGTGGTTGGCAGGGCGAGAGGAAAGTGCGGGTTAGAGGGGTAGCCTGTGCAGCGATGACACTTTGAGTATGGCGGGGCGGAGGGGGGAAGGAGAACGGAGCTTTTCATTGGACCTCACGTGAAAATGTCGTCTGCTAACGAAAATCTGGCAACGGAATCACGGAGACAGTGTAGCCAAACTTCCCAGTTCATTTGCAATACCACGTGCATTTCGTACCAGCGTCATTAGCTTGTGCTTTCTTAAAAACAGTAATTTTAATTACTAATATTGTAGATAGTGTTATCGAGAACTATAGACAGTAGTTATTTTAAACATATCGGTGACAAACGCTGAACATGCTTTGAATCTCGCGCCACTATGTGGCAATAGAGCTCAGAAAGAGAGCAACAAAACGTTGCTTCCGGTTTAGTCGGTTCATAACCTGGCTTTTAGTTATAGGATCGCTAATATCGTCTCATTACAAACAATGCGAAATAGTATCGGCACAGTCTATTGTTCCTAGCACCCTCACAACTCAAGCCTCGTGACTGTATATACCAGACTGTGGTACTAGCACGCTTCAACCTCTGTTATTACTGAATGACATTTAAACTTAACAGCGGGAAATTTCCCTTCTGTATAAAAAAAATAGAATATAGTTTAAAATCTTCGTAATAGCAAGAATTGAATGGGTCAAAGGAACCAAATTATATTTTTGATCAAAATTATGTTTTTTAACGAAAGTTACGTGTCATATACATGACATTCTCCTATAAAATGTTTCCAGTAGCAGGACTACATCGTCTGTACAAAGTCTTAAAATTCTTCCGTTGCCGATATACTTTTACCCTATAATGAGATCTGACTTCGCCACATTTGTAGCTTGACGGTCCTCATTTTGTTTTTGTTGCTGGAATTGCTAATGAAGCGTGCGGTTACGTAACCACTTATTGCGTATTCTGACGCGCGTGCAGTGACGAACTCTTCAGTCATGCGAGTACCGGTATCGATCTCTCGAAGTTTGTGCATATTTTACTTAGACATACGGAAGATAGCTTTAAAACTTTATTCGGAAGTCAATATGCAGCACCGTCTCGTAGCGGAGGGTCAAGAGAAAAACAAATTCAGTTTCGTCTATTCTTTTCCTAAAACTGATATCTCTTTCAGTCTCAATAATGTAAACAAGGGCTGTCCAACTGCAAATAATATACAGGTCTTATGGCTGTGACGACAGAATGCACTTGTCGTTATGGTTTATTTGAAGCTTTTTGTTTTCCAATGTTACTTCCAACAGGTTTTTAGGTATATTTTCTTAACAAATTTACTATGGTATTATTATTATTATTATTATTATTATTATTATTATTATTATTATTATTATTTAAGTAATGACTGTTATTATTCGATTGAGAAGCTTTTGTCATCCATTCTGCTCTCAAAAAAGAAGCTGGAAGTTAAAATTCATAAAACAGTTATATTACAGGTCTATCTGTATGCTTATTAAACTTGGACTCTCACGTCGAGAGAGCAACAGAGATTAAGGTTGTTCGAGAATGGATTCATTAGGAAAATATTTGAGGCTAAGAGGGATGAAGTTACAGGATAATGTAGACAGTTACACAACGCAGAACTGCACGCATTGTATTCTTCACCTAACATAATTAGGAATATTAAATCCGGATGTTTGAGATGGGGAGGGCATGTAGCACGCATGGGTGACTCCAGAAATGCATATAGGCCTAAAGTGTTAGTTAGAAGATACGAGGGAAAAATACCTATTGGGTGGCCGAGACGTAGACGGAAGGATAATATTAAAATGGATTTGAGGGAGGTGGGATATGATGCTAGGGACTGGATGAATCTTGCTCAGGATAAGGACCGATGGCGGACTTTTGTAAGAGAGGCAATGAACCTTCGGGTTTCTTAAAAGCCATTTGTAAGTAAGTAAGACAGACCCTATTATTATTAATAGTATTTTATTATTATTATTATTATTATTATTATTATTATTATTATTATTATTATTATTATTACTATTGTTGTTGTTTGCTTGTTAGAAATACAAAATAATTAATATTTTGTGATACTTGTACATTTCTGTCGATTTAAAATTATTAGGGCTACCTATAAACCTACTTAAATTGTCGCCTTCTATATTGTAATGGAGTATGAAAGAAAAAATTAAACCGATGTTGTGAGTAATTAAAGTTAGAGAAAATTTCTCTAAGAGCAGCTTAATTTGTTACGGAACTCAAAGCTGAAACACCGAATCCCGAGTAAGACATGTGGGATTGTATATTTAATCTGTGATATTCCGTAGATCTAGTACCGTGATGTTTGCACTTACCGGGAATCAAGTAGCATTTCCCTTTTTTGTATCTCTATTTATTCATATTATTCATGTTTCACCACGTCCTTCAACACCAACTTATTATCCAATGCAGTGAGATAAAGGAGTGAGTGTATATCTTTGTACCAACACTTTGCAGCCGCAAAATGCTGGCAAGGGACAAACCCATGGACGGAAAACAAATCTCTTTCCATTGCCCACGCCATGAATCGAACCACGGATTGCGTAATTCAGAAGAGAGAGTCAATTTTACTATATTGTTGTTTGTTGATTAGTCAACTATCCGAATACAGGTTTAAATCTCATAAGAAACACCAATAAGTCATCACTCATGAGGAAACTAAGACAGGAAATAAGAGGTAAGGTGACTAGATCCTTTCTCCATTTCATACATCGCTGATTAGTAACATATCACCAGGCTTCGAGACTTTGGACCCGATACAATAAGTTTACTGTTCTTGTACTATAGGTTGTTGACTCCCTGCAGGTAGTGAAAGGTAGATATGTGTTGAGGTATCAACGTTGCTATTTAGAATATAGTACGATAGTATGGGGAAACGCACACATATGGACATTCTGAAAGTAAATATACATTACACAATGACAATGTCAAAAGAATGTGAAAAACATTTATTCTCCTGTCTTTTATAAGCATTTGTGTTTAATTATACACAGTGGTAATGGTGGAAATAAGCATGTAGCAATTTTAATTTCTTCATTTATCCTATTAGTCGTCTTTAGGAAGTGCAGTTACAGTACAGAATTGCAATGTACTACAAAATACATTTTCAGTGTCTCAAACGTAAATCTTTTTCAGTTGTCTACCAAACACAGTTTGTACTGTGAAAACTATGTCGTATGACGTGATAGGAGCAAAACGAAAAAATCTAACATCATTGCAATCTCTAAGAGACAGTCTTTTATTCTCGGGTGACTCTATGCTGTTTATATTACACAATGCTCCATTTCCGTTATTTTTACATAAAATTGATTTCCAGTTCTGTTTTACAAGTTCAGTAACCGGTGTACTTGATGTCTCATTAATTCTCTGCGTCATTTCCTCAAATAATTTGAGGGCTTCCGGCATCTCTCGCTCTGACTTTTCTAACCATGTAACGGTTTCAGACACAGTTTGAAAATAGGTTTGTAAGAAAACCAAATTATTCATCAGAACCTTCAAATCCATAGCGTTTTCCTTTGCGTATTTGTTGTCATTCATTCTACAGTATCCCCACCCACTGTACGCTTTACCACTATACTCAGTACGCCGCTATGCGGATTTCCCACTGAACTGCTCTATCGGGTCCGAAGTTTCGAAGCCTGCATATCACACAAATCAGACCAGATCTATACAAACAATTTATTATTCTTCCTCTGACACATATCGTCAAGTGAGATGTACTGTCTGATAATAATAGATGTACATATCAGCCAGAACCTCAATCAGAGATATTCGCTACATTAACAGTCCATAATTTAGTTCATTTGTTCGCTCATTCAACTATTCATTGTTAATTCGTAACAAGGTTCTGTACAAGAGAACTGTCACGTAAGTACAATTTTATTGAGATTGACAGTTTTAATGTGCTCTTGTGTACCTATAATACAATGGAGCAAGTCCAGAACAGTTGTAGTGTTCTCTTTTGATCCTCTTAATCCTTTCTTGGTCTTTTATGTAGGCCTACAGTAATTAGCACCATTTACTATTGCGGTTTGTATTTGTATGTGTTATCTGGTAGGATGGAAGAGAAGACCCTCTGGTCTTAATCTTCTTAGATTAAATAAATAAATGAATAAATACATATAGGTCTATAAATAAATAAATAAATAAATAAATAAATGCAGTGCTCGGTCATAATGCTCCCTCTCGAAATGCAAGTCAATTCAAAGCCTCAGAAATGGTATGATGGAATGACAAATGACTACGTAAACCTACTATTGATTACGTACAAAGGAAAATAATGTGCCGATGCTCTGCAAAACTAGCTTCTAATGTTGTTGCAGGAGGTTCCCTTGGCAACGAGGATGGGTATATTCTTCCAACATGACGGAGCCTCTATATACAGATTGTTTAAAAGTATCCAATATTTTTGGAGGTATGCATGAAAACAAGAAAACAATGTCTAACAAACATGGGTCCTACGACACATTCTTTCTGACTGAACACTTGTTCATAAGAGGTTCTCAATGTGACGTCCATTTATGGCAATGCATTTCTCTGCCTTACAATACAGCAGACTACCAGATAATCACACCGTAGTTGACACCCCTGGCATGGAATAATGATACGTCGCAAGGAATACTGAAAACAGAAGTCTGGGTGCGAATGTGAGTGGGGTTCAGCGGAGATGATGATATGAATTTTCATAATCAGCATGTGTGGGCTGAAGAAAATCCCCATGCAGTTGAAGAAACAAAGCATCAACACCGATTCTCAATCAACGTATGGATAGGCGTTCTTGGCGATAGACTAATAGGGCCATACGTGCTACCACAGAGATTAACTAGGGCTTGTTATCAGGAATTTCTTATTAATCTATTAACAACAAATTTCAAAGAATGCGTGATTTCTTACGTCAAAGGACAGAGAAATGCATTGCCATGAATGGACATGACATAGAGCATCTCTTATGGACAAGTGTACAGATATCAGACTGTATGTGTTGTAGGACCCATATTTATTAGACATTATTTTCTTGTGTTGATGCATACTAGCACCTCTTAAGATATTGGATAGGCTACTTTTTTAACAGTCTGTATTTTAGCCGTAGTTGACACATCATCTATATTTCACATTTCCCGAACAATGACTCGGCTGCGGTGGTTACGTGTATTGGTCACCAAAGTCCCAAGACCTTACTCCTGTTGATTTTTCTCTGTGGGGGTGTATGATGGCCGAAGTGTAGAAAAATAAAGTAAACAAAAGAGAAAAATTGTTTGGTAGCATTATATTAAAGACAAGACCTCGGAAGATCAACACTTACCCTTGTCAACAGAACGGAATAGTGCACTGAAGCTGGTGATGGAATTTTCTAAACGTTAATTTGAACTGTTGAAATTTATTGATACCTTGTTAATAAGTAATAAATGTAATCATTATTCCATTTGTGTTTTTCTGTTTGCCACTTGTAACACTTTTTATAAGTAACATTAGAACATTACACAGTATATGTGAAGTTTTTTTACCATACACTCCCTTAAATATGTACTATTCCTACTGTTTTACCTGTGTATATAGATATAAATTATCAGTAAGAAATGAATTGCACTTCTTGAACTTTTTTATCGCTAAGAGACAGCTGGTTGGTTATACTGAAGGTCATTTTCTCTCTGTTTCAATGTTAAAAGCCGTCGAAGTCATAACAACCTTGAACAAGTTTTAATTTCACCAGACATAACCTCGATCTCATTGAAATGTATATTTTACAAACAATAGGAGTCATCCTCGATTCAAGTTCACAAAAGCATTGTGCCGAATATTTATCACAGCTGGTTTGTAGTATTTAGGTAACATTTGTTTTTGAATGATTGCGAAATACGTTATGTAATTTCATTTCCACCGCGCTTGAGTATAAACAGAACTTACTGAATGTTCAAAAATATGTACGCCTATACTAATATAGTAGTTCTATACATAATTTTTAGAGTCGGCGTTGACTTTTACAATGATAAATTCTTACGTAAATATTAGTTCTTCATGTAAGTAATGTTATTGGTAGAGTTCATTAGTAGTTCCCAGTTTCAGAAGCGACTAAATAGGAAAGAGCTCGTTTGTGATGAGAATTACAAAAAGTTAATTTTATTATTAACATTGTGGTAGTCACTCGTTTGGCTTTTTCGTCCTTCAGTCAATATAACGCTACAAATTTCGCACATCTTGTATTACTTTTACTCTCAGTCTTCATCGAATCCACAAGCAGTGTCCTTTACTAATATGCTGCGTTTGTGGCTCAAGTTCACATGTTGTAGACTTCCATTCGGGCGGCCCTGGTTCGATCCTCGGCCTCGTATTGTTGGATTTTATGGTGAACAAAACAGATGTTGCAGAAGGTTTTTCTCGGGGTACTCCCGTGTCCTATCATTCACCAATACTCTCCACCTGTCCTTTATTTTATCTATCATCTGCAATCGTAAAAATAGGCTGGGGTAAAGTCTTGAGAGTACTATGCTGATATAGGAAGGACTTAGGGCTTATCACGCTATTTGTGTGCGCGGAATCTGGTGCTATCAGGGACTGTAGCAGGATGGGCCAACTGTCAGCGTCGGTTGTTCAGGAAGGACTCTGGGCTCCGAGTCCCTGAGGCTTATCATGCTACTCGTCTGAAAACGGGACGAGGCAGGATGGTCCACCTGACATTGTCGCATTCACAAATGTCACCCGGGTCCCTGTCGAACTTGGACAGTCATCGCATACAATAGGCCTATGTAGGATATACAATGAGCTAAAGCGTGCCTAAGTGTATGGATCGTTCCCGGGTTTAGCCCTCGAAAAAGCAAGTCGAGCACCTTTTCAAGTAACCTCCGACAGATTTTTGAGCGTCACTTTTAGGCTATGACTGTGAAACACTGTCAGTGTATCGGGGATCACTTGAAGCTAGAGATATACCATTCTATATTTGTCTTATTAATTCAGATAATTTAATATTTGTTATCTGCTTCTTCTTCACTCATAATAATGTACTTTGCTATTACCTGCGTGCTTAAAATGAGCAGCCTTGTTGTAAAGAAGGCCAAGTCCATTTTTTTCGAAAGTGTGGTTAAGAGTTATTCTTTTGGAAAATTGTACATGGACTCCGAATTTACTATTATTTTCTGTCAAAAAACGGAGAGAAATGTGTTAAATTATGTTTTAAAAACGAATCTTCGTTATAAAGACGGCTACCTCCTAAGCGTTTGTATGACGAAAGCGGCCAACTCCACGAAAAGCCAATCAGAGGCTTGAATTAGGTCATGTGATTGAGCAGGTGGTTGTGGTAGATGGAGGAGTATGTTAATAGCATTGATTAATTTTTGTTCTGTGCAACAATGTTGAAAAGCAATAACTTTACTTCAAAAGCGCCAGTGAATTTCTGCAGTATTTTCTATAAATTGTAATGTGAAATTATTTTCTGTTAAAGGTATATTCATAACATAGATTTCTTTTTACTCTGTGTAAAAATGTTGTAAAGTAATAAGTAATAGCTTTACTTCCAAAGAGTCAGATAATTTCTGCAGTGTTTTCTATTTGTTATGTTGGAATTTTTCATATTAATTTCATGTAGTTGCACCAACATAATGTACTTTTCTTAAAATAAATATGTTTCTGTTTATTCTTGAAGAGATAAAATATATTGAAATTTTTAAACCACTCTGTTTCCCTACTCAAATATATGAAGTGTGCTGTCATTTATGTTACAAAAACGGCCTCCTCCCATCCTTTGTTACAAAGCCGGCAAAGTCCATTTTTATTTTTAAATTATCTCATTATATTCATTCATAATATTCTGCCCAAGGGCAGGTCTTTCACTGCAAATCCAGCATTCTCCAGTCTTTCCTATTTTCTGCCTTCCTTTTTGTATCCTAATATGATCCATATATCTTAATGTCGTCTATCATCTGATAACTTATCTTATTCTCTCGTTCACCTTTTCTTCAAATGCATCCTTCAGAAGGCAGTTTCTTCTCAGCCAGTGACCCAGTCAATTCCTTTTTCTCTTTCTGATCAGTTTCAGCATCATTCTTTCTTCATCCACTCTTTCCAACACAGCTTCGTTTCTTATTCTGTCTGTTCACTTCACACACTCCATCCTTCTCCATATCCACATTTCAAATGCTTCTATTTGCTTCTCTTCACTTCGTCGTAATGTTCATGTTTCTGCCCCATACAATGCTACACTCCATACAAAGCACTTAATTAGTCTCTTCCTTTGTTCTTTCTCCAGAGGTATGCAGAAGATGCCTCATTATACAGTGAAACCTCTCATTTACGGACACCGAAGAGACGTAACAATTTGTCCACATCTGGGAGGTGTTCTTTATTGGGAGGGAAGCTTCCCAATCTAATAATAAATTTATAATAAGCATTATGTATCCTTGCACGCTTTAAATGAAATGTATTACTGTAGTTCAATTCTGAATACAATATACTACAGTAAATTCTTTGCAACTTTGAACTACAGTAGATAAGACCGTAAAAGGAAAATACAGTACTGTGCCATGCAATTTTATTCTAGATCTACAGTTATGTAGTACTGTAATTTACAGTTTTCAACTTAACCTTTACGTTCAGGTGCCATGTCTCTCGAAACCGAACAACTGATTGAAGTGAAGAGAATAATCCTGTTAACCCTATCATGTGTCGAATACAGTTTCACGATCGCGGAAACCTTGGACCCATCAGACAGGTTAAATTTTATGACTTTGTTTATCCACCCGCTTCCAGCTAACAAGGGGTAGCCGGCTGGGCTAGTGGTAGCCTACGAGACCCTTATTGTCTTCTTTCATGTTAAGACATTTCTGTACTAAATCTTCCATTTTTGTAATACATTAGATCTTGAAATTCAAGTTCTGTTCGCAGTCAGAAGGTGAAGCAAGCTTTAGGACTGTGAAATAGCTGTTCGTGTCTGAAAGTGTCCGTAAAGAAGACTTAAATTTATCATTATTTCTATATTATTTCAGTTGGGACGTAAAAATCTGTCCGTATCTGAGGAGTGTCCGTATCTTGGGGTGTCCGTAAGGAGAGGTTTCACTGTATATGGAAGATCAAATATTTAAATTAAGCAAATTGTTTATTCTAAGCTGCTAACATATTGCAGAAAAGAATTCAACTTCCTAAGTTGGCTTAAACAGTCTAAAACAATTTTTGGCATCTGCTGAACACTTTTGACAAATGAATATGGCCGTCTTTATAACTAGACAACTCAAATG
This sequence comes from Periplaneta americana, assembly GCF_040183065.1. Classification (NCBI taxonomy): domain Eukaryota; kingdom Metazoa; phylum Arthropoda; class Insecta; order Blattodea; family Blattidae; genus Periplaneta; species Periplaneta americana. The sequence continues at coordinate 67,800,419 of NC_091133.1, read as the reverse complement.
TTACAGGATTAATTCTCCACATTTTAATTGATCCAAAAAAAATATACAAATTGATTAAATGACTTAACACTAAGTATATCTACCTAAACACATATCTATGCGTCACTCGCACTTTCCACAGTACAAACAAATAATAGTGAAAATTACCGCTGTACGGTATACAAAAATAAAATAAATACCTTGTGAAAGAACCGGCGGGAAAGCTAAACGGTACTTCCGAACGCACAATCGAACTGATGATAATGTGACACATTTCGTTCTTATAGAAATGTTCTTTACGTTATCTAGTACAATAAATAGAATAGCCTAATGGTGATGAACAAATTACAGAGAGGCAGAAAAAAATGAAGTCGAGGAACTTTGTGTCCTTGTGAATTCAAGGTCGTGCGTCGCAGACTGTTAGTACTCCTTCGTACGGAAAACGTCCAGATATTAGAAATCTCTATATAAAAATATCCAAACATGTTTTGCTCGTGCCATTTAGTCTAAACATAAATGATGAATTTATAACGTTCGATATATGAAAAAGTCCAAATTGCAAAATAGGCCAGGATTCGGTCGGTCCAACATATAATAACGTTAAATGACAAAAATAAGAATATACTAAATAAGAAGTGATGGTAGATTTTCGAAAGACAATCAATTTAAATCACTTTACAATGCATTATTATTGTTTACATGATAAGTTGAAGGTCCCGGGGTTTCAATTTATTACTTTTAGGTTAGCAAAATTGTCGACAGCTTCTAATGAGGCAGATATTGCGTATAAAGAGAAAAATTAACCTGTGCTACTGTAACTACAATGATAATTTATATAATTTATCAAAATTTGAGACGAAAAGAATTACGAATATTACTAACACATTAGTACAAAAACAAAACATCATATTATCTATGGCAATCTCAGACCTCGAGTGGCATTTCTTAGAACTATTTCGTGAATAAAATAAAAAATGTAAATAATATATCCCTAAAATTCGCTCACAAAATGTTAATAATTGTATATTTATGAATACTTAACATATTCAGACATTGTGAAGTCAAAAGAGATAAATACGATTACTGCAATAAAGAAATTGAATGTTATTCAGTAATGCCAATCCAGAAAAGCGAAATACATGTTTAAAAATATTAATTACATGCATTGCGCTTTTCTCTTATTATTATAACAGAAATACATTTTCATTATCTGCTGAAATCATAATTTAATTTAAACATTTTATAGTGTAGGCCCAATAACAAATAACCTGATTAATACATTAATTAAATGAACAATTGTTATGAAGGAGTGTCATTTTCTTTAGATACAATGGACATGGAATTAGAAGATGAAGATGTAGATGTGGAAGTAGGATTCCACACTTTATTTAGTACAATGGATTCATGTTCATCGATTTACGTAGAAACAGTTGCCGACACTGACTAAACAAAAGAACGACCATGCATTAAATTGATAGTGATGAATTCAACTGCAGAAATTATCGCGATGTATGGCTGTGATTGCTTGGAATTTAAAATTTCATTACACTTCATTGGCCGAAAATGGAATGACGTCATATAAAGGAAATAGTCATGATTATTCTACAAGGAGGTATGTTATTTCTCCCCCACTCATTTAAACTAAATATAGGCCTAATACAGAATCTGATCTGAGGCATATATCTAATTTTAGCCCAACTATAGTTATAATTATTTTATTAATATTTGTCCACCCCTAACATTAATGAATAATTATGATTTCGAAAAGGAAGCTTTGGCTTTGTCTGGAGTGAGCTAATTGTCCTATAAATTGATAAATTGTACATAATTTTATTTTTTGTAAATGAGCTCAATAAGTAATAATAATAATAATAATAATCAGGGAAAGGATTTATATGTAAATACATATTTACTTATAAAGCTAATATAATTTATATTTTGCATTATCTTTATGTTTCACAATGTGTAGGGTTGAAAAATCCTACTTTTATTTTCCATATTTTTCCATATTTTAGAGTTTAGTACATATTTTCGTTAATTTCCATATATTTTCCATATTTCATATAAAACAGTCCATATTATATTAGGTTTAACAATAAAACAAAACAAAATTCCATTAACTTTTAAAAATACATTTCAACAATAGAGATTTAAACACATGTTCAGTAATCCCTTTAACATCAGAGTTATTTGAAAATTAGCAGTCCTATCAACAATGGGAAAGTAAGTTACAAAACTGTATTAATTTAATTTAAAATTTTTAACAGACTTCAGTTGTGCAGCTCAACAGTTAAATGCCAGTCAGAGTACACATAGGTTCAGTTTTGTAAATCATACTATAAAGACGGTAAATATGCCAAAAGTACGTCATTCAGTCAATTTAAAATCAAAACTAACAAGTTACATTTCAGAATTTAAAGAAGATGGTTTATCAACTGACAATAAAATATTATTTTGTAATTTGTGTCAGTGTGCAGTATCATCTACACAAAAGTTCCTGGTGCAACAACACATTACAACTAGTAAACATCAGGCCAACAAACAACTAAATTCCAAGCAGAGACAATTGTTTTTAACACAACCAACAACATCGAATGTAAGATCTGAGTTTAACATCGACCTGTGCCGTTCTCTCATCTCTGCTGATATTCCTCTCTACAAACTAAAGAATAAGGTCTTCAGGGAATTCCTTGAAAAATATACTCAACATACAATCCCGGATGAGTCAACACTTAGGAAGACGTATGCTCCATCCATCTACGATGAGACAATACAGAAGATAAGAGATGAAATTAAAGATAGTTCAATTTGGGTTTCCATTGATGAGACTCCCGACAAAGAAGGTAGACTTGTTGGTAATGTAGTTATCGGTTTGTTAAGTGAACAATATTCTGAACGAATTCTTTTACATTGTGATGTTCTAGAAAAGTGCAATAACAAAACTATAGTTAAACTGTTCAACGAAGCTATGGGTATCCTGTGGCCAAAGGGTATTATGTACGATAATGTGTTATTCTTTATTAGCGATGCTGCCCCTTATATGGTCAAAGCTGGACAAGCATTATCTGTTGTATATCCTAAATTGACTCATTTTACTTGTGTGGCGCATGCATTTCATCGTGTGGCAGAAGTGGTCAGAGACAATTTCCCTAAAGTAGATTTGTTGATTTCATCAGTGAAAAAAGTATTTCTCAAAGCTCCCAGTAGAGTTAACGTGTTGAAAGAAATGTACCCTGAAATTCCATTGCCACCAAAGCCAATTTTAACTAGATGGGGTACATGGCTAGAAGCAGTTGAATATTATGCCGAACATATAGACTCTATTAACAATGTTCTCCTTGCATTGGACTCTGAAGATGCAGTCTCAATTGATATTACGAAAACAGTTACCTGTGACATAAGTGTGAAGAATGACTTAGCTCACATTCAGCATACATTTTCATGCATCATAAAAACGCTCAAAAGTCTCCAAAATAGGCACCTTTCACTATCTGAAAGTTTTGAAATTATAAATAGTACTGTGGAACAACTGAATCGTGGTAGAGGTAAAGTTGCAGATGCAGTAAGAGCTAAGGTGGACACTGTACTTTCAAAAAACCCTGGATATGAAGAACTACAAAAGGTTGTTGCTGTGATGAGTGGTGAATCAACAGTGAAGATTAACTTGGACTTATCCCCAGCAGACATTGTGAAATTGAATTATGTACCAGTTACTTCTTGTGACGTCGAACGCTCTTTTAGTCAGTATAAATCTATCCTCAGAGACAATAGAAGAAGATTCACTTTTCAGCACTTGAAAGAAATGTTTGTAACCTATTGTTATGGTAACAGACAATAAAAATTGTGTTTTGTTGAAACTACATTGGAAGATAAGGTACGTCCATTATATTTTTTGTTTAGTTTGATTAAAATGTACCAATATTTAACGTACATAGTCATTTTTTTATAATTTTAAGTCCATATTTAATTCCATATTTTGGTAAAAATCCATATTTAATTCCATATTTTGGTAAAAATAACTACATATATATTTACATATTTCATATATTTTTAGTCCATATAAATCCGTTCCCTGATAATAATAATAATAATAATAATAATAATAATAATAATAATAATAATAATAATAATAATTATTATTATTATTATTATTATTATCATCATCACTGTCATCATCTTTCCGCATGGACGATTCCAGAAATGCATATAGTGTGTTAGTTTGGAGGCCGGGGGGGAAAAACCTTTGGGCAGGCCGAGACGTATATAGGAGGATAATATTAAAATGGAAATGATGGTGGAGACTGGATTAATCTTGCTCAGGCTTATGTGAGAGCGGCAATGAACCTCCTGGTTCTCTAAAAGCCTTAAGTATCACCATCAATCCAAAAGTTAAATAAAGACGTCCATATATTAGCCGTGTCCCCAATAGAAAATGTTGTAATGCTCAATGTCTTACAAATCATAATTTAGATAACATTGAAATTTAAAAAAAAAAGTTACAGAAGTACGAGGATTCAAAGACCTCAGAGGAAAGGTATAACTCTCATGATATTGTATCAGCAAAACTTTTCGTTCTGGAAAGGAATTTTAAAATGTTACATTTATTTGGATGAAATTTCTGCATATTTAAAGAACAACATTTTTTTTTCAATCATTTATTGTTATAATACTGTACGTTGCTATCTCAAACTGACTGAGCGTGTTGGGAATTAAATCAATGGCTTTCCCAAAACACGCTATGAAATATTTAATAAAAAACAATAAATGTTTATTTCGAAAAGGAAGCAGAAACGAGCGAAATTGTATTAAGCTTCTCTGTTTGAAATATTTCAAAGAACAGCCCCTCCCCCGAAATTAATGATACTACTTACGGTTCATCAGATATATAATTAATGGCGGGTACTTGATTGTTTCTCATTCATCCATATAAAGTCAAAGTTGTACAGATTAAGGTGCGCCATAGGAGGCTGGTCTACTCTTTACTCGCTGTGAGATGATGGAAAATGTTAAATGTTATGTTTTATTTAACGACTCTCGCAACTGCAGAGGTTATATCAGCGTCGCCGGATGTGCCGGAATTTTGTCCCGCAGGAGTTCTTTTACATGCCAGTAAATATGCTGACATGAGCCTGTCGCATTTAAGCACTCTTAAATGCCATCGACCTGGCCCGGGATCGAACCCGCAACGTTGGGCTTCAGATGATGGAGATTTGTTGGGATGCCATAGGGAAACCGGAGCACCCGAAGAAACCCCCTGTGTAGCCTGGACCAAGGATTTCTCAACACGAGCCATAATTCGGGAATACGCCGGGGATCGAACTCAGGGCAACAGGATTATGAGTTCAGCGGTATAGTCATTGGATTGTCATGGAAGCTTGAGAAACGTAATATATGACATGAAATTAGATTTTGATGAACAGATGTATCAGATTTGGAGTAATACTAGAAACATTATCCGTTTATCTTATCTTGCTTGTAGACTATACTAACTTAAAGTAAAATAAAGTTATCTTATCTTGCTTGCAGACTATTCCAACTTGAATAAAGTAAAATAAAATTATCTTGCTTGTACTGTCTCTTGCTTGAATAAAGTAAAAGGAAAATTATGTGTTTATCTTATCTTTGTTGTATGTGAATATAAAAACAATACTTAGAGCTAATAGAAACATACTGGAATTATCTTGGCAAGCTGTCTTTTCGAAATGTTATTGGATCATATTTAATCCCACAAATGGACATTTATGGTACTTGAACTGTACTTAATTTTAATATATTGAACCTCCTGAAGTGTGTACCTTTTACAAATCAGTCTTGATTTTACGTAGGCCTACTAGGACTTATTTTAATATTGGACATTTTACTACAGCAGAGAGTATTTTTACCAACGAATTGACATTTTCATATGTTGGTCCTTTAGCATTGGACGATGTCCCCGATTACCAGCTTTTCATGCAATTTCATTACAATCAAGCTTATGCGGACACACACTTCGCTTACGCAAATCCATAGCATGTTTTTTTCGTAGTTACTGTAGCTTAGTTAAAGGTTTTAAGGGATTAAACGGCTTGCAAGCTCGCTCTCCAAAACATATAACATTAAGAGTAAATTAATTATCAGGTCGAAATTTTAGAAATCTTTCTGGTTTAAGGGTAAAATTGTAGATGCATAAACGCGTATTTTATTAGAAAGTATGAGAAACGCGAGGCGGAGGTCTAGCATCTGAATATAAAATGACGATCTGTTAGGTACTTCTGTGGATGATCCAGAATCCAGACTGAAGTTTGTATGTCTTTTAAGATTAAATAAGTTTGAACTGAAATGAAAAGATTATGGAAAATAATCATATCATGTAAACGTGATTTAGAATTGTGGACTGGACAAGAAAAACGGTATAGCCTATGTGCCAAAATGACAAAGTGTGGGAAAACACAAAAAACTATATACTTGCAATTATTATTTAATTTTTTCAACATAAAGTGTCTCAACATCCAATTAAGTTCTCTGCAAACATATTGAGCTGTGAAACAACCCATTACTGACAATATTATGTAGTGTAACTGGCTCCCACATTATCAAAGTCTGACAACGATATAAGTGCCATGTATAATTTCCTTGAAAACGGTACAAACAGTCGAGTGATTTGTGAATATTAAAAGGTAGAACACTAACAATATGATTTGTAAGCATGAGAAACTGTTTGTTTTTCTTAATGGCACAGGTCCTTATAAAAACCATGGTATTTAGTGTCCATGAAATCTAGCATTGCCTTTAAAGAGTTCTTAGGAGTCAGCATAGCAAACTTCTCCAGATTTGTAATAGACTGCAGTGTTCGTCCTCTTCTTAGAACCTGACATGTCTTCCACTGATCAGAATCACTCAAGTTATTCCTGGTAAGGACCAATGTTGGATGATCACAAGCAACTCGAATCCACGATACTTGAGTAATGCGCAATGTTAACGTATTTAGAGCCCTATCAGCTTCTGAAGCCACATCCAAGAAGTCTTCAGATTTCATTGAAATCACTTGGAATGTTTTTTTTTATTCTGGCCGACCTTACAATGTCCTGCATCTCATCAGGAACCATGGCTTTACAAACCCTCTCCCTTGGCAGTTGTGTATGGCTTCCCTTGCTGCCGTAGTTTTATATTTTCTAGACACTTTTTTTGCCTTAGATACTTTTATAGTTAGTGGTCTGTTATTATCCATGATAAATGCTACAAAATCGCTACATTCACTTCAGATCAACACAGCGAGTAACCCTCCACAGTACATACACTAGGTGGCACTTATATCGTTCATCAGGACTATACTAGAGACATATCAAGTGTAATCTAGAATGCACCCGTTTGACTATATGGAAGGATGTTTGGTACATAGAGCTATTACTATGACATTGGCGCTGCTATATATAGGCCTACATCACATTCTGTGACAAAAACAAAATTTGACCTCAGAGGCACTTATACCGTTTTCCATGTCTGCTCTTCAATTAGCTAAAATCATTAGACACTACCAATACATTTATATAATGAGTGCAATGCGCTTGCTCCAGATTTGTTGTTTGTTTGTAATTGAGGAATACGGTTTTATGTTAAGGGGATTGGTTTGAGCGAACGATATTCTATATAAATATATTATCTTTTTTTGTGAAGTTGATAGAGTATTTTCCTAGCAAGAGAGTTCAAAGACAAATCGTCTCACGCTAGTAAGTGGCTTACGCATTGTTTTGTTTTGTCCTGTTTACCTTCACAAGAAGTAGGTGATTTTTTTTGTTTTTATACGACTGAGATTAAGCCAACATGATAAAAAATTGAACATGATGAAGGAAGGATGGGTGGAGCGGAGAAAAATTCCCTCCAGCAACGGGACTCGAACCCGGGTTTTCGGCTCTACGTGCTGACGCTTTATCAACTAAGCGACACCGGATTCCACTTCCGATGCCGGATTGAATCCGATGATTTAAGACGGCGCTCATTCTGTCGGATCCCGGCCACTTCGTCACTCGTAATGAGTGCACCTCTGCACAAAGTGTGTTGGACATTTTGCCAGTGTCACACATCTGTGACACAGTGCATGAGGGTTGGCCACTAAAGGGAAACTAAGAGGTGGAACTTAAACTGAGAGGATTCAATCCGGTTCAGTTTAGTGACTATCTTATAGATCACTATGTATCTGACGAGGCTTCATTCAGTCGTCTGAAATCACTCACACAACCAAGACATGTAAGGCGTTTCATAGAAAATTCAACGCCTTGTTTTACAGCTCACACCCTAACATTTTTAAGATAATTCCAGTTTTGAAAAATATTCGAACATAAACTTATTTGAAAATTAATGGAATGAACATGCAGGCCCATAAAAGAAGAAAAATAGGGAACAAGTAATTGAACATTGACAGATTATATAAAAAATACAGAGAATGCAAAATTTATCTTTTTTGTGTGAAGTACGTTTCGTATTTCAACATTCCCCTCATATGACTACATTTAGTTAAAGAAAATCATTTCAATTGTTTTATGGCGCGTCTTAAGACATTAAAATATAAGAGCACAATTTTTAAACACACCATGCGTTTAATGGTGTGCCAATCGGTATTCGGGGAAAGTGGGACGGAAAATTGTGCCCTAACATCGTAACGTGATACTAATCTAAAACAAAAATGTTCTTGAATTTATATATTGTATGACTCAGTGGCGTAAATACATTGCGGTGTTACAGCAAATGGCGCAACAACACTATGGCGCTATTGCATGTGGCGCAAACATGGTGCCTCGTCTATGACCGCTAAATCAAGGAATGTAGAAATTCCAAAATTTTCTATGTATTTGATGAAAATTGTCTGAAGAGTCTTTTTTGTTTTCTCTTTTTATGTCGGTAGTTTGCGATTTAGTGTCCAGAATAGGGTAGCTTAATCTAATTATAATTTTAGACAGTTAAATTTTCATCTACAGGAGTTCCCGTATTTCATTAAAGAATACAGGACGGAAGTAGTCGTGAAGAGTTCCCTTCCAAAGTAGCACGCTATCCATGAAACTACAACAGCGAACATATCTTGCCAGAACACAATTTAATATTGTCGGTTTGTGGATCCGCAATCAGTTCGTGTTCATCTGTACAAATTGCATTAAACATGAACAACACTTGTTTAAATCGGGAAAAATTATTTAGCCGAGACGTGTATTATCAATACTACTGTTAAATGGTATCCAGTTTTTTTCGTAATAGGCCTATATATTTCACTGACGCTGATGAAAATCTTAAGGCATTGAACAAACTTTGAGTCTTGAGCTAATATGTGGAATAATTTCAAAGACATGTTGGGTCCGATAAGTATAATAATAAAATGTATTAACTTTTAATTAATACATTTTAATTAACTTTTTCAAACATTGTTAACGATTATATTTAAACCAGAAATTATAAGTGTTCATTATGTATCATTGCTTCGATGAGACCTGAGGATGCCAGATTCATGGCGAAAACGTTCGTCGGTCATTATGTACCATTTCATGTAATAATATAATGATTTAATGTTTGATTATTGATAAGTAATTCTGACGGTAATAAATCCATACATATTTGAAATGTTTAATATGTGGAAGCTAAGATTCGACTGTAGTTGACAACATTTAATTTTCCCTTTAGTTACTTTAAGTACCGAAAACAAGAATGACATTTTTCACCATCACCACTACCACCATGACCACCACCACCACCACCACCACCACCACCACCACCCCCACCACCACCACCAAATTGAATAAATTTATAGAACTAATTGAAATAAATAATAATTATTTGTGATATATTGACATTTTCTCATCATTGCTAGACACAGTTTTATTTAAATGCCCCATGCACTGCATCTGTGTGAGATTTATTCCTAGATTGTTTGGTTGAAATCCACAAGTAGTTTATTTCTGGAATGAATAATATTTACGTCTGCCTTTGTTCAAACGACTCTTGGACTCTTACTGGAAATGGTCATCAATTTATTACGGTATTCTGTATTTGTGCTTATATACGACTTATACGTACATTAGTACCAACTTCACGGATATCTCTTGTGTTGCGTAAGCTGCATCGTGAATGAAACCTACCAGAAAGTTGAGACTTTACAAGAAATATTTGTCTACGAAACAGACAGACAGACAAACGGCGTACCGGAAACAAATTTTGTATATCAATGATGTTGAAAACATGTAGGCCTAGTCGGTAAAAAAATCTTGAGTAAACTTTTTTGTTCATTCGAAATAAAGTGAAAAATATAAAATTTCCAGCATACAGAAGTTTCTGAAGCTTAGGTAGATGATATTTATTAAAATTGCTGGGTACACAGTGTTAAGTTATCAGAATATTACGAAATTCCACACAAATCAGAAATGTTAATGCAAACTCGAAGTACATGCAATACTTACTGGATATACATTACGTACAAAATGGAGTGAATATTACTTAATCGTTTAAAATATTGGACCACAGAGGAAATAAAAAACCTCGTGATGTTGATGAAATCCATGTGGGTATTTTCACAGATATACGCTCTCAGCATCTCGCGAAAGTAGTTCTCGACATAACTGTTTATGTTATTGGTGATGAATCATGGTATGTAAATTCGTAATCCGGCATTTGCCTTTGTGACTGAGGTAAACACTGAAAATCCCCAGTTAGATTTCCGACCATGGAGTTTGAAACGAGTATTTCCCTCCTCGCCTCACTCGATTTTAACTTCTTTTTGAACTCATAAATAAATAATTTCATTTCAAATTTAATTTCCTAAATTATATCTCGCAAGCAACAGATAAAAAAAACAGAATGGAAAGTTACTGGTACCATGATGAAACACTGAATTATATGGAAATAACTCAATTATCATTCTAGAATGAGGAATTATTTTTCATCTTCATAACGCCGCTTTATTTTTATTTTGGCGAAACTGACCGCATAGACTACAGTATGAATTTCTTCAGATATTATTTTACTACATAATAACACTGGTTAACAAAATTAAACATATTTTTTTGTTAAAAGATAAAGAACGAGTAATTCTTATAGTCCTGATTTCAAATCTGTTTTCAAAAATTTTCTATCACTCAGGGTTTTTGAATAATTATATAAAATGTATTTGAAACTTTTCTAGTATTGATACCTTGTAACATTTTACCTAAAATCATATTTAATTACTTAAAATGTGTGTGAAATAGATTTTAAGCTATAGTTGGCTTGAGAAATATCTCTTTTGAGTGTCCATCAGTGGTCTGCCAGAATATCTGGGCTCCATTTCTCCCGGTAGCGCCTTTCTATTAAAAAAAATCCTGGTAAAAACGCTCCCCTCATTCTCTGGAATTTTCTGATCTGTGGTTCCTAGAAAGTAACAGTCTATTGGATGATACTTAGGTTCCCGGCATAACATTGGAACTGGAAATGGCTTATGAGGAATCTTTTAGCTAATTACTAATAGAATTATATGGAGCACTTCAGTTTCAGGTGCCCAGTACCTGTCCTCAACTATTTTGCAATAAAAATAACACTCGTGAGCTCTTTTAACTAGTGTAATAAAAATTCGCCTGTGTATTCTTTCAGAGTTAACTGACAACAAACGTAAAAAAAATTGTTTATGTGATTTACACAGTATTTCACTACATAAGATACTTTTGCCACACTTAAAATTAGGACAAGAAAACACGGATTATGAAAGTTGTTTCATGAATGTAAGTGCCAACTCAACTGAGAATTAATACTAACTCTCTCAGTCTTACGAGGAATAAAATCCTTATTATAATAATTCTGACTTCACAAGCAACAATGGTCTAAATTTATAGGTCAGTTGTTAAAGCAATGAAATGAAATATTTGAAATATTTTCTTTGGATTAGCATGTTATGGAGCGTATATAACAATAAAAATAGATCAGTTTTTGTAAAATTAAAAAAATGGTGGGTGGTAGAAAAATTCTGACTTCATTTTTGGAATCAGCAGATGAAATTCCATAAGAAACAGCAGAAATTTTTAATTTAACAAAATCACAGTTGACCAGTGTAATTATTTCTATATTAAAATCACAATAACACTCTACAGTAGAAATTGAAACACATTTTCACACGCGGAAAACAGCACTAGGATTTATTGAACTTATTCTACTACTTGAAATTGTATACGATGCGTTACCTTGGCAACTTGAGCTGTGACTGGCAGCTGAGTGGTTATGCCTCCGAGAGCCCAAGCATCACTACAGCGCTGTGTCCTTCCCTGCAGCTTGTGAGGATGGTCATAGCGTGTCTTTACGTAACTTCGCCACTGCAGTGACTTGCGGGGAATTATTCATTGGCCTAAAGGATCATTAGGGCTAGAATTGCCAACTGTCACTATTTGAGCACGAATCCACACGCATTTCCAATTGAACAACATTAGCTGGTTACATAACGGACTTTTACGTGATCCAGTGACAGTGAAGGTAAAGAAACGACATACTTTGCAGAGAAACTAATCGGTGTAATATATATTTTTAAAGGCATTGAGATGTACAGTGTGTTCAAAAAGTCGTCACAGAGCTAAGATCAATCGACCAGCTCCGAAAAATGTTATGTTTTATTTAACGACGCTCGCAACTGCAGAGGTTATATCAGCGTAGCCGGATGTGCCGGAATTTTGTCCCGCAGAAGTTCTTTTACATGCCAGTAAATCTATTGACACGAGCCTGTCGCATTTAAGCACACTTAAATGCCATCGACCTGGTCCGGGATCGAACCCGCAACCTTGGGCATAGAAGGCCAGCGCTATACCAACTCGCCAACCAGGTCGACAGCTCCGAAAATCTGTGTTTCTTTCATTCTTTCTACTACATGTCTTTGCTTTCTCGTTAAATCGTTTATTTACAGGTAATTTTACGAATAAAGGCTGGTTCACAATAAACCGGGAACGGAAACGAGAACGGAAATAATATTAAAATAAATGTATTTAAATGTGAGCATTCACAATAGTTAATGAATGAGGGGCAAAATTCGAAGCACATGAGAGTTACGAGACGAGATTCGAAAGACAAGTGCAAAGAACGCAGCAAACGAGAGTGCAGTTATATTTGTTCATCTCTACTATTCGCAATATGCAGAACCCGAATCACGTAAGTGAAGTGGGTAGGCATTGGACACACACACACACACAAACACATAATATCAACTCCAATGTAATGTAGGATCTATTTCAGCCGTGGCGAAAATGTGACTCGCGAGCACATTGTGGCTCGAAATGACAGCTGTGCATTTCTCTTGCCTCCTAACTCCCCCAACCCCCACCCTCTCACTCACTGGAGTCAAACTCCATTCCATTTGTATTTGTCTCTGACCTGCGAGTGGCGTATCGTCGCAATGTCTCTCTCGAAACCATGTACCTCTACAAAAACGAAAGTTTCAAGTAGGATGGGAGGACGCATTTTTTTGGTGCCAATATGATGAGAATGTTAAATGTATGATTTGTTCACAAGTATTACGAGGAAAACGATTGTATAACATAAAACGGCATTATACTACATGTCACTCATGTAACATTAAAAGGCTAGGCTAAGTGTCATTATTATTATTATTATTATTATTATTATTATTATTATTATTATTATTATCTCTGTACGTCGATTCTTTTTCAGTAGATATACGAATGATGCGGTTAGATCTTCAATTTGAACTCACAGATTTACAATGTGATATTAAATGAAAGCTAGATGTCAGGACTTGACAAATGTTCAACTTTTCAAATCTTTGCCAAAAAATAAATATCAGAAGCTTCGTTCTTTCCTTGCTCTGTTGAAGCCATGTTCGCTACAACTTACGTTTGTAAAAAATTATTTTCAACAATGAAAATAGTAAGAACCAAATTTAAATCACGACTGACAGACAAATACCTTCGTGATCAACTACAACTGGCAGTAAGTGACATAATTTCTGATATTGAAACTCACATTCTGAAGACAGTTAATAAGTTGTGATCAGGGGCGTATTTTGCGGGCTACCGGGGCTACCGGCGGTAGCCCAAGGAAATTACAAAAGAAAAAGTTTATAATATAACATAATGTAATAATTTTGTATTATTAGTTTTACCATAGTAATTAAAATTAAAGTAATTGTTAGATATATTTTGTGTAATAATAGGGTCAGCGGTAGCCCAAACCCTTTAACCAGTATACGCCACTGGTTGTGATAATGTGTCCTATGTTTTCTTATTCATTTCTTTCTTCGTTTTACGTACTAAATATTAGTTTGTAACCTTATACTGTATAAAAGTATATTTAAGTGCTTGATTTAAGGAAAATGAAAAGCCGTTAATAATAAGTCAGATAGTTTCTCGTCTGGTGTACGCCTCCCTCCATAAGTGCTATGTACGTTGCAGGTTACACGTGGCTCGACGCATGATCACATTTTCGCCACGGCTGATCTATTTAGTTGTTGATAGCGAGAAGAGTCCCAGATTTCGCCATAAGATTACCCCACATTAGCCATGGGGAAAACCTCGAAAAAAATCAAATCACCAAGCACACCTGAGAATAGCCTCAAAACATGATTCCCATTGGCTTACATCACGCCTGTGGCTCAATCAGGCTGTTCCACTTCCAGAAAAAGTTATTGATGTCCACTTTACTCTTATGGTCATAATTGTGGCTGTTTTGTGCGGAGAGCTATGTAGGCTATCTTTCAGACTTTTCACTTGTCCGTGCCTTTATGGGTTTATTATTTTGCCTTGATGGTGTTCAGTGAATTATGTTATTGGTGTCATAGGCATTAATTTCATTATTTCACATTAAATATTTTTATCTTAACATTTAATCTTATTTCATATTCTTCGTGTCATTATTGGAATTTGTCCAGTGTTCAGCACAACTTACAGGCAGTCATTACTCTGCTTTACGCTATACACTGTCTGTTCCAACGTTTTATAGAGCTTTAATTTATTAATATATTCAGTTGACTCATACCTCCACTTCTTATAAGTATGAAATAGCATATACAGAGTGGAAGTGAAATAGTCTTGCAGATTTCCAGAGCGAATAGCTCATGTTATATGTAACAGAAAACTAGAACCTCATATTGGTGGAAAGTTAATAGTTAAAAAAAAAGTTTTGTCCCAAATGTTTAAAAATCTCTTACTGGATAACTATTGTAAGTAGCATCGTGACAAAATTCCAGCACACCGGCGACGCTGATATAATCTCGGCAGTTTCGAGCGTCGCTAAATAAGCCACAATTTGAATTATGATCAACAAGTATGATGAAATAAAAATGTCAGCATTTTTACATACTTAGTCATTAGGGGTGCTATTCATAGACATTTCGCAGCACGCGCTACGAGCGTACTAAGCTAGCCCCGGCTATCCACTGGTTACTTGTACAGAATTCAAATCATATCCTATCGCTAACACTGGTTTATGAATACGAAAAACGCTGATCATCCGCCGAAAGCCCGCGCTAAAAATGTCTATGAATACGGCCCTAGGATGCGTACTCCTTGAGACAACTCCGCGTACTCTTGGGGGTACGTGTACCATAGGTTTAATACCACTGTACTAGATAATTCACTAATCACTAACTACAAACTGGTATTAATGAAACAACAATAGCAACAAAAGTTTATGAAAATAACAAACTTATAATATTTCTGGCATAGTTCTAAAAAAAAAAAAAAAAAAAAAAAAAAAAAAAAAAAGACACATTCCAAAATGTTTTAAAATAGTACTATTCTGATATTAAAGAATAAATTCGTTTTAAAAATATTGAAATTCAGATGATATTTGAAAACGATGTTTAGAAGAACTTCACTATAGCAAATTCACTCCGGAGGAGAAAAATCTTTTGACTCCGCACAGAAAATAAAAGTAATTTTTCAGATATCCCCTGGGGTAGCTGAATAGTCGGTCTGTCACGCAGACGACTCCAGTTCGAATCCTAGTCAGGCCTGAAATTTTTCATTGAAAAATCCATAGTGACACTTGTGGCGTACAAGGTCGTAGTTGTTTTTTTTTTCTCGGGGTTCTCCCGTTTTCCCCATATTAGGCATTTACATCATACCGTCACCGTTTTTCCACTAAGTCATCATTCCATACCAGTACCCGATCGCCGGCTGGCGACGCACGGAGGGGGCTGGCCTGGGGACGAGGGGGGTTGCCTGTTTGAAACCTGGGTATGCAGCGAGCCTTAGTGTAGTCAGTCGGTGTGGGTTTGGGAATGCGCGTAACTTCAGGGTTAGCGCAGTAGATCGTTACAGGTCGCAGTGCTGGGCCATACTGCCCCTCTTTCATTTCATTCCATTCCAAGTTTTCGTAAATGGAATTTCAGGGAAAATATCACTATTCAGGTCGATATTAAAACATAATAGAGAGGGGAATTTTCTTTTCCCTGTTGGGAATGAACACAGGAATGCAGAAGTTGGGGAAAAAAATCCAGAAGGGAGAAATTCCCCGGGTCCCCCCCCTTTTCAAATCTAACAATGTACGGGTAGGAAAACGTTTTGAACTCACTGCTGCACCTCTTTAATATTTACGCTTGCTTGTAAACCACTCTGTGTAGTAATCGTACTATAGTTTAGCATTTCCAAAACAACGAATAGGAATAAAACCTGACTAATTCAATTGAGATTTCATTATAATCATTATCTTGTTACCAATCCGCATAGTCTAGTGTAAATTAATCCAGTTTCATCACCTTTGTAAATCTTTTTTGTCAGTCCATTGTTTCTTCCGTTGTTCCAAAGCTCTTGATGCTGTCAGTCATGTACTAATATTCTGATGAGCTAATTTGAAACGGTCGTGTCTCTGTATTTTATTTCATTATTATTGACATTTAAAACATAAAAGGTTTTTCCGAAGTACTTCGTTTTTTGCGTTTTTTAAGTGTAACCTACATTTAATTTTAGGAATCGTAGTTGTGGACCTTATATCGTTAGTTTTCTACTATTCACATTATTCAATTTTCATTGGCTTATAGAACAAAAGGATTCGACAAGACATTACAATATCATTAAAGTTATTTTCGATTCAGAAATTCAAAAGCTCTCTTGTTTGCAACATAAATACTATAAATGGTAATCTGTGGAGACGTTTATCACATCTTCAATAGTTCTAGGTATCTTTAAAATAGACTTTGATAATTATTGAAATCAGTATCTTAGTCAATAATAATAATAATAATAATAATAATAATAATAATAATAATAATAATAATAATAATAATAACAATGATAATAATAATAATAATAATAATAATAATAACTTTTTACTATCGTTAACTATTTTGAATATTTATATTCTTACAATTAGTCTTTCAGTGCTTCTCAGTTCTTATACATATCGTCCAGTTTAAGCTTTTGCTTATATTGATGTCAGTGATTTCCTTCTCCATGCCCTGTGACGTCCCAGATCCACTTCTGCCAATTCTCACTATGCAAACACTGGATATCTCGAGAGCACATAATCAGCGAGGTCGAATCTGTCAGGGTTATCTGAGCAGTGGAGTGAATATATACGATTTAAAACAGTTTTCTTAAATGATTTTAATATAAGTACCTAATGTTAGGCCTACTTGTGTTTGTGTGTGTGTGAATAAATGTAGTCTTATGCTTAATCGTATATTATTTTTTGCTTTGCTCATATTTATATTAAAATTTGGGATTGCTGCTCTAACGACGTTTATATCATTTAGAGACACTAGGACTGACTAATTCTTTTAACTGTTTGTTAGATATTTTAAGAACAAGGTATGTGGAAATTTTGAGCACAATTGGACAGCTAGTTTCGAAGTTAATTTTATTTTAATTATGCCAATTAGTAATATAATCAAAATGTCCCGTCTGGACCCAGACGGACGGGAAATATTTTAACGGTGGGAAATTCATAGTAACTAGTTTAGTTTTGGCACAATAAATTTTTTACAATCAGGTTTTTATTTATTAATATTTTTTATTTACAAAATAATTTTTAGCTCCCAATTTTGAACATACTTAAAATGTCTCAAAGTTAGATCTCATATAATATATCTATGGACACGTACGAATATTTTCATTCAGTTTGGTGAAAACTGCATGCGCATGGGCCATTCTGAACATCAAAAGTGTATTATCCAAGAAAAGGGCAAATTTATGAAAAGGGAGTATCATATGACTTATGGAGCAGGCCAATATAAATTCACTCTTGGAGCTCAAAGAAGACGTAAATGCAAAAAACCGCTTGCTATCACTTTCTAAGATCTTAAAAATATTTCCGTACAAAAAAAAACGAAAAAAAAATGGTATTTTGCATACTTTTTTATTGTAAAACCTCAGTTCTATTGTCCTTTGAGAATCTATAATAAAGTTGATAATAGCGCGTGACACGATCATAAATGTATGTCTGAATTAGGAATTTACTCTATTCCTGAAACGAGCCAGCAAAATAGCAATGCTTATTATGAAATATAAAAACTTACATTGGTATAATTGGAGAGCTAATTCAAAAAGTTTTTTTCCTTGCCTCATTGTCACTCACTTGAATAATTTACTCACAGATTGAAGCTCACTATGAAGTAAAAACAAATTTGTGCGACACTGCATTGAACACTTGTGAATTGAACAACTGAATCCACAATAATGGCAGTATGCAAAAAACGACACTCCGTAACAGATATTGTAGGAATTGACACAAAAACCCTAGCGTAATTATTGGTCGCGCATTGAGAAAATCCCTCACAGGTAGTGCGAGGTCTTAAGTTGAAAAATGGAACTCGCTAAATTCCTATTCTCCTTTTCCTAACAAAGTGTTTAACGCACTTCGAGATTCAGTATTAAACAAAATCACCCAGCATCCCAGTAATCTGGGAGTGAGTTATGGGACAGTGATGATGACCCAACTGAATAGTGTGTTACTGAGGTGTCAACTTGTTTATAATTTTAATTTCGTGCTTTAACGTTTATATATCAATAACAATATAATGCCAAAAATAATTACAATTTTCTATTTACTTACTATTTTTTATGAAAGTTAGTTTCTTTGGACCGAAAATGGATAGTTTTGAATTCCCTTTGTTATAATTGAAATTTTAAGCGCTAAAAGGTGTGGAACTACCATAGTCGAAGTAAAATAATGAAATTTATGGCTCCGTTTTTCTAGAAAAATACCTAATTTTCAAACTGAGAAAGAACTCAAAACGTGTTTTTATTGTAGAATGTCCGGGGGGGGGGATTTTCATTAATGAAGTCTTCTGTCTCCATATGATGCAATTGTTTCGCGGTTTCATGCTTCAAAACTTGTCAGAAATTTAAAAACAGGAACTTATAGTTCAACTTACCTGTATTTACAAGTATTGACAGAAAATTGTCCTTCAGTTTTTCGTCAAACTTTAGTCGCTACCAATTCAATCTATTAACACATTTCTTGAACGTTTTTCCTTCGAATTTATGGAGGTTGTTAACATATGTCGAACAGAAAATTGAAAGTGATAATGTGCTTCGAATAATAGTACAAAACTGGAAAGAAAGCCACTAACCTAACCTGTTTATCTCGATACAATAGGCCTATTAGACAATTTATGTTACGAGCGCGCACATTTTCAAGAATGCTGCCTCAATAATGGAATTATATTGGTAACAAAACAATAAATTTAAGTCTGAACACTATGCTGAAGAGAAAATTGTAGAGGACGGAATAACTAACATACAATTTTTAAGTAGATGCTAATAGCTTTCTGTTTCTAAAATAGGCTAATATCCTTAGCATTAGTAGGCATTATAAAATTTGGATAGCCGCTTTTAAATATTATAACATGGATTTTGGATTAGTGTATCTAACATATGTACATAAGAATAAAATAGGCAAACAGGACAATATCCGAGATGTAATCATCACCATTATCATCGTCGTCGTACTCATTATCACCATAATCAAGAATAGGAATGATCCCTAAATGGAACCTTGAGGAACTCCACATTCAACATTGACTAAATTGGGATAAACGCCATTTAGAGATACATGTTACGTACGGTTTGATAAATAAGATCTAAACAAATCCAGTTCTTTTCCTCTAACACAGTAACAATAGACCTTTAAAATTGAGGACCGTTTTTGCAAAACTTGCTAACTGTAAAACTAAATTTTATAGGAAACACAAAAACTGAAATAACTGCAAGTTTTGCTATAGCTCTCACATAGCAGAAAGCAAGTTTTGAAAAAACGATCACACTTTGACACACTACTGTGAAGGAAATTATAAGATTTTCCTAAGAAGCCTTTAACATCATGTAGAGGCCTGTCTTATGTTAACTAATCCACCAAAATCTCAATTTTGAAAATTTTGCAGTTAGCAAGTTTTTTAAAAACGGTCCTCAATTAATGTTTCATTTGATACACAATCGAATGCTTTAGAGAGATTGCATAAAATAGCAAATGAGCTGTCACAATTATCGAACCCAGAGATGATAGTTGAGATTAGTTTTTCATCATCATCATCATCATCTTATTCAAAATCGAAGCATAATATAATTGAGGTGTGTCACAATGAAAATGCGAAACTTAGATGTAGTATGTAATGTTCATTGTGTTTTACTTCTGTGTTAAAAAATAACTTCTAATTTTCAAAGTGGTAAAGGAAAAGGAATCTATCTCATTCCTTAATTTACAACGGAAAATGCCAGTTCGTTTAATCTGAATTTGAATCCCAGTAAACGGCTGAAAATCTATGCTCTAGCGCCTAGCTTCTAGCTTCTTGGCTATCTGTGCGAAATATGCGGGAGAGGTGATAAACTTTTGAGTGGTTAAATCCAGACTATGGCATCATCAGTAAGAATTCTCATTGCAACCTGTTTAGGCAACATAAAAGACTAAGTGGACACTGTCAGAATTTTAATTGCTAATATATCTTAAGGTGCTTACATATGATGAGTATCGTTGGGATGAGTAGGCCTACCATTAAAATTCGTCTCATAAGTGCCATACTATGTTCCGTGACAGTCGTTGCGGTTTTTTCAGCTATACTCTGCCCAGTGAAAGAATAAAGTCATTTAAACCATAGAATATGCTGACTAGATTTACAAAATAAAAAGGGACACTGTTTGCAAGCTGATCTTTTATACATTTTACCTAGATATATTCATTGTAATGAAAACAGTTACATTACCGCTTGGTCTGTATGGTTGTGAAACTTGGACTCTCACTTTGAGAGAGGAACAGAGGCTAAGAGTGTTCGAGAATAATATGGTCAGGAAAATATTTGGGGCGAAGAGGGATGAAAATAGAGGAGAATGGAGAAAGTTACTCAACGCAGTGTATTCTTCACCTGACATATTAAATCCAAATCCTTGAGATGGGCAGAGCATGTAGCACGTGTGGGAGAATCCAGAAATGCATATGGAGTGTTAGTTGGGAGGCTTCAGGGAGGAAGATCTTTGGGGAGGCCGAGACGTAGATGGGAGGATAATATAAAAATGGATTTGAGGGAGGTGGGATGTGGTAGAGACTGGACTAATCTTGCTCATGATATGGCGGGCTTATGTGAGGGCGCAATGAACCTCCGGTTTCCTTAAGAGCCATTTGTGAGTAAGTAAATGACTAGGTTTGTAATGTTGGGGACCGATTATACAATTTGACTGCAGCATGGTACATAGGCTAGGGACGTGAGCTAGTACGAGCACATTGACTTGAATAACAAGGTTCACATAAACAAATTTGTACTTCTCTAAAAGTAAATATATGCTATATAGCATTACAAAGATATATTTTTACGTACATTTCGCTATGTGCAGAAGAATTATCTAGAATTGTATTATTCTTGGGCTTAAGTTTCCGCCTTTCTTTTTTGTGCTATAATATTTCTGTATATAATATCGCTTGTCACTTCGTATATTTGTATTACATAATTTACATGTAATGCTCTCGTCATTCACTTCAAAACACTCACCAAATTCCGCTACAAAAATATGCTCCTAAGAACCTTTAACCGTTGGCATTATTATTCAATAGATACACTGTTTACGCATGCTACTGTACTGACTGGCGAGCGAAGTATTCAGCAGGTAGGCTACACTGTTTATGCATGCTAGAGTTCTGACTGGTGAACGGACAGTAAACTTGAAACCACCGTAACGCATCCTATCGGTCCCAAAATTACAGGTCTAGTGATGACTATATTTCGCACCAGTCTGCAGTAAGTGTTCAGTTCATTAAACTCAATTTAGATTGTTTACAGTAGCTTTCAACATTGTTCAAGATCGGAACAATTACCACAATCGTAAATGTTATATTTTTTAGGATTGAATTTCCTCCAACAGTTTTGATCTTTCTATAGGTGTAGAAGTTCTCATAAAAATGTACTGAAAATGAAATTTAGTTATTAGTATGTCTTTTATTCTATGAAAAGAAAATTTATCCCACTTATATCAAACAGAATGAAAACTCCATTTCTGATGATGCATTGATTCCGGTATCCATAAAATCAAAGTCTTAAAACTAAAATCTTCATTTTTCAGTAGTTGAAATCTTCAGTCCACCTCTCATTAGTATTCACACCACGTTTTGTTCCAGCATTGTATATTCACTTAACTGAACAAAAGCTCCTCATGTCACTTCATATGTATTTGTGTTAATTTTCAGAATATTTTGGAGACACTTTTCAACATCACACCAAAATGCATATCTATAATTTAGCAGTATTCATTAGTTCTTATTATGTAGTTCTTCAAAAGATTTGGACCAGATTTCCATGTATTCCAAGAAGGTACAAAAATTATATTGTTCACAATATCGAAAAAAAAACGGCTTCTTTGAGGACACTGTCTTCCACCAGTTGGGGTACTTATTTCTAGAACAACAAATATTAGAAATGGTTGCTCCTTTATATTTAAAACCTTTTCTTCAACAGTCTTAGTTATTCTGCTACTTCACTGACATAAACGTATTCTTCTTCCATCTTTTTAATGGCATTAATGCACTGTTTAAGTTTGCTATGTATGACTCCAAAGAATAGACTGTGGATTGTTGAAAAAGTCTTTCAAGATCTTGGGACTTTCATTTTGGGAAAGAATTTATAAAGTAGTTGCCACCTGGTGGAAAATATAAAAACTGTTTATCTATCTGCCCGAGGTAACGAAAAACTCACTAGGGATATTATTTTTTGAATGCCTTTGAATATAGTTAGCCTGGTTGGCGGAGTTGGTATAGCGCTGGCCTTCTATGTCCGAGGTTGCGGGTTCGATCCCGGGCCAAGTCGATGACATTTAAGTGTGCTTAAATGCGACAGGCTCATGTCAGTAGATTTACTGGCATGTAAAAGAACTCCTACGGGATAAAATTCCGGCACACCGGTGACGCTGATATAACATCGGCAGTTGCGAGCGTCGTTAAATAAAACATAACATTTTTTTTTTTTAATGTATTGAAGAAGTTTCGGGATAACAAGATTCCGAATAGAAATTATTTTTGAGACGAATAGGAAGATGGAAACCATTGAAAAAATTGGAATATTTGGCTTCCCTATTAAAGCTGGTCCACAATAAACCGAGAACGGAAGTGACAACGAGAACGAGAACGGAAATATTGTTAAAGTGTATTTAAATGTGTGCATTCACAATTAAGTATTAAATTACATAAATCTGATTGTTGTCTTATACAGTGTAAATGTCTGATTATTAAGGAGTCCTCTGAAGCTAAGTATTTAGGCATAATTTTCGACAATCATTTAAAATGGAACCAACACATTAATTGCCTTTGTAATAAGTTACGTAAAATAATATATTATTTTGTTTTATTGAGCAATTACTTGTCAACAAGTTTATAACGCATAATATACTTAACATTATTTCAATCGGTAATTATGTATGGAATTATAGGATGGAGTAGCTTATTTAAATCCAATTTCAATCCACTTTATTTATTACAGAAAAAAATAATTAAAATATGTCTTCATAAACCTATTGATTTTCCATCTCAAAAATTGTTTTTAGACTTTAATGTTCTTAAAATAAGACAGATTTATTATATTGTATTAATAAAATTCATACTAGATAAAAATCGAAATAATTTTGAATTGTATTCTCATAGTTATGAAACAATAAGTATAAATTCTTTAAGATTGTTTGAACCAACATGCAACACTGCTACAGTATTTAATCATAATAGTAATTTAGGCCCAAGAATATATAACAAATTTATATTTAAATATCCTAATCTTGTCAATTCTAATAGTTCTAGTATTAAATTTAAAAGTTATGTATGGATTTTATAAATAATGAAGAATTTTAAATTTAAATTTATATATTCTTATTGTGTAGTAGACATAAGACAAATTGTATTATATATTTCTTCATTTCAATTCAGAAATCCGCCCCTGAGCACGAGTTTCACTCTTTCAGGGACGAGCTAAAATTTTTCTGTTTATATTATATTTTATGTCACAATCATTAGCAAAATAAATAAATAATTAATTAATTAAAATAAACAATTAACTTTAACATTCCCGGAATCCGGCTAGCTTCTCGTTAAATGTGAATGCTCACATTTAAATACATTTATTTTAACATTATTTCCGTTCTCGTTCCCGTGTCGTTTCCGTTCTCGGTTTATTGTGGACCAGCATTTACACTTCTTTGAGGAAGTGGGATAGCAGGCCGAAAAAGGGACATTCCTGTTTAAAACAGAACGTCTGGTCATCCTACCATAGAGATCTTTTGTTCGCATGACAAGAAAGAAAAGAGCCACTGTCAATTCAGAGATCTCAAGATTACGTGCATGTGTTTATATCACAGTGTTCTTTCACTGGAGTGACTATGGATAGATGTAATGTATATGATTCGTTGGAGGCCAAGGTTTCGGGCGTCTAGGCCACCTGCATTCCCACGCTTATAAATGAAACGACACGCAATTAACAAGTTGTTCGTATCAAGGACTTAATCCTTGAGATAGAACTTGGACTGATGACGCATTTTAAAAATCTACACATCTTCCTTATACATGCGAATTAAACTATTCTTATTGATTAACAATTAATTAGTATTCGTTGAATTTCGAAGCGAGAATGGAACCTTCATAAATCGTCTGTTTTAAAAGCCTTCCACGAATGGATACTACAGAGGAAAAGATGAAAAAGTGACAGGGATTAGGGAAATTCCTATCAATTTCTGTTGAATTGTTTATGCCTTAAATTTAATTAAATTGTTTTGTATTATAATATAGCTCAACTTATGAATGATCGTTTGCGTTTGTAAATTTAATAATCTGATTGGCTATGTATTGTATACTTTTAGTAGACCAATCGATGTAGCTCAGTCGGCAGACTCGCTGGGCTGCTGATCCGGAGCTGCGTTCGGGCTTGGGTTGGATCCCCCTTTGGACTTTGGTTTCTTCGGAGGTTTTCCCCAGCCGTGGGACTGAAGCCGGATGGTCTATGGCGAGTCCTTGGCATCAACCCCTTTGATATGATTACCCCCTTTGATTTGATTACCTGGTTGGGTTTTTCCGAGGTTTCCCCCACCGAAAAGGCAAATGCCGGGTAATATTTTGGCGAATCCTCGGACCTCATCTCATCTCATTACATCTCGCCAAAATGTAAAAAATGTAAAAAAATTTGTAAAAATTGTATAAAATTACTAAATTGTAAAACTATAAAAATTTGTAAAAATTGTAATTGTAATATTGTAAAATGTTGACATGTTCCACATCTTAAAGCTTCATTGCTCATGTAAGATTTATGGAATAAAATAAATGAATGAATGAATTAATTTGTATAACGTCCTTACAGGATGATTTGCTATAACACGCATTTTTAAAATCTACACATCTTCCTTATACATGTGAATTAAACTATTCTTATCGATTAACAATTAATTAGTATTCTTTGAATTTCGAAGCGAGAATAGAACCTTCATAAATCGTCTGTTTTAAAAGCCTTCCACGAATGGATACTACAGAGTAAAAGATGAAAAAGTGACAGGGATTGAGGAAATACCTATCATTTGTATAACGTCCTTACAGGATGATTTGCTATAAGACGCATTTTTAAAATCTACACATCTTCCTTATACACGCGAATTATATCATTCTTATTGATTAACAATTAATTAGTATTCGTTGAATTTCGAAGCGAGAATAGAACCTTCATAAATCGTCTGCTTTAAAAGCCTTCCACGAATGGATACTATAGAGGAAAAGATGAAAAAGCGACAGGGATTGAGGAATCCCTATCATTGTGTATAACGTCCTTACAGGGCTATTTGCTATAAGATTTAAGATCTGAACCTCACAAGTCATACCAATAAGGCACCACCCATAAAGAAACTAGGCCAAGAGATAATGAGGTAGGGTGACCAGTAAATTTCCCCTCCATTGCATACATCACCGATTAGCTACAAGTAACACTAATCAGACTTCAGTTGTATGCAAACAATTGTTCTTCCTCTGACATATATCGGTAAACACTTTCATAAAATGTATATTTCTAAAAGTATTTAAGAGATAACGGAATAAAACTCATCACGTAAAATAAATTTTCCTCGGAAACACAAGCGCAAAGAAACAAACAAAAAAGACTTTTTCATTCATATTATGCTCAGGATTCGTTCCTTAAAAGCATTAAACACTTCCACTCTGTATATTAAAGGCCAAATGCCTACTGCATGTATGTTAAAGAGAGACGTTTAGAAAATACTGTATGCATTTGATGGAAGTGGCTTGACTTAGATAACCTTACATAGAGAAAAAAACCTACTTTTAAGAAAATGTATTTCCTTAGAACATTATTTGTTTATTTAGAAATAGCATAGAATGTTTAAGGAGACACACTGAATTTTGTTTATTCCACTTAAAAATACTATTACTATGTGTACTTTTATTCAGCCAAACGAACTTGATCAATTTCGCTTCTAAATTAGATACCAAATGTGTTTTTTTTTCTGTTTGGGCAATAGAATTAATACAGTACTTTTAAATTGTCAATTATTTCTGACCATACTACTTACAAATGACTTTTAAGGAACCCGGACATTCATTGCCACCCTCACATAAGCCCGCCATCGGTCCCTCTCCTGTTCAAGATTAATCCAGTCTCTATCAGCAAATCCCACCTCCCTCAAATCCATTTTAATATTATCCTCCCATCAACGTCTCGGCCTTCCCAAAGGTCTTTTTCCCTCCGATCTCCTAACTAACACTCTATATGCATTTCTGTATTCGCCCATACGTCCTACATGCCCTACCCATCTCAAACGTCTGGATTTAATGTATACAATGCGTGCAGTTCTGCGTTGTGTAACTTTCTCCATTCTCCTGTAACTTCATCCCTCTTAGCCCCAAATATTTTCCTAAGGACCTTATTCTCTAATACCTTTAATTTCCGTTCCTCTTTCAAAGTGAGAGTTCAAGTTTCACAACCATATAGAACAACCGGTAATATAATTGTTTTATATTCTAACTTTCAGATTTTTTGACAGCAGACTAGATGATAAAAGCTTCTCAACCGAATAATAACACGTATTTCCCATATTTATTCTGTGTTTAATTTCCTCCCAAGTATCATTTATATTTGTTACTGTTGCTCCAAGATATTTGAATTTTTCCACCTCTTCAAAGGATAAATTTTCAATTTTTGTATTTCCATTTCGTACAATATTCTGGTCACGAGACATAATCATATACTTTGTCTTTTCGAGGTTTACTTCCACACCTATCGTTTTACTTGCTTCATGTAAAATTTTCGTGTTTATTCTAATCGCTTGTGGATTTTCTCCTAACTTACTATTTTATAGTAACTATTGTCTAATATTTATAAAATTTTGCAAGTACATAGCACCTAGTTCAGGTTTAAGGATCGATTTTGTACAAGTCAATTTGTGACCCTATAATTATAATTTTTTATTGCTGTCAAATTAACAAAAAATTAATTACAAATTTTGAAGGCATTGGTTACAAAACAAAAAGTGCATAAAGGAAGAATGATTGTACTTGGAGTTATTTCTCTAATTATTCTGCACCACGTGTTAAAATTTGATAATCTTATAATTAAATTTGACTAAAAGTACAGTGTGCTCAAACATACTAAAATATAATAGTTAAAAATGTATTATTCAAAAGTGGGAAATCAATTACTTTCAAATATTCAATATTTCAATATAATGCCAATGGGAACAGACTGTGAAAATTTGATTGAACTGTAAAGTAGGAAAAAAAAGTTTCAAAAGTTACCAGGGTGTCCCCGTAAGTCTTATCTCTTAGCCCTGGAAACTCCAATGTTCGTCAGCATCGTAATCATGTCGTTAGTGACCGTGAACGGTTCATCTACCTTGCCTTACTATTCAAGGTTATATATTTTTTACCGTGTATTAAAGCAGTTTGCCGATATGACTATGAATATGATTTGTGCTACTGCTATTCCCGGAGTGGGTGGAAATTTATCTCCATTCCTCGGTCCCTCTCCGTGATAGAACTGTATCGTACTGAACATACCGTCACGGAGAGATTTCAGTATTCATCTAATGATATAATCTCTCGAATGTAAATGGGTAAATAAAACAAATAAAATTTAAAAAACTGAAGTTTGTATGTATGTATTTATTCACACTGCAAATGGGTATATACCTGGTGGTAGTGGTAACTGATTACACTCAAGAATGACAATAATAAACACAATTAATAAAAATACAATTAATAATAAATTAATAATAGTAATAATTAATAATAATAATAATAATAATAATAATAATAAAAATGAAGCACGATCACTTAAAATAACATTTAAAGTAAATCTAATTTGTATCTTAACCCTAAGTTCGAACTAAAACCCACGAGTATAGTATGTTCATACCTGCACAAGTGCCTTTCAGCAATACACTCATTTCGCTGGCAACTTACTCACTGCACTGGAATAAGACATTTCGCTGATTCTATCCTGATTTCACTAACAGTTCCAAAACATTTCACTCATTCTATCCTGATTTCATTAACACTTCAAAAACATTTCACTGTTCAAATACTTTGCATTGTCACAGTAAACTATAAAGCTTCACTGATACAAACACACTTCACTGACACAAACACACTCCACTTACACAATACACTTCACTTACACAACACACTTCATTGACACAACACACTTCTTCACTGAAACAACACTTCAATAACAAATATCAATTACACCCTTTAAATAATGTATATAATATACTGCCGTCTATTAGTAAAGTCCTTAAGCCTATTTTTAAATACATTTTTGGTTATTGGTAAGTCTGCAGCTAAAGCATTCCAGTCCCTGATAGTACGATTGAGAAAAGAATACTTTCCAGTGTCCGTCCTCTGTCTTCTTTCCCTCAATTTATATGAGTGGTCGTTCCTTGAAGAATAATTTGGCGGCTGCAACCTATTTTTTATTTTTCTCCAGGCAGGTTCACCTCTGTATGTTTTGAACATTCCGTATAATCGAATTCGCGTTCTCCTGTCCGTGAGTGTGTCCCATTTTAATGGTTCGATTTATTATTTAACATTTCATCGGTTATTAACAGTGAATCTAAAATTAAATTAAATTACAGTACAACTTATATCCAGTGTCTATAAAAATTAGATATATTTAATTTTAAAAATTATCGTCAACACATATTGTAACATGTAAGCCAGAATAACAACAGTTGCCTTTAAATATACATTGTAAAATTATTTTTTGGAGATTTTTCAAATGAGTGACCAAACCCCATGTCTCTACGATTAGGTTGTTCCTTTTCAATGAAGACAAAACTTTAAAACTACCAGCCAATAAGAGAATCAAGAAAGCTGCAAATAATAGAGCAAGGATGACTTCTGATAGTTAATTGCAGTATCTTAACAGCTTCAATAAATGATCTCTAAGAAGAATGAATCCAGTTTAGTGCACACATTTTATCTTTCCACGCTCGCTGATGCAGATCGGAACCGGCAGTGCGCAACACAGTTACACCCATGCGAGCGTAGAAAGATAAAATATATGCACTGCATATGGACACTAAATTATTTATACGTCTATTTTTCTCCACAATTGGCGCTAAAATTTCGATTCGATACGAATGCGAAATACAATTCAAGTTGAATCAGACTTAAAGAAACGGAAGTCGAACCTTTGTACCCTATGTTATTTAATTTAGCTGATTATGTAACACTAAATCTCACTGAATATGAAATTTCCGAAAAGTACGGATATAATATATTGGTAATGGAAAATCTGCCCCCAACATCCGCTCTTGCATTTTCAGATCACGTTTCAATAATTGACATTAGTAAAAAAGAAATGCAACCGAATTAGTTAATCCAACGGAAAGTAACTTCGCACAAATTGAGCTGGAAATAAATCCTATTAAAAGTAAATCCGTAATTCTAAAGATTCTTATATTTACAGATGACGTTGAAATCGTCAGCACTAATAAGGAAAATTCAGTCGGATTAACTTAGTTAATCGGGAGGAAAGTTACTTTGCAGGAATTGTACTGAAAACAAATCCTAGTAAAAATAAATCTGTTAATTCTAAAGAAGACAACACTTAAGGAATTACTCGTATCAGGAGGTTATAGAAAACGATTACTGCATAATTTAAAGATAAGAATGACGAATGCGATATCTGGACATAAACTTTAAAGATGAAATATCAATATAGATAAGACCAAGATAATAAAGAACCTACCTTCTGATCTGAATGACCTTGTTAAAAGTAAATTATTAAAATCTCATCATAAGTTAAAAATAATCACTCAATATTGTATGGCCAGTTCTCATATTACAGCCTTTACAATACTGATATTCTGGTCGATATTTAGATGAAATTATCCAGAGTGCAGTTAAATAAATGTATTATGATATTGCAAGATGATATTCCCAGTTCGAACACATTCATCGAAATTTTTTCGTGAACTGGTTACATTTTGTGCAATATGGGAAGCCAAAATGCATTTCACCATATGTAATCGCATTTTATCCATTAATAGGACTAACTCCAAAATTAGACGGGATCTCCATACCTGCACTCTTATAATATAATATTATTCAGATGATATGATTTTGATATCTCGATCAATAAATGGACTGCAACAGAAACTTCACTGCTTGGAGAGTTATTGCAGTCAATGGACTATGACTGTTAATAGAGACAAGACCAAAACAATTACTTTTAAAAATGGATCTGTATATAGCAGGGATGAGACATGGACTTACACTGGACACATTTTGGAAAATGTGAAACATTTCATACATTTAGAGGTTACTTTATGGAGAAATTGAAATGATAGAGATATTTTTACTAATATTTATTGGTTCTAGAAAAACAAATTGCCCTTCGGAATGTGCCCTAGTAGAGATGGGAACGATATATCGGTTTTTACGAAATACCGGTATTTTCGTTTCGATATAGCGATATATCGATATCGAAATTTTGATTCAATATATCGTATAATATATCGGTTTCCTCATAAATTTTGCTATTTTTTTTTAATTATTATCATTATCAGCAACAACAAAATCCACACCAGACAACTCTGATAATTCCCGACAGATGGCACTATGAAGGTGGACGGTTACATAATTGTGCAACGTCACTCAATACCTTGTTCTAATTGGCTGGAGTGGAATTCGAATTCAATCTGTTTAATATGCAGCACCGAATTCAAAATGCAGCGTGTGCGAACTTGAGAGAGACGGGAGGTTTATCTACTACTGTTTTAATATTGTTATTAATATTCTCCAAATCAGGAGAGCAACTCCCACCCTGAAAGGGAACGTCCGACTTCAAAACGGGTATCAAAACTTTTATTTCTATATTCTGAAATGGAAATAGAAACAAGGATATAATACCGATGTGACATTTGTTTACGTCTATGATTTCTTCTGTTTTCTTATTATATCTTGTAGTACAAAAAATTCTATCCCTATAATCATCACCAGGGAAAGGATTTATATGTAAATACATATTTACTTATAAAGCTAATATAATTTATATTTTGCATTATCTTTATGTTTCACAATGTGTAGGGTTGAAAAATCCTACTTTTATTTTCCATATTTTTCCATATTTTAGAGTTTAGTACATATTTTCGTTAATTTCCATATATTTTCCATATTTCATATAAAACAGTCCATATTATATTAGGTTTAACAATAAAACAAAACAAAATTCCATTAACTTTTAAAAATACATTTCAACAATAGAGATTTAAACACATGTTCAGTAATCCCTTTAACATCAGAGTTATTTGAAAATTAGCAGTCCTATCAACAATGGGAAAGTAAGTTACAAAACTGTATTAATTTAATTTAAAATTTTTAACAGACTTCAGTTGTGCAGCTCAACAGTTAAATGCCAGTCAGAGTACACATAGGTTCAGTTTTGTAAATCATACTATAAAGACGGTAAATATGCCAAAAGTACGTCATTCAGTCAATTTAAAATCAAAACTAACAAGTTACATTTCAGAATTTAAAGAAGATGGTTTATCAACTGACAATAAAATATTATTTTGTAATTTGTGTCAGTGTGCAGTATCATCTACACAAAAGTTCCTGGTGCAACAACACATTACAACTAGTAAACATCAGGCCAACAAACAACTAAATTCCAAGCAGAGACAATTGTTTTTAACACAACCAACAACATCGAATGTAAGATCTGAGTTTAACATCGACCTGTGCCGTTCTCTCATCTCTGCTGATATTCCTCTCTACAAACTAAAGAATAAGGTCTTCAGGGAATTCCTTGAAAAATATACTCAACATACAATCCCGGATGAGTCAGCACTTAGGAAGACGTATGCTCCATCCATCTACGATGAGACAATACAGAAGATAAGAGATGAAATTAAAGATAGTTCAATTTGGGTTTCCATTGATGAGACTCCCGACAAAGAAGGTAGACTTGTTGGTAATGTAGTTATCGGTTTGTTAAGTGAACAATATTCTGAACGAATTCTTTTACATTGTGATGTTCTAGAAAAGTGCAATAACAAAACTATAGTTAAACTGTTCAACGAAGCTATGGGTATCCTGTGGCCAAAGGGTATTATGTACGATAATGTGTTATTCTTTATTAGCGATGCTGCCCCTTATATGGTCAAAGCTGGACAAGCATTATCTGTTGTATATCCTAAATTGACTCATTTTACTTGTGTGGCGCATGCATTTCATCGTGTGGCAGAAGTGGTCAGAGACAATTTCCCTAAAGTAGATTTGTTGATTTCATCAGTGAAAAAAGTATTTCTCAAAGCTCCCAGTAGAGTTAACGTGTTGAAAGAAATGTACCCTGAAATTCCATTGCCACCAAAGCCAATTTTAACTAGATGGGGTACATGGCTAGAAGCAGTTGAATATTATGCCGAACATATAGACTCTATTAACAATGTTCTCCTTGCATTGGACTCTGAAGATGCAGTCTCAATTGATACTGCGAAAACAGTTACCTGTGACATAAGTGTGAAGAATGACTTAGCTCACATTCAGCATACATTTTCATGCATCATAAAAACGCTCAAAAGTCTCCAAAATAGGCACCTTTCACTATCTGAAAGTTTTGAAATTATAAATAGTACTGTGGAACAACTGAATCGTGGTAGAGGTAAAGTTGCAGATGCAGTAAGAGCTAAGGTGGACACTGTACTTTCAAAAAACCCTGGATATGAAGAACTACAAAAGGTTGTTGCTGTGATGAGTGGTGAATCAACAGTGAAGATTAACTTGGACTTATCCCCAGCAGACATTGTGAAATTGAATTATGTACCAGTTACTTCTTGTGACGTCGAACGCTCTTTTAGTCAGTATAAATCTATCCTCAGAGACAATAGAAGAAGATTCACTTTTCAGCACTTGAAAGAAATGTTTGTAACCTATTGTTATGGTAACAGACAATAAAAATTGTGTTTTGTTGAAACTACATTGGAAGATAAGGTACGTCCATTATATTTTTTGTTTAGTTTGATTAAAATGTACCAATATTTAACGTACATAGTCATTTTTTTATAATTTTAAGTCCATATTTAATTCCATATTTTGGTAAAAATCCATATTTAATTCCATATTTTGGTAAAAATAACTACATATATATTTACATATTTCATATATTTTTAGTCCATATAAATCCGTTCCCTGATCATCACCATTGTTGTTTGGAATGTTGGAGCGTAACAGTAACTTGCAATGGGAACTTATTATAGAAGGATTGTATCAAATCAACTGTGAAGTTTGTTAAAACTTGTAACATTCTAAGTACGGTTTATTTACATTTAAATATAATTACAAGTTCTGTTTATTTACATTTAAAAATGATTAAGTTCTTATGTGGAAATAGCATTATATCTGTGTCCTGTATTGAATCGTATATAAAATTAGAATAATTGAACCGTGTTCCAATATCAATATTCAACCATGTAGAGTTCACTTAACTCTTTCCCACTTTATCATTTAAGTTCCCTTGCCTCCACCACAATTTTGATTTACAGTAGGTTAGGACCTACATCATATGGCATTGAAAATGTATTGTTTATTGTTACAATTTTACATTTATGCTTTTGATTGTTATGATGTTAATTTCAATGATAAAAAGGAATATTAAAATTTAAGTAATTTTATTGTAATACAGTAAATGTACGCCTGAAAATCCAATTTGCTTATGGAATAGTGTAATATCGTTGCAATATCAATATATCGGTATTTAATTTATTTTCTTCATCACAGCATCGTAGAATGCGCATAACAAAAATAAATAAACTACCAATTTTCTTTCTGGGAGCTTAACTTAACAATAATCATCATGGATTTATTCAGTATTAAACTTGATTTATTTTATATCTTCTATTCCGTTGGTACAACTGCCAAATAATTAAGATTTCTTTGATTTTTCTCTACTGAATGCTGACAAACAGTTACACAGTTTTCCTATAATTAACAATAATATAGTGATTGTAATACTAATTGAAATAAGTACAAATAGAGCTACATCTAGCAGAAGATATTGATACCAAGGAAGATCTACCGCTACGGAGCGCAAATGAGGCGCTCCCTGGTGCCTGATCACGTACTCGATCCAGTAAATGGCAGTGTCGAGAGCTGACATCGGTCGATCTCGGAATAGTTGTGACAGTTCTTTCGCATTATCTCTGTACCTGGAACAATCAATAAATATTAAAGCACTGCAAAATACACGTGTCAGAGGCAATCGGTAGCAATTTGTGAAAAGCAGTAGCTTAATAATTAATAATGCGAAATTTCGACAGTTCACGTACGTCAGAACTTAAAAACAATAAGTTAAATAATTATTCATTCATTCATTCATTCATAGTTTTCTGCCCAAAGGCAGATCTTTCACTACAAGCCTAGCATTCTCCAATCTTCTCTATTTTCTGCCTGCCCCTTAGTCCCCGCATATAATCCATGTATCATCTTAATGTTGTCAATCATCGACATCTTCTTCTGCCCCGAACTTTCCTCCCGTTGACTATCCCTTCCAATGGGCAATTTCTTCTCAGTCAGTGACCCAGCCAATTTATATTTCTCTCCTGATCAGTTTCAGCATTATTCGTTCTTCATCTACCATTTCTAACACAGCTTCATTTTTCATTATGTTTGTCCATTTCATATGCTCTATCTTTCTCCATATCCACATTTCAAATATTTCTTCACTTCGCCATTGTATCAGAAAGGTATACCTCTTTCAAGATTTGTACTGTCGTGCCCAGGGGGTCAGATAGTAGGGGATGATAGGATCGGCCCGGAGGGAGTCTGGGTGGAAGGCCTATCAATCCTAGTACCAATGCTAAGGACCTCAATGGGCGAAAATAAAGTCAGATTTTTAGAGGAGGAGTGTGGACACAAGGATTAATGCAGTAATAATCAAACTGAATAATAAAATATTTAATGTAATGGTAATAAAATAAAACATTATCAGTGAATAGTTAGTAAAATAAACTGATCATAGCAGTTATATACAAATATTAAAAGTTACTGATTCCTCTCACAAGTTCAGCTATAATGACCGTAAAATATTATTTACTAAATCTCAATTGTTTAGGCAGTATGTTTTAACACACAGCTTTACAATTACATGAAAGAAGTGCAACTGTTGAGTTGGTCATCTTCCCTTGGTAGAAGTTGATTAAAGTCTAACTAACAA
Source organism: Periplaneta americana (assembly GCF_040183065.1). Lineage (NCBI taxonomy): Eukaryota > Metazoa > Arthropoda > Insecta > Blattodea > Blattidae > Periplaneta > Periplaneta americana. The sequence goes on along the minus strand of NC_091133.1, from coordinate 67,764,343 downwards.
AATCAGTTAAATTCTCTAAGTACGAAAATATAAAGCTATCTACACTTTGGTACAAAGTGTTGGAGAACTTGGGCGTCTATAGCCTCAGCCTAACTACTCCTGGCGCCTATGCAACTGATAAGCTTCTAGTCGTCGTCTTCAGCAGAGTGGTCGAACTGAACCCAAGCCACTCCTTATATATGAATTTCAAACAAAGGGTGGCGCCAAAAAGAGCAATATCCATTGGCTCTCATGGCCGGAATTGTAATGAGGAGTCAGCTTCACCTTGGTTCATACAATTTGCAAAATCACGTACAGTCGACACGTGTATCCATATAAGGTTAGGTTACATACTGATAAACAGGATGAGCTTGTGGGATCTGTGGTCATTTAGAATTACAGAAATATCCATAATTTCCCATCTTGTCATAGCCACATTGTCGTACCTTGTTCTGTGACAAAGTTATAATACAATATGTTAACATTCATGCCTTACACGTAGGGTTTAGGTAATCAAATACAAAAGTCAAACATTGTCTGATCCTCATTTTATAACAAACAATGAAATATTCATAGTTATTTAGCACTGACGTGACATTGGCAATGATCACCTTAGCCTTGATAGAGCAATGGCATAACAAGGTTACTTCACATATTTTGGTGGTCATCTCATTCTTGCTGGGGCAATAGCACAATAAGGTTAACTATTACGTCAAGCTATACAGGGTGGTTAAGCTAAGCAAGCTGGGCATCACATTACTCCCAACTTTCAAAATATTTGTATATATGTAAACCAAACATTTTTACTAATATATAAAAACAATCAACTAATGCTAATATCACAAAAATCTGTTTCAAATAGTGTAAAAATTGAGTAAACAAAACTTAATAGATTACGTATGACATTGGTGTAAAAATAAAAGAAATAGTGGATACATAGGTTGAATTAATTATATACTTATTTGTGTTTGAACAAAATCTAGTCATATCCTTATAACTCTTTACCAAATTACTTCTCACGCTGAAACAGGATGTGGTCAATTTTCAGTCGACCTACAACTCATTTATTCTTACGATACGACGTAGCTTATCTGTGGCTACTTCCTTGAGAAAGCTAGCACTTAATTAATTACAAATTTAATTCTTGAGGCATCTTGACTGACAAAATTTTTTATCAACTTCCTTGCTGGCTGCTAATGTCAAATGAAGAGTGCTGGAGGTCCTGGCTTCGATGAGGTTAGCTTCTCCGTTGTGCCTGGTGCTGGGTTTGGCTCGTTGTCATCCGGTTTTTCTAGGTCAACAGTTATATTGTCCCTGGTTCGACAGCGAACTCGGGGTGTCGGCCTGGCACCTCTAATCACTGAATAGCGCTGATGAACGCTCTGAGAACAACTCATTAATTTTTTTCTGAATGTCACTAATGCCAATAACACAGCCAATGCAAATAGGATAAATGGAACTACACTTATGTGATTACTTGGGGTTAAATCGGGTTTATTTCTTAACTCCGACGTTAGCCCTGACACATCAAAGTTATGACGAGATTGCACTGCTTCACTTTTTGCAATTACAGTGTTCAATGTAAGCATAGCCTCTTCCGACGAAAATTGTGGTAAGTGGTTTGTAAGTATTTCTGTTTCATTATTATCTAACAAGTCTCCAATTTGTGGTAGTACAATATGTAAGTCTGTACGTATTTGAACTTCAGATCTTCCCATAGAATGAGGGAATAATTTAAAAGATTCTGAGTGTACGTAGGAGTTTGAACTATCGTTTAGAACACCAGCGTTCTCCAACCTTAAATTTGTAACTTTATTTTCTGATGCATCATATTCAAATCCAGGAGTGTAACACTTGAGTGTAACATCAGTAGGCTGGTACAAGCTATAGACCCAGAACTGGTTGTTCGGTGATCTAATCCATTTAGCTGGGAATGGATGATTTAGAATCAACCTGCTACAGTGCTCTCGAATTATATGTTCTTTACCAAGAAACAATGCTATTATGCAACTGGGTTGATTTTGTCTATACAAAATATAATCTGAAGGGCAGATGGTAAAATAACTCTGTATACATTTATTTAACATATCTGGGTTCAAAGTCATGAAAAACTGTCTGTCCTCTGATACTGCCAAATACATTTCCTCTATGTCTATTACCATATGTTTTTGCACTGCATGGTGAAAGAAAGGTAAGGGATGCACCCTATACAACTCAAAATATCTGTCTGCTGCCTTTAGCGGAATTTCAATAAAAAGCCTAATGCTATTGCTTGTAGCGGCTGCATGAACATTTGCAATATCACAATAAATATACATATCTTCAACTGTGGTGGAAGTAATCATGGACTGTCCCGAAGTCAATTTTAAAGATACTTGCTGTAGGATATCTGATAAATTATGCGGTCGTATTAAAGAGGTTGAGTCCCGCGCCATGGCGTCGTGGTCTAAGGCATCCTGCTTAGGACTCGCGTTACGGAATGCGCGCTGGTTCGAGTTCTCATGGGGGAAGAAATTTTCTCATGAAATTTCGGCCAGTGTATGGAACCGGTGCCCACCCAGCATCGTGATGCACTTGGGGAGCTAAGATAGGTAGCGAAATCCGGTTGCGAAAGCCAGCTATAACGGCTGGGGGGATCATCGTGCTAACCACACGATACCTCCATTCTGGTTGGATGATCGTCCACCTCTGCTTCGGCATGTGGGCGTGAGGCCAGCAGCCGGCTGGTTGGTCTAGGTCCTTCACGGGCTGTAGCGCCACGGATTATTATTATTATTATTATTATTATTATTATTATTATTATTATTATTATTATTATTAAAGAGGTTGACAACTTCCCTATTGAAGTCATGTCTAGCGCGGCCAATGTGTTTGAGAGTGAGAGTTGCATTTCAAGGATACTCTGTTTTCATATAAGCTGTTTAGTATCCTGTACGTCTGTCTGAATCCTGCCTACGGCTACTGAGAAATTTGAAATGGAATCTCTAAGTACTTCCGCTAGTCTCTTTGGGTGCTATTCATAGACATTTCGCAGCACGCGCTACGAGCGTACTAAGCTAGCCCCGGCTATCCACTGGTTACTAGTACAGAATTCAAATCATATCCTATCGCTGACACTGGTTTATGAATACGTAAAATGCTGATCATCGACCGGAAGCCCGCGCTAAAAATGTCTATGAATACGGCCCTTTGTGTTTGCTGCGTTAGTATGTGTTTCTTCATCTAATGTCTTTATCCAAGTCATTTGGTGTTCTTCTACATGTAACATCTTTTGCTGAAAACCTTGTAGTTGGTCAAGTAATAGGTTAATATTATGCAAGTCTCTAGAGTCCATAGTCCCAAACAAATATTTTAGTGTGTAACCCACTACATCTACTAGTCCTCTTTTCGTCCGGTTCCGTGTGTCAAGGGATAAATAAAAGTTCTTGTCTGGTCCTGGTAATGGTCTGACTATGTCGATTAAGTCATCTGCTAGTTTCTCTACTAAACCACTAACTCTATCTATTTCGGTCCATAATACCGTAAGTCTTCCGAACATTACTCTGTCAATTTTACTTCTGGCTTCCTGTAGTATCTTTCTTAGCCGTTCAATCAGTCTGACGTACACTTCTAAGTCTATGTTCACCACAATTGTCCACCTATCTCCTGTGAGTAAAATGTCTCTGTCTTTAAGAAAGATGGCACCTTTATTAAAGTCCAAGCTTCTATCTGGTTGTCCTGGTTCCCTTGCCAGTATACTTGTTATACATATGGCGATCACTGAAAAAATATACGAATTACACTTCATATATCTACATAAATGCTTAAGCGTTACTTAAGTCTTGTTAAATCCTACACGAGTATTAATCGATTCTTTAAACTTACAGGGGCCTAGTCGCCTGTCCTATAAGGTAATTATATTATCAGTCTTAGAGCTTATTCCATAAATTTCAGTAGGTTAAATCTAAAAATATTAACATAAAAAATTTTTATAAAAACTTCTACTTTCAATTTAGCTCGATGCTGCGGCGGAGTATTATTCAAGCGAACTTTACCGGCCAGCACGCTAGTTCCAATAAACATCAATGTGTGGAATGGAGCATCACACACGACTCCAAAATGTGCTCCAATGACTACATATCTTCTGACAATTGTCGCATTCTGTTACGTAACGGGTATCTCCATTCATTATCTGCATGACTAATACGCGGAGAGTGTACATTATGTTCCTGTTCTGATTGTCTTACTTGCTCTGGTTCTAAATTTCCTGTTGTAACTTCATTAATTTCATTATTAAAATTATCATTAATACAATTATCCTCGTCAGATTCTAATACATAATTTCTGGGCTCATTTCCTCTATCTCTTAAGTTATATGGGCTTGTAGTAGCTTCTCTATTTATTTCACGAAGATCGCGTGCATTTTCTGGTTCCCAATCGTTATCATAGTCGACGTTGCGTCGTTTCGTTACTTTATTTAATTTCTTCTTAATAGCGCCAGTTGCTGCGCCTAGTGACCTGGTATTTTCAGGTTCCATTAGCACTGGGTTCCTTTCCTGTTCAATGCTTTCATCCGCTTGTGCGTCTTTATCTACCGGATGTGAAGATATTATTTCTGGAGGAACTTCATCGTCTAATGCACGTCTAGCTTTACATGCTTTTATTCTATTGATGTGTACATTGATACACTTGTCTTCCGTGAGTTTTACTGTGTATACTAGGTTAGATAACTTCGGTAATATTTCGTACGGTCCTGTCCAATGAGAGGCAAATTTCTTAGCTTTGCATCTTGAGGCTACAGGGTCGTATAAATACACTAAATCTCCTTCTTCGAAGTCACGCCCTTTAGCTTTCTTATCATACTGAGCTTTTGATTGTTCATGTCCCTTATTAGATTGCTGCCTTACAACTTGGGACGCTGTGCGAATTCTATCCGCCAATTCCTTTATATGGCATTCATAAGTGTGAACTGAATTCCGAGTATAATTTGTAAATCTTATGTCATAAGAAAGACAAAACAAAAACTTAACAAACACAAACACAAAAACACGCAAAACACAACACAAACACAAGAACACAAGAAATACATCACACTAAGATATGAAAACAAAAGCACACACAAGATCGCATCTTCATTCAGAAAGCAGAAATACAACATAACATACAGAACAGAAAACACACTACAAAGACATCTCAACACACAAAAAACACAAACAAATAAATACGACCACACAGGTGTATACAAACTCACATGTAATAGTTGCGATAAGTTCTACATGGGACAGACAGGCAGATCATTCCAAACACGCTACAAAGAACACATTAAAGCCATAACCAGAGGACACAACACATCTACATACGCCGATCACATAACCAATGCTAGCCATACATACAATAACATAAATACGGACATGGAAATCCTACACATACAACCCAAGAACCAAAAACTCAACACACTAGAACAATACGAAATATACAAACACACTAAAACACACCCCGATCAAATTCTCAACACACAGATCAATTTCAGTACACACACACACACACACACACTATTTGACTCCACTCTTCAACACCTTTCAACAATCAAACACACCCACATAACAGGCAGAGAAGTTCGAGATGACGCCGTGATCTAGTAGGCTTTGAGGATAGTGCGTGAAGCACTGAAACAGCTGTAAGCCGGACAAATCTTACATAATTAACACTAGTAAGTCCACTAGTTAATCAATTAATTATATTCAAGTGTTAAAAGTAGTGTACGCAAGATTCAAAATGGATAAATAATTATGTTGGCTACACTCTCCATTCTTCATACTTCATGAGAAAGAACAAGAGAAGATCTTAAGTATTGAATAAATTAAACAGTCTGTGCTTATCTAGTATTACATTTATAGCATTAACGTTTTCAGTACGTGTGTACCATTTTCAAATGCGAATACCTGTTACATTTAAATAGGTCTGCTTGACTGTGGAATTGGAACATTCATGAACATCATTGATGCTGTTAATGAACTACATGAAAACAGAACTTGAGGATGAAATAGATAAAAATATATATGTTAACAATAGTTCACGTGATCACTTCGATGACATGTTGTTAGAGTAGTCTTCTCTTAATGTGGATCATCGTGGTTAAATATTATAAAATATCCAATAAAATGGTAAATGTTAAAATTAACCAAGCCATCGGGAAACAAACATCATACCCAGACCATGCACTGCACAATGGCTAGACTGAAAACCGCACGAGGTCAATAAGAATTCTGTACTTGTTTAACAACTCTTCCACCAAGCTACAACCAAGTAATACAAAACCTACATTACGTACGACGTATCTAATGGGAAATAGTGCAACATATAGCATATATGAACATAAATGAACATCAAAACAACTCAACAAGACTACAGTGTTTTATAGTGATTATCAGTGCAGTTAATTTTAACATTTACCATTTTATTGGATATTTTATAATATTTAACCACGATGATCCACATTAAGAGAAGACTACTCTAACAACATGTCATCGAAGTGGTCACGTGAACTATTGTTAACATATATATTTTTATCTATTTCATCCTCAATGTGTTTTTATGTAGTTTATTAACAGCATCAATGATGTTCATGAATGTTCCAATCCCACAGTCAAGCAGACCTATTTAAATGTAACAGGTATTCGCATTTGAAAATGATACACACGTAATGAAAACGTTAATGCTATAAATGTAATACTAGATAAGCACAGACTGTTTAATTTATTCAATACTTAAGATTATAACTTGCTTATCGGAAACTTTATACACATAGAGAAAAGAGAAGATCTTGTTTTGCTTGGGGAGAACTTGATGTTATCGTAAACATATGGAAACTAACAGCTCCGCATTATGCGCGCTCATATTCGGGGACGGTGGTTGTGGAATAATCTTGTATGCTTCTACTGTGACCGTAATTGAAGTGAAATGAGATAGAAGCATTGTTATATTATATAAAGTGATTGACAAGTTTTATTAATCGATGTCTTGTGGTTTATTTAGTCTTTATAAGTCGTATAAAACTTCACTTTTTCCTTAAATGTCTAATTTTGTCTTGAGATTTAAAAAAAGTATTCAATTTTACTGTAATAAGTTATATACTAATTTATTCTGAAATATCTCTGCTTCATGTTGACATAAGCTTCATTTTCCTTTAGTCGTCTATTGTTTCAAATTTCAGGAGTCGGGGTTTGTGTGACGCTTAAGAAACTCTTGGACGTTCTGAGAAGCAAAGGGAAACTACAATCACAGAATATTCAGTTTCTTCAATATTTGTTTTTCTTTTGCTTTTTTTTTGGCAAAATAAACATAGACACTATTATCCATTAATGAAGATGGCAAAAATAAAACGTTGTTACAGCTACTTAATTTCACAATAAGTTTAACAAAGAGTTGCCGTACTATAAATGCGGTACATTTTTTGAAAAATAACTGTGAATGACTGCTCTGAATGAAAGCATAAATAACATCGTTGTACAATAAAAACATGCCAAACTAAGACTCCTGGGTGACAATCATGACACCTGAGTTCACAAAGAATTTAAAATGGAAGAAAATGGAACTGTACTTTAAGCTTCTATATAAAATCTTCTTCCGGACAAAGTAAAATATATGGTACCACATATTACTCAGTTTTACTTACTTAGGATCATATATGACTGTTTTGAGAGCAGATAAGATGCTTTCCATTGTAATGTCCCCGAAGTTTAACTGAATTGCAACATCTCTGGAGACATAATTCTGGATATTCAATTTCTGATCAGCTGCGAATGGGATCCCAACCATGGGGACACCAAAGTATACGGCTTCCTGCGTTCCCATCATTCCTCCATGGGTTATGAACACACGGACGTTAGGATGTGCTGCAATAAAATTTATTTCCTTAAGCAGTCGCTTAGCATTGTACATTAAATATTTACACATAAATACGGAGCACACCACATATACAGATGTTATGCTTATGCCATATTATAGTTTAAAAGTAGCCTTGAATACCCTTGGCCATGTGGGAGAATTTTATGACAGTTATTTTCATCATTTCAAACAAGTTGAAAATAAGTTCAGTTTGCGTGATGAAACGAGGACGGAGTAGATATTTGCCAGAACTACAGCTCTTTAATTTCTGTTGTTCTGTCACCTAAAAATGTATATTTCCAACAATGGAATTATCACGAAATGAATAGTTTCTTCTTCAAGAAATAACAAAATTATAACAACTAAACTGGAGAGTGACGATGACAAGCCAAGTACACAATATCGCCAACATGACGGAACATTATCATGGGCCTTATAATATTTTTGTTTATCAAACTAGTGAATTTCGCGGAAGTAATAAATAATAAAGGCCGCTGCGAGTATTTTCGTAGAAAACGAGTTGTTTTCCCTGGAACAAAAATACAACGCCAAAGTGGCATAATTATTTACCCCTTTGGTGAATAACTTCAAATTTTCTTTCGTCGATTTCAACGATATTCCCTTGAGCACATATTTCTCCTTCGTTTATTTCTGATAATATATAATAATATATTTGAAAGTCTGCACTTTCCTTTAGTGCATTAAAAACCGACATTATACTCGCTAATCCTTTCATTTGACTATTGCAATTAATTTTCAAAGAATATAGTAACAAATTTTATTAGCAACATATCGCTTCTCTTTTACTTCACATCGCTCGGTAAGATCCGGTCACTAGTAGCTAGCATAGTCGGTACTGCCACAGTCTGGTATATAGAGTCACGAAGCTTGAAGTGATGAAGGTACTAGGAACAGTAGACTGTGCCGGTACTATTTCGTATTGTCTGTGATGAGGTGATAGTAGCGATCCTAGTGGTTAGCAAACTATTTATGGATGCATATTCCCTATGTATTGAGCTTTGTGACTTATATACTACACTGTGGTACTACTCGACCAAGGCGAGTGGAGCCGCGGGCGTAGCGTGAACTATCGCGATGCGGTATTACGAACGCAGGAGCAGTAGCGCCACGGCTCCGGGCTGCAAGGCTCCACTGGCCTCGGTCGAGTAATACTGTTGTATCACATGCAACCTTTAGTTGTTCCCATAAGATATTTACTTTCTGGAAACTTTTTATTCTCAGTTCTATTAGGTAACTAAGTGGACCTCGAAGCCTTTCTGGGAAATACAACGAGATCAGTATTCACTATTTTATCTAGTCTTGAACCTAGGCAGCTACAGTCGATGGCGAAGTTTACGGAACCAACTCGCCTCTGCAAAGGAAGTTATATAGGTATCAGAAGCATTTTTAAACATTCTGTATACGTTTATGACGACTGTAAAAGAATTCCAAAAGCGAGCTACTATGGTCACTGTAAAAGCACTTTTCAGGAATTCGCTGGAGGGGAAGCAAGAAATAAACGAAAAATAAATAAAGGGTCTGGATGTCAGAGAACATCCCCAACCGGATGAGAGCATGCTGCAAATCCACCTGCGTGATCAGTTGGCAGAGGACGTGGTCGCTGGTTATGAGCTCGCAGTCAAAGGACTAATAACGTGCACTGGCATGAGTGGGCACTGTGATTCCTTCCTTCCTTTATGACATTCTCTGTTTTCTCCTCTGGACTCAGCCGTAGGCGAACCGTTATGTGAACAGCCAATATGTCGCCTTACATGTCGTAGTCTCCGTTTCAAACCCTCATACTCCAATCATACTCAATCCTATGTTCTGAATAATATTTATTGTCAAAAAATACAGTTTTGGGGCATGGTTTCTCCAAATACTGTCATGTCCTTTTATGACAGACTCTTATTATGCCTCATTTCGATTATTGTGATGCTTTATTCAGTGATCTCAGGGTGGATTTATCCCAGAAACTGCAACGTGTTCATAATGCGTGTGTTCGTTTCATTTGTAATGTCCGCTACTACGATCACATTACATTTCGCCTCCTTTCGATAAATTATTGTGGCTCAGGTTAAATGAGAGGAGAAAGTTACATTCCCTTTCTCTCTTATACCGAATTTTGCACACCTCTACTCCCTCTAACTTATCTGTCCGATTCCACAGTCTTTCTCGGTATCATAACTTAAATACTCGGTCACAATATTATAACACGCTAGAAATAACACTGCACACATCATCTCTTTATTCTTCATCTTTCACTGTTGCTACTCCTCGTCACTGGAATTCTCTGTCGCCTGAAGTCAAGGGCTGCCGAACTTTAATTTCCTTTAAATGTAAATTAGAAAAATATCTTATGATGAGTTGCCAGACCTAACGCGTTGCAAATATTTAATGGAATGTGTTCCACTGTATTTATTTTTATTTATTTTTTTTTGTTTCTTATTTTAATTATCTAAATTGTGTTTATTTATCATTTAACTCCAATATGTATCCCACTGCGTTCTTTTTTATTATTAATCTATTTTTTGTGTAAATTTTATTCAATTGTCGGTTTCTGGTTTAATTATGTAAATCCTACTTAATTGTAATCTAATACTAATATGTATGCTAATGTGTTTATTTTTATTTTTACTGTGTACATGTTTTATTGAATTATCGGCTTCTGTTTTTATGTGATTCGTATTTGATTCTAACAACATTAATATGTATTCCACTATGTTTATTTTTGTTTTATGAGATACATTTTATGTAACTACCTCTTTTGATCTCATTATGTACCTATATTATATCAGTATGTAATTATTTAATTCCGATCCAGTTTTATGTTCAACTGTGTAAGCAATTTTTATTCCTGGTTGAGTGTAAGAGAAGACCTTACGGTCTTAACTCTGCCAGGTTAAATAAAGCCATTATTATTATTATTATTATTATTATTATTATTATTATTATTATTAAATTACAAACTATACCTCTGATTGAGGTTCTGTCGATATAAACAGTCTTACAAAATGTTTTGTCACACAGATACTTTATAAGTCCCAGAAAGGAGGCAGTGCGCATGATCATACAACGAAACAAAACTAATTTTATTACCTCAACTAGTCCTTCTCTTGTGACCCAGGTCGCACTTCCTCTGATCATGTGCAGTCCTCCTTTCTGGGACTTGTAAAGTATCTGTGCGACAAAACTTTTTCTAAGACTTTACATCTATTATCAGACAGTACATCTCACTTGACGATATGTGTCAGAGGAAAAACAATTGAAGATCTAACATTCTAAATGTGCTAAGTGCCAATTTTTCAAATTCAGTTTTATTCCACTTTATTTATTACAGAAGAAAATAATTAAAATATGTCTTCATAAACCTATTGATTTTTAAAACTTGATGATTTTCCAATAAGACAAATTTATTATATTGTATTAACAAAATTCATACATGAAAATCGAAATAATTTTAATCGAAATTACTTCACTACAGGACTCCGCATCGACCTTCGTTCTATATTTATTTGATAGTTGTCTTGTGTCCAATAAAAGCGCAATTTCTACAGAGGTGAGAAAATCCTTGTAAACACCGCTGTTTATGAGGATGTTTAAATGGCTTGATGACACAATAAATTTATGTCATCTGACAGTAAGTTTAGAATACACAAATCAACCAGGAGACCAGTAATGACCTACTCTGGATTATCGAGGTCAAATATGATGTAAAATAAACGTCTTTAACATATGAGATGAAAGATTTAAGGATAATAAACGTGATGGAGCAAAGATTATGATACAAGTCAATAGTTTACGAGGGTCATTTCATAAGTCATTACAACTATATTACATCAGCCAGTAAAGTAGCAGGAATAGAAATTCACTATATACGATTGAATGTCATTGGAATATATTTCGTAGTTCTAGTACCAAATTGGGTCTGGGTACAAGAGACAATGGGTAAGGGAAATTGAAATAAGCGTAAATAGAAATCGTTTTATTGTGCACAAAAGGAAATAAAGTAAATACTCAGAGCGAATATCCTTAAAAATAACCCCCCAAGGCTTCCACACATCTTTGTCAACTATGATGCAAGCGTTGAATACCTTCAGCTGTGTACGATTCGTCTATGTGTACAACTTCTCGTCGAAACGTTAAGATGTCTTCCCTGTTTGCAAACCGCTTCCCATGTAGCGGTTTCTTCAATTGCTGAATGAGATCAAAATCGCATGGATTGAAATCAGGCGCGTAGGAAGACTGTTCCAAGATCTCCCACTCCCATCGCTGCAAAAGGTTCCTGACAGGAGGTGCAGTGTATGCTGTTGTGTTATCAGGAGGATTAAGGGATTGTTCAGCACTTCTGGACGTGTCCTCCGTATTGTACAAAGCAGATGGCACATCAGGAATGTTCTGTAGTATTGGGCATTGACAGTGTAGCCCTCACAAGCAGGATGATACTTCAGAACACCTTGGCTGTCATACGCCAAAATGATTATGACCTTTGTAGGTGATGGATTCTGTCGAAACTTGTGTCTTCGTGGTGAACCATGATGACACCATTCATCTACTGTATGTTGGAGCATAACCTCTAACATACCTACTAACTTTTGCGTGTGCTGTAAACTAGCCACCAATGCACACAAAAGCAATTTGGCGATAGCGTTCCTTACAGTATACAACAGGGTTTCAAACATAGACTGTGTACTGAACTAATCATATTTTCGGTTATTCTGAAGACATAACACAGTTTCTATGATTTATGTAATGACCCTGTAATAATGTACAAAATCTCACAGAAGAAATAAAGATGTGAATGGGACCTACATATGACGAAATATCGAACAATGAAACAATGGGTATTTGAAAATACATAAGAAGACTCATCTTACAGGTTACAGATACGTTGGAATGAGAACTAAACCTCATCGTCTTTGTGCCTATAGGACCTAAATGAAAATAAAATGTCAGAAACCTGTAAAAGAATAGGCCATAGACATGTAGTCGGTGAAGGAGAAAGCCAAAATTAACAGCATCAGCTTAGTACGATTAAATCAAAAGCACAGTTGAAACACTTAGGATCAATTGAAGAGTGTGAGCTCAAAACGCGTTAAGTCTGTTTTTATGAAAACACTGGGCTTGTTCTTTTTTTTTATCCATCGGTCTAAGGACTGAGCGAATTTTCAAGTAATGTGCACATTAAAAGCAACTCTTATTGAAAAAATTGGCGTTGGTTTGGAAGAAAATACGCTTAAAATATGATAGAGGTCTCAAACATAATCATATGCATTATGCATATAAATAAAAAATGGGCAATTGAATAGAAAGTTTTGGGATCACACCCTTGAATTATGATATATCAGGTAGGATTGAGAAAAACAAAATATCATCGTATAAATATGGAAAGAAGATATGTACAGTAGCTAAATAGCGTGTTATGGAGTCGGGATATCCAGAGGGACGCCAAGAAATGAATCCCAAAAACTACAGTAGATAAGATTTTAACATATAACTTAATATAAGTAAAATATAAGGTGCACTGCTTGTAGCATTCCTGTTCTTAATAATGTGGAGAAATTCTGTATACAAATATTACTGGGTTGAAAATAGGAATATTTTGATTTTTTTTATAAATCAACTATGCTTTTCATTAGTGTGCCAAGGACTGTGTTTTTCTTAAAGCTCCATGCATTATTTCCTCCCCCTTTTTGGATTTTTAATTTTCAAATCAAATTTTTATCATTTACAAATGTGTAGGCCTATTTTGTAAAAATTGCCTCAAATTTAAAATCGCAATATATGTGTGTAAAATAAAAATAAATTCTTCAATTTATCACTATAGAGAATAAGGAGGCCATGAATTTAATAATCATACATAAAAGGTCATCACAAACAATTGAATAAGACTTTCGTGTGATTAATCATGGCGAATATTACGGAAAGAGAAGAAATTTAAGTAATGATGATGATAAACTGACTTCTATTTGGGTACTCTTCCTTCAGGGCTGAGGTAGAGCGACCCATCTGTCAGCATTGTATTCACGAATATCACCCACGTTACCTATCGGACTTGGACAATAATTATTTTATTTCATATATCTGTCCACCGGAGTAAAAGACACTATGTCCATTTTTATGAACCTGAAGCGTTGGCATATTAAATATATTATATTTTTTTCGTTCTGATTTTAGTAGTGCAGAGCACTATCTTCTACGTATAATAATAATAAGCGATCTAGCCAATTGGAAAGGACATTATGTAGTATCATGGTATCGAGATACAGAGCACTTTATTCAGCTATCCTGTAAAGTTCAATGTTTGGAACATATTGTACTTTACTCTAGTGTACATAATAACTAGATAATTAACAAAATAAATAATAAAGATAGATCTTAATAAATTATTGACAAATGAGCGCATTTTACATCTAACTATATAATATTCTAGTTTTGAATTACCTAGAATCTCACGTTGAGGCATCCAGTCGTATGGTAGAATGTTGTCTGGAAGTTTTGGCATTTTCTGTGGATCACATCTCCATAAAACTCGCAGAGACAACTCTGAAAATGCTTGTATGAACGCTTGAAGTATATTGTGTGGCAGTGTCTCAGATCTTAAAATACTGCCTAAACTGAAGTATATAACGCCTTCCTTCGCTTCATCCATGAACTTCTGAATATCCTGAAAACAGTAAATCCCTTCCATAACAATACTGGAATTCTGTATGTTGAAACTACCAGGTAACCCGAATTTGATTCCGGACGGAAAAAAAGGAGATTATCGTCAAATCATATATACATAGTATTGCTTGTTAATTATTTCAAACATAATCAGAAGCATATAGGATTAGTGGCTTTGGAAATAATAATAATAATAATAATAATAATAATAATAATAATAATAATAATAATAAAATCTATTATACAAACCACTTTTATCGCCATTGTGTCCATATTGTTTTGTGCTATGTTATATCAGTCGGAAATCTTCAAATAGGGGCTACACTGACACAAGTTTCTTTGAATCAAGATATTTTGAAAAATAAACCAGAAAGAAATTATAATGATGATGATGGTGACGGTGGTGGCTGTGGTGTTGGTGATGATGAAGATGTTGATGATGATAAAGAAAAAGAAAGGAACGGTAAAGAAATGTAGGCCTATAAAATAAAGATTGGTGAAACTTCGGTAAATTCTTCCCGCACCATACACGGCAGATAAAACATAATTAAGTCACTAATAATAACCACAAAATTGAATACACCACTTTATAGAGAAACGATGTGATCACTGGGAAAGCTGTATACTTAATAGATAATATTTCCGTATAGTACGCACCACTTCGTACTGCATAATTCATTAACAAAGCAACATCTTTGACATGAATTGTGACTTGTGGGCCATTCCGGACCTCGACATCCACATCTCTTACATTAGTGCGAGTCCTTATATACTTTGTGAGTCATGAAAACAAATAACAATAGGTATCTCAGTCATAACAACCTCATAATACATCCGATCATTTGGTGCAGGGAGCATCCGTTTTTGCTACAATGACAATTCCTTTAACGTATTTCTTAATTGCAACAGTATTCGAAATATTAAAATACAATCCAGGGAACAGTCTTTTTTGTGCAAGGATAATTTGTTTAACATGTTTGTCAATTGAAACTATGTTTAAATATTTAACATATAAACATTTTAATCCAGGAAGCGCACCTTTTTGTGAAAGAATAATTCGTTTATCACAATTCTAAATTAATCTTGGATACGTTCTTTAGTAAATTAGGGTACTCCAAAGCAATGTGAATGTAGTGTGAATTGTGTACGAAAATAATTTTCTTGTGTTTTCCCCATTGTGCATCATTATTTTACGTAAAAGAACAAATGAAAATTAACGTGGCACATAAGCATTATTTTAAGAAATACAGGAAACAAATAGGTCTAAGTACCGTTGACTAATAAAGAGGCTTGTAATGTTGGGGACCAATTGGGTGAGTTACGGTGATCTCTTTTTTTTTATTGAGTTATTTTACGACGCTGTATCAACATCTAGGTTATTTAGCGTCTGAATGATATGAAGGTGATAATGCCGATGAAATGAGTCCGGGGTCCAGCATCGAAAGTTACCCAGCATTTGCTCGTATTGGGTTGAGGGAAAACCCCGGAAAAAACCTCAACCAGGTAACTTGCCCCGACCAGGATTTGAACCCGGGCCACCTGGTTTCGCGGCCAGACGCGCTGACCGTTACTCCACAGGTGTGGACTCGGTGATCTCAAGTTTCCTATCCGTTCACCAGTCAGTACTCTAGCATGCGTAAACAGTGTACCTGCTGAATAATAATGCCGAAGATTGAAGGTCCTCAGGCGCATAGGCTATTTTTGTTGCGGAATTTGGTGAGTGTTTTGAAGTGAATGACGGGATCATTATATGTAAATTATGTAATACAAACATACGAGGTGACAAGCGACATTACATACAGAGACATTGTATCACAAGAAAAGAAAATAGAAAACTGAAACCCAGGAATAATTCTGAGGTAATTCTTCTGCATATAACGAAAGGTAATATCTTTGTGATGCTATTTGGCTGAGACTATATTTACTTTCAGAGCTGTCCAGATTTGTTTATGTGCACCTTGTTATCCCCGTCATCGATCGCAGAACCAAGTCAGTGTCCTTGTACTAGTTCACGTCCCCGGCCTATGTACAGTGCTGCAGTCAACAGTTTTTTGTAATCGATCCCCAACATTACAAGCCTACCAATGAAAGATATGTCCCTTACGAAATGAACACAACGCAAATCAGACGACAGTCCTATATGAAATGTAGGATATCGAAGTTTGAATGATATATTTTGTTTTACATACATTCATTTGAAACAACACAGCACAGAACAAACTACAGCAAACAAACTTTCGTTTCTTCTTGTGTCCTGAATTTGTAGCGATATCTACAAAGAACGTACCGCCCTTTTTATTACGGAATACCAGAAAGATAATGAATACGGAGATATGAGAGTGCAGTGGCCTTGACCTCAATTACAGTGCATTTAATATTTCTTTGAATCATGGGGCACCGTAAACAAGATAAGACGCACAAAGTGACATGAATGAAGACTCAGTGACAGATATCCAGAAAAATCAAATAACAACAAGACGTTTTCTACGTTTTACTCGAATAGTGTTAGATAAAATAGATGATTCTCTGACCGTAGGGCAGTCCGTTGACGACCTCTCCATAAAGGGACTGATGTTCAGTTCCCAATGAATTTTCAATATACAATATATATAATGGGCAAACAGCTTATTGGATTTGCTATTCCCAAGAAACTAGTTCGATTAATTAAAATGTGTCTCAGTGAAACTTACAGCAGAGTCCGTATAGGCCAGTTTCTGTCTGACGCTTTCCCACTTCACTGCGGGCTAAAGCAAAGAGAACCACTATCACCTTTACTTTTTAACTTCGCTCTAGAATATGCCATTAGGAAAGTTCAGGATAACAGAGAGGGTTTGGAATTGAAGGGTTACATCAGCTTCTTGTCTATGTGGATGACGTAAATATGTTAGGAGAAAATCCACAAACGATTAGGGAAAACACAGAAATTTTATTTGAAGTAAGTAAAGCGATAGCTTTGGAAGTAAATTCCGAAAATACAAAGTATATGGTTATGTCTCGTGACCAGAATATTGTACGAAATGGAAACATAGAAGTTGGAGATTTATCCTTCAAAGCGGTGGAAAAATTCAAATAACTTGAAGCAACAGTAACAAATATAAATGAGAATCGAGAGAAAATTAAACGCAGAATCAATATGGGAAATGCCTGTTATTATTCGGTTGAGAAGCTTTCGTCATCTAGTCTGGTGTCAAAAAAATCTGAAAGTTAGAATTTATAAAACAGTTATATTACCGGTTGGTCTGTATGGTTGTGAAACTTGGACTCTCACTTCGAGAGAGGAACAGAGATTAAGGTATTTGAGAATAAGGTTCGTAGGAAAATATTTGGGGCTAAGAAGGATGAAGTTACAGGAGAATTAAGAAAGTTACACAAAGCAGAACTGCACGCATTGTATCCTTCAACTGATATAATTAGGAACATTAAATCCAAACGTTTGAGATGGGTAGGGCATGTAGCACGTATGGGCGAATCTAGAAGTACATATAGAGTGCTAGTTGGGAGGCCGGAGGGAAAAAAGCCTTTGGGGAGGCCGAGACGTAGATGGAAGGATAATATTAAAATGGATTTGAGGGAGGTGGGATATGATGATAGAGACTGAATTAATCTTGCACAGGATAGGGTATCGATGGCGGGCTTATGTGAGGGCGGAAATGAACTTCCGGGTTCCTTAAAAGCCAGTAAGTAGTAGTAGTAGTAGTAGTAGTAGTAGTAGTAGTAGTAGTAGTAGTAGTAGTAAATTATATTTCCATAGTCATGTGCAATATATTTATACCCATTCATTAAGAATGCTTGGTCTAATCAGATCTAAAGGTGTTCTTAATATTCCCAAAAGTAGGCCTATTTTTATTTCATTTACAAATTATAGGCGTATGACTTACGTGATGTATACAATTAATTAACATCAAATAGATAACATTCGTAGGCTACATTATCAACTCCGTGCTACCAGTAATAAGATTATATTTCTTAATACAGTTCCAAGACCAAAACTCTGCTGAATTGATATCCGATGATCACCCTGGGCAGACAATCTGGTCGTTCTCGGTGGAC
This sequence comes from Periplaneta americana, assembly GCF_040183065.1. Classification (NCBI taxonomy): domain Eukaryota; kingdom Metazoa; phylum Arthropoda; class Insecta; order Blattodea; family Blattidae; genus Periplaneta; species Periplaneta americana. Next base: position 67,745,782 of record NC_091133.1, on the reverse strand, counting down.
TTGCGGTTACACGGTTACCATGCTCGTCATTGGATCAGATGTTCGCGGCTTCAAACTCGGCTGAGGACAAAGTATATAAGAGCTATAAAATCCTTAACATAGCTTCCTCCACAATATCGCATCCAGACGTATATGTTCCACCCACCCAAAACTGATCCAGTTGTTTTGGTGTTGTATAAATACAAATGGGTAATAATACGAAATAATAATAATAATAATAATAATAATAATAATAATAATAATAAAATAATAATAATAATTTATTTATTTATTTACAAATGGCTTTTAAGGAACTCGGAGGTTCATTGTCGCCCTTACATAAGCCCGCATCGGTCCCTATCCTGTGCAAGATTAATCCACTCTCTATCATCATATCCCACCTCCCTCAAATCCATTTTAATATTATCCTCCCATCTACGTCTCGGCCTCCCCGAAGGTCTTTTTCCCTCCGGCCTCCCAACTAACACTCTATATGCATTTCTGGATTCGCCCATACGTGTTACATGCCCTGCATATCTCAAACGTCTGGATTTAATGTTCCTAATTATGTCAGGTGAAGAATGCAATGCGTGCAGTTCTGCTTTGTGTAACTTTTTCAATTCTACTGTAACTTCATCCCTTTTAGCCCCAAATATTGTAATAATAATAATAATAATAATAATAATAATAATAACAATAATTGTGAAATATGAGATGCAGTTGGGATTTTTGCCACCAGTGACAAAACCATTCACTTGTAATTCAAATAGTCTCACGATCATATAATTAAGTTGTAGGACTTCTAATGTACAATATTTATCTATGGTATTCATCTCATGACATCTAGTTGTACGTGCCTTAGCATTTCTTTTTTAGTTTTTCTCTTGACTGACACACAATGCCTTTCATTATATTTCGCTTTGGAAGCGTAGGATTAAAATGAGACAATTTTTATTGAAACAGTGTAGAGGGAATAGATGTAGATGTCATATTCATTGTTAATAGTGGCACGATGTGTCTTCCCAGCACTACGCTTCGACCTTCTTGATCTTCGGAGAATAACCCTGATATTCTTTTGATACGAGGCAGATTGGAATATAGGGTATTTCTAGAAGCAGCGATGAGGAGAGAAATCCCTTGACCGCTTTCTCGAGCTCGCTCCTTTCAATTTACAACCAATCAAGTTAACTCGGTGCTCTTTCGAAATTGTAGCTACGATAATATCGAAATATGCCGCCGCAGTATGATGTTGCAGAAAGTTGTAAATAATATTATCATTTCCATAATTTATATGACTTCAGATCAAACATACAACATTTAACACTTTCATGACAAGATAGCTATTCTCAAGCTATGACTTGTTGTGCAATGATATTGTCATCATTATAAGTACTGTAGATGATGAAAACGACAAAACAGAATGAGAAGGAATGTAATTGAAGGGAAAAGTAAAACTGTACAAAGAGAAAAGAAGAACAAAAGAAGTTAGTAGTAGTAGTTAGTGTTAGTAGTAGTAGTAGTAGTAGTAGTAGTAGTAGTAGTAGTAGTAGGCCTAGTAGTAGTAGTAGTAGTAGTAGGCCTAGTAGTAGTAGTAGTAGTAGTAGCAGCAGCATTAGCAGTAAAGTAGAAAAGAATAAGTGTTACAAAATAGTAAGAAAAGTAAAGACGTGAAAGAAGAGAGAGAAAAGAAACTAAGCTAATGTGTACGAAAAATAGAAGAAGAAAGAAAAGATTTAATGATGTTAGGAAGAAATAATAAAAAATAAAGAAGATATATGAATGTAATAATAATAATAATATATTATTATTATTATTATTATTATTATTATTATTATTATTATTATTATTACATTTTCAGACATGGTGGAATGATTAGGTGTATTGGTTAACAGTAATTCCTTGAATTTAAACACGGCCCGAGAGTAATAGATATTTGAGAAGAATACAAATTCTGAGATTAGACTATTCCTTAAGAGCTGGGAGATCCGTGTCCTTGAATAAGAGGGCTCGCAGAAAGAAATACTGTGCATTTCTCAACGAGATTAAATTTTGAAATTAGCACATTATGCATGCCTAAGGACGAGAGTTAGTCCCACTCTATCTGTAATTCTTACCATACTGTATTATTACTATTATTATTATGCAAATCTAGTCTTTCAGGTCTTTCAGGGACCTCTGGTTGAACGTACCAGCGCTCTCCCAACTGAGCTATCCGGGAACTCCGCCCGACACCGTCTCAACTTTTCCCTTTGTATCCACACAACTCGCGTGGGCTGACGAAACGCCAGAGACTCACATCGAGTGCACACAAACTCTGTGTGACTTGGAATTGTGGTTTTCTGTTAACGTACACAGTGACGCATATATTATGCAAATCTAGTCTTTCAGGTGAAGCTCCCTGTAAAGCAGATTTGAATAATTTCAAGGGAAAAATTGTTCCGGGGCCGGGTATCGATCCCGGGACCTCATAATATATACGTCACTGTGTACGTTAACAGAAAACTACAATTCCAAGTCACACAGAGTTTGTGTGCACTCGATGTGAGTCTCTGGCGTTTCGTCAGCCCACGCGAGTTGTGTGGATATAAAGGGAAAAATTGAGACGGTGTCGAGTGGAGTTCCCGGGTAGCTCAGTTGGGAGAGCGCTGGTACGTTCAACCAGAGGTCCCGGGATCGATACCCGCCCCCGGAACAATTTTTCCCTTGAAATTATTATTATTATTATTATTATTATTATTATTATTATTATATTACTTCTTAAACACGGCGTCTTTGTGATCTCTCCTGAAAGATGTCGTGGTAATTGTATTTTTTAATCTTCATCTTACGATGTTGGATGACGTCATCCAACATCGTAAGATGAAGATTACATTTGTAAAGTTTCTTCCCACCCACAAGCAGTGCTGACTAGAAAAGACGCTATGGACAGTACTCTATAACAGAGTCGCCAGTATGAAAGATAATTCCAAGCCTTTGGCGTAGACGAACTCGATAGCTCAGTGATAGAGCGCCTGACCGGAGTACAGGAAGTCGCAGGTTCGAATCCCGCTCGAGGTTGTGGAATTTTTCTTTCATACCATGGCATGATTGTGACTGTATTAGTATTTAAATTCATTCAGTATCTTTTAAGTATGAATTTTAAAATTATCTAAAACGCAACATGAGAGAGGTTAGGCGAAGAAGGAAAGAAATAAGGAAAAAAAGAGAGAAAGGAAGAAGGAAAGAAAAAAGAAAAAAAAAGAGATAAAAATTGAAAAGCAAATAGTGGTACTTCATTAAACAATAATTTTAACTCTTTATTATTTAGCGTGGGCGAGACAAATTTTCCTAGTAGCCCTCTAAAAGAGACAGAAATATTTTACGTGTCGCATATTTACGATACGGGATCCATAGCTTAAATCCGCTCCTAAAGAAAGACATGGTAAGGGTTTTACCATCCTTTAACGTCGTATCGTTCTCGACTTGTTTCGAACCTATGAACTAACACCTAGCCTATAATTCGGTGACCACAAAGGACGATATTGAATCATGACGGAAGAAAAAAAAATAATGAATGAAAAAACAATGAACGAAGGAAAAAAGGAAGAAAACAAGAAAAGAAGCTATGAAACAGAAAGCAAGAAAGAAAAATGAATGAAAGCATAGAAACGAGAAAGGAAAAAAGAAGGCAAGGAAGCAAGGAAGAAAAAGAAGGGACAGAAAGAAGGAAAGGAAGTAAGCAATAAAGAAAGAAAAATAAAGAAAAGAGGGAGACAGAATGAAAGTACGTAAGCAATAAAGAGCGGAAGAGACGAGAGAGAAGGAAGGAAAGCAAGTAAGCTATAGGCCTCAAAAAAGAGAGGGATAGAAATAAGAAAGGAAGAAATAAAAAAGAAAAAAGAAGGAAGAGATGGAATGAATGAAAACAAGTAGGCAATGAAAAAGAAAGAGAAAGAAAGAAAGAAAGAAAGCGAGCAAGCTAACATTAGAGGAAGACAGAGAAAGACAGAGAAATAGAGGACGAAAGCAAGCAAGCAACGGGTAACCAAGAGAGAAAGAGAGAGAAAGAAAGCAGAAGACGGAGAAAGAATACAAGAAAGTAACTATGGAAGCTAGCAAGAAAAAATGGGGAGAGAAAGAGAGAGAAAAACAAAAGAATGCATTATTGACAAATTAGATAGCCCTAGAAAATAAGAAGAGGATAAAAGGAACGAAAAATAGGAAGAACGTGAGAAATATACTCGCAAGGGTAAAATGAAAGGCTAAATAAATTTTATATATTTTTTTTACTGGGTTATTTTACGACGCTGTATCAACATCTAGGTTATTTAGCGTCTGAATGAAATGAAGGTGATAATGCCGGTGAAATGAGTCCGGGGTCCAGCACCGAAAGTCATCCAGCATTTGCTCGTATTGGGTTGAGGGAAAACCCCGGAAAAAACCTCAACCAGGTAACTTGCCCCGACCGGGATTCGAACCCGGACCACCTGGTTTCGCGGCCAGACGCACTGACCGTTACTCCACAGGCGTGGACGGGTAAATAAAAGAATGGAGAAAGGAAAGAGGGGAAATACCGGAGCAAAAACAAAAAAGCAATAGAAATTAACTTCTAGAAGGAATGAGGTACAGTATCGCCCCCTCTCAACGAATTTAATCTACATTTGCAGTTGTTCCTTATTGTGTTACCAGACCACAACTCTGCATAAAAAGAACATCAGAAAATCGGCACTGTATCATCCTGTAAACATGCATGAAGACTGTAGCTCAGCATTTTATTTTTCGGAATGGAAACCAGAAGTAAAGCACAGCGGAGGTTATAATTGTTGAACATTAGCTTAACACTAAATAATGTACGCCACTGAAGCGGGAAGTTATATAATCCATGTGACTCAGCATAATTCTGTTGGTAATAGGATAGGTCAGAGTTTGACGGGTGTTCCACTCAGATGATTTGTATCGTCCAACTCTAAATGTATGTGACCTTGGGCCAAAGAACTTGCCGTACAGACACTACATAAAAACATAGCACCTGTAACAGGCAGTGCCGGCCTGCCTAACCTTCGCTTCTTAGAAGACAGATGGCCGATGTTACCAGCATTCGTCACATTTCACTTAATGGACATCAAATTAAATGCAAGTGATTTTATAACAAATAGTTAAAATAAGAATAGACCCAGAATTTTAGTTTCAATAAAACTTCGTTTTTGGTTTTTATATAAGTAAATTGTCTTAGTTTTCTGGCAATTGTCAACATCAACATTTAGGACAAAAATTCAATTTTAGATAGCGTACATATCATCATCCTGACAGGTTATATAGTTCTAAAATCACCGTTACGCTCCACAAAAGTTTCCTTGCCATCTTTTCACGGGACGCGAAATTGAAGCCAGTTATTTTGATATGTATTTCAATACTAGTTCCATTTCAACGTAATTTAAAGTCGCCTCTATTTCTTTTATGATGCCATATAGTAGACCTATACCGAACTGTTCGTTGTAGCAACTTCATCTCACTAGATGCAATTCTGTACTCATCACCAGTCTTCGGCCTAGGGACACAGAGTAACCAGTATGAGGTTTAGAGTACACGGAGTATAAATGACGTCATGACCGTGTGGAAGGGTGACTGCAACAGCACAGGTGGGTCCGTAATGTGCATTACCGTTGTGTGTATTGCTGCTTGGCTGCGGTACGTGTAACAGGCTTCGGCGTAGGGACACCTGATTGAAGGTTACAACTCACGTTAATACTTTAATGGTAGACATTTATTGTCTACACTAGGAATGTACTGTATATACTGCATCTGCAGAGGGTGAAATATATTTTGTGCGTACTATGACGGACTGTTTACATGTTGAGACACGAAGTAACGGTGCGCTCCATCTCCCACTCCACTCGACCAACACAACACTATCGCCCGTTCGTTCTGAACTTCATGCGTTTCTGCTCCCAGGACCGAAGCCTGCTCATCACTGTTCCATAAAGTGTGGATTTCATTTCATTTGTTGTGTGGGAGCGACTACGTGTCGGCAGGTGTAGGCTATAGCTATTCTATGCTACATTTGTTTACGTAGAACAAAGTTTGGATGGAGCGAGAAATGAAATAAGGAGAACAAGATGAATACTCCGACAACAAGTGAAAATAAGGATAATGAGTACTACACAAGAGAAAAAAGGGGCATATAAGGAAAACAAAGGCAATACAAATAGCCAAGAGGAATACAAGGATAACGGAAAGGTAAGAAGAACAAGGGAAATAGAAAACATAAGGGGAATGGGAAACATGAAGAAGAAGGGAAATACAAAATAAACAAGAGGAAAACAAAGAAAACGGGAAACCAAGGAAAATAAGGGAAGTACAAGGAGAACGGGAAAACATAGTGAACAGAGGGAATACAAGAATAACAAGAGGATCGCAAGGAGAAAAAGAGGACCATAAGGAGAACAAAGGGATTATAAGAAGGACAAGGGAAATATAAGCAGAACAAGGGGAACATAAGGAGAGCAAGGGTAATATAAGGAGAACAAGCGGAATAAAAGAACAAGAAGAATACAAGGAAACGGGAAGAATAGAATGCGGACAAGGGTGCAACAAGAAGAACAAGGGAAATACAAGGGAACAAGGGGAATGCATGGGGAATAAGGGAACAATAAGGATAACAATGGGAGTACAGAAAAAACAAGTGGCATACAAGGAGGACAACGGAACGACAAAAAGAACAAGAAGAACACAATGAGAAGAAGGGACATTAAGTTTATTTTTACGTTACGGTTAATTTCCAAGTTAAGCTGTAGGCCCATACTTAGTGAGGAAAAAGGCGTAGTTCTACGCCAAAAGAAATTAAACTGGAATAAAACGGAACTAATGTACACATTGAGTAAAATATATTTAATAGCCAGGGACGGGAAACAGCCATTCTCAGAGAGCTTAGCTTCTCCCGCTACAGTTGCTGTTGTACGTAGATACTCATGATGACTGCTCTGTTTACAATACGAGTTTCCCACCCTTGCTTAAAAGCAATGAAATTGCATTACTACTACTACTACTACTGCTACTACTACTACTACTACTACTACTACTACTACTACTACTAATAATAATAATAATAATAATAATAATAATAATAATAATAATACTTTGATCTCCGAGTATAATTCTAACTTTTATATCGCACATGAGTCCACACCTGTGGAGTAACGGTTAGCGTGTCTAGCTGCGAAACCAGATGACCCCGATTCGATTCCCGGTCGGGGCAAGTTACCTGGTTGAGGTTTTTTCCGGGGTTTTCCCTCAAACCAAATATGAGCAAATGCTGGGTAACTTTCAGTGTTGGACCTCGGACTCATTTCACCGGCATTATCACCTTCAACTCATTCAGACGCTAAATAACCTAAGATGTTGATCAAGCGTCGTAAAATAACCTAATAAAATAAAAATATGTGACACATTAAGATATAACGTGAGTCTTACTGGATGATTGGAGAAGTGAAATTATTAATGTTGAAGGAATCCTATGAATCGATTTCTCTCACATCTCATCTAGTGGTCACCGAGATATCCATTGTTACGTGGTTTGTAGATTCAAAAGCGTGGCCGTTTTCACCAAGCTTCATTAAATCAGTCCTAATGAAACATTAACTAGTGAACATTAAAATATTTAACAATTCAGTAAAATGCGAACTGTTCACCAACCAGATTTTCTTAAGATTTAATGAACAGTATCCGTAATGAAGCTCAGTTAAAATTTTTAATTTTTACAACTTTCCATAACATTGTAAAAGTGAAGCTACGTCCTTTTCACGGGAAACCCTTCAATTTTACTTCAATTGGTTGAGGGAAAACCTGTGAAAAAGCTCAACCAGGTAACTTGCTCCAACCAGGATTTGAACCTGGTCCCGCCAAGCGGTCACACGTATTAACCTTTACTCGACAGCGGCGGACGGTCTAAGGCAGGGTTGGGCACCAAGAGCGAATTCTACCCCCTCACGGAGAGCCATATGACTTCCCTTCACTTTCTTCCCCGCCAAACACCGCGCAGCGTTGATGTCGTATGGATGAATATTAAGTGTCCTTGTTTAGAGTTTGCATTCGCTCCCGATGACCGTCCTGGTCTAAAGATGTAGATCTTTTGCATATTTTTACAATATGTAAAATAACACTGATAGTTATTCGTCATTTCTCACTCACGTTGAATTTCTAATAAACTCTGCAGGTAAAAGCGTTGTTGAATGAAATACTATTGGTATAGCTCTCGCAAGGAACGATAACCGAAAAGCAATGGTGGCGTTGCTGTCTGTTTTGACGTGTGTATGTAGGCACGCCGAGGGGGCAAGAGGTGAGGGCCGATGGAAGTACTGTCTCTTCCAAGAAGATGAACAAATGAGGACATCGCTGTGCAAATAAAGAACGTAGCAAGAGAAAAATTCGAAGCTAATTAAACGCGCAACACATGTTTACGAATGAAATAATAATACCGTGCGATACAAGACACATATTCACATGCAATGGAACAAACTATAGTCTTAATGTAACTATCACAACGCAAGACTGATTCTATAGTTGTAATTTATCTTCCGACTGTACTCTTGAATATCATTCAAGCTATCTCGTGACCTTTCCTGTCGCCCGTTCTTCCTTATCGCATTGTTTGATTCGCATTCCTTCCGTCGGTATTCCCTCCTTGCGAGACCTATACTACCACCACTCTCTCTCCCGCTACTACTGCCACTGCTACTGCTGCTGTCACTACCATTGTTGCCAATTCAGCGGTTTTCCCGCTAGATCTAGCGTTTTTCGGCGTTAGCTTAGCGGGCAAAATTTATGAAATTTGTATTGCTGATATGGGGATTTAGCGGGTAATTTTAGCACTCACAGGGGCAAAATAATATAATTTTACATTGACAATATAGCAATTTAGCGGTTTCTGCACGGCTTCACAGCGGATTTTTAAGAATCGAGTTGGTAACACTGGTCAGTACTACTATTACTAACACTACTGTCACTACATTACGGTCAACTCCTGAGATGGTACAGGGTTCACGATAGGCCCATGCTCAAACAGTGAACTAACGGAGAGAGTGGCAATGCCAACGTCTAACAGCTGTGTTTGGGAACGTTGACCTGAGATCTAAAATTGTAAGACGCCGTGTTTATCGTTGGTGTTTATATATGAGATGTAGCAAGTAATGTCCTGTGAAGTCTGGTATTCAGGCTATGTGAACACGATATCGTACATGCCAGGGTTATCACGTTCACACCTCCACAGTAAATGCAGCCACCTCTCTAATGGTTGAAATGATAGCATCTTGTCTTACGTTACGGAATGTGTGGAATGCTCCATAAAAGCGAGACAAGCTCGTATATTAAAATGAGTTGTAATATTATGTGTGTAATATTACTTTAGTGTACATTTCGCTTTTCCTACTGCGTAATGAAAGAAAGGCATTAATATAAATTAATGAAAGCCCTTTCCTTATCCTTTACTTACGATCTAAGGTGACAAGTCATTTCTGAGCGCATTTTTGTCAAAAAAGCGGCAAAACGACATGCAAATTTTCAATCCACATAATTTCCTCGTAGCCAAATCATTTGTACGAAGTTAATGACAAGTTACCCTCGTACTGGTTGGGAAATCGTTCACCTCTTATAGGCATATGAACGCGAGGTCAGAAGTCTGCTGGTAGATATTGTACCTCTATTGGCCATCAATCACGGATTATTATTATTATTTTATTTTATTTTATTTTAAATCCACCACCAACAGAAGCAAGCTTCCAATTATAGGTGGCTTACATTGATACATATACAAAATACATAATAAGAAAAAACAAAACAAACAACACAAACGAAAGAAAGAACGTACATACCGGTAATAGGTGCTAGAATATAATATTGCAGTTAATATAGTGCCAAATGTGAATATAATAATGTAAAATTATTTAAAAACTAGAGTAAAAAATATTATAATACACTAATAATTTAAATATCTAAGGAAATACAATTCTTTTTAATATTGTATGAAATTTTTCAACTGTTAAACTGAAATCTAATTAAGAATAAAAGTTTAAAGACAGAGAGTTGTAAGTATTACACATAACAAACAACGGAGAGTTCTTGAAGAAAACAGTTCTAGGAATTGGAATAACAAAAGGTTGCCTATGACGTAATTCTGTTATATTTACATTTTATTATTATTATTACTATTATTATTATTATTATTATTATTATTATTATTATTATTATTATCGAGCTCGGTGGCATAATGGTTATGATTCCTACCTTTCCTTGCTGGGTTCGATCCCTGGGGCGACTATCCTGATTTGGGTTTTTCGTGGTTTTCGAAAGCCGTCCAGGCGAATGCACTGGACAAAGCGTCGTTAATCAATGCGAAACCGAAGGAACCCGATCGTAAAATGATGTAGCCTTGAGAGCGCAGATTGTAACGCTTCTGTGATAAGACGCACACCCACACTACCTTTGATACATAACATGTTATAACGTATTATATTTCACGTTAGGCATGTACGTAAGTCGTAAGCGTATGACATTGTGAGTGGTCTCTGCGTAAGAACAATGAAAGTAAGTTTTCTGAATGGATATTGAGCTTGATAAAATACCTTGAAAAAGCCTTGGATTTATAGTATTGATTAGTAGAAATTCAAGTGATCATTGGGAGAGCTGTAAGCCCACCCAACCCACCCTACATACGTACCTTACTTATATACAAAAGTCATCGTGCGTGAACGAAGAATACCGCCATATTTCTTCGATGTAACAGTGGGTTTCAGTGTTGCCAACATAATAATACTACACACCTAATCAAACCTAACCTAACCTCTCTCATAATACTGCACACCTAATCAAACCTAACCTAACCTAATACACACCTAATCAAACCTGACCTAACCTAACCTAACTTGTCATATAATACTACGTACCTGTAGTAACATTCCTCACATTAGGGATATCTCGTTTTCAAATATTGCCGGCCCTGTCAATCGTGTCGGCTGCTATCTAGTGGAAGTGGATCGTACTAATTCTAAAAACAATATGGCGACTTTAATAATAATTACATTTTATATGTTTCGTTATATATTAAATGTGTTAATATAGTAATAATTATATATATATATATATATATATATATATATGTGATACAATAAGATTTGAAATGTGTTGTGGTTGTGATAAAAGTATTGAAAATTGGTTTATGCTCGACCATGCCGAAATGTAGTAATTATACACCTGATAGCAGCCCTTTAATGGACCTCATTAAAGTACACCTATTCATTAAAGTTCAGGTGTTTCACCAATCAGAAAAGATCATTGTAGCAATATGAAAGCGTAAGTATCGATTATTCTCGGATATGCAATCTAAAGACAACTAGCGAAACGTCACGGAGGCTGGAAATCCAATACTGTCGCAGAAGGTTATGTTTTATTACTATAATAACTAGAGTTAATTGAAAATAATATTCAAATAAATTCAATTTGTCATCTCGTTTTTCAATATCTAAACCAATTTCAAGGTTATCTCAAGGTTAATGTTTATTTTAGTCTCTAGATTATATCAAGGTCAATGTGGACATTTGTTCCTCGGAAAAAAATCAATACTTTCGCGTCTGCGCACATCTCACAATTTACGAGCTATTGCACAAAGTCAGTTCCGCTCCTCAGTCAGATAAGAATAAAATGAATACTTCTAAATAATTTCAAGTTAGAAATATGGTGGAGCGCTCGTTTCATAAACATACTCGCATCTTAATTACTACCATTATCGGCTCGTTGCATAATGTACTATTATAGCGCCACATTGGCAGTAATAAAAGTGTGCAATATTCGTTCAGTGGTTGGTGGATGCTCTAGGTTGACCAAAATTTATAATGCCTATTCCAAAGATTATTGTGCTGTTTTTACGTTTTATTGCCTTTTTTCCCTCCTATTTTAACTGTTATAAATGCCTGAACAGCCGGGCTCTAATCATCACACTACCACCTCATTTTATCTAAATTGTCACTTTGGAAATGAAAACACGTTAAGAATTATTACAAGTAACATACCTGAGGCAATTTTCCCACTTCTTGGATATGCAGTCCCGCGACCTCGATGAAACCTGGAACTGTTGGCCTTGGCTGGTTGAGACTGAAGTGGCTGTTGGCCAGCAGAAGGCTGGTATTGCGAGCGATGTCTGACAAAGGCGGGAGATCTTCACCGACGTATTCCTTAACGATGCGATGTGTAGGAAGTTCAGCATAGTAATAATAAAGTAACTTAACGAACATTGTCAAAACACTGTTCCTCAACCTTCCCCAGAAGTTCATTCTGTCCGTAAAACTCGAAAAGTAATTTGGAATGTAAGCTGGATGGTCCGGGTTCGCAATTCTGTCGTTGGACCAAGGATATGCTACACTTGTCATCACCCCTATGTGCGGGGCTTTGAACTTGTGCACAAATCCCAAGAAGCAGTCACAACCAAAAATTTCGTTTATTATTAGATCGAACTGTTCTTCCATTTTCAATAAAACTTGAATGTTTTCATGCTTCATTACTGTTTCACATGTCATCACATTGTGTTCCACCATTAGATAGGAAAAGAAAAAATCGTTAATTTCCGGTAATGTATTTAGTGGTACAGAAAATCTTTCCATAGATCCTAAAATACTGAGATCTGTGTAGTTTGCCACTGGGATTTTCTGAGGGAAATGACTGACCACTGTTACCTCATGTCCTCTCGACGCCAATGTTTTAAATAGACGTTCGAACATCGGGAAGTGACTTTCGGCTCTGTGCCAAACAAGGCCTAAAATTCTTGCAGAAGTAGACTCATCAGCTGTAAATATTACTGTTAATAACGGAATGAATGTATAAAACTTCATTTCGCCGTTCTGTATAAACTCGCCGTAGTTATTTCCTGATCTGAAACCAAGGTAACCGATCTTGGCTGTGTTAATACAATAGAAAGTTACTCTAGGTATACGAAAATAGACGAACATACCCGAAGTAACGTTCGGAACAAATGAATGTTCTATTCCTCTGTCATTGAAGTTGAGGTCTTGCATACGAGTATTCGTTACGCGCAAGGTTTATAAGCAATAAAATGTTGTAAAAGACTGAATTTAAGCAGCGAACTCAATATCTTGGAGTATTTGAGTGAGAGATTTCGTCATGAGAGATTTTACCTCAAAGGACACAATTATCACTAAAGAAGCTTTTCAGTATGTCACTGTCATGAAACAACCCGACCATTCAGAAGCAGGGGGCACTGCTGCCATGCATACAAACATTTTAATAAATTTCATTGGTAGCCTGTAAGAACTGTGGAGCGAATTAGACTGATTTAATCGACTTCGTAGTTATTTATTTGCCCATTCAGTCATTTATTTCATTATATATTATTGTTATGGTATTTATAATGAGAGACAAGAGATACAATTTGATTTTCTCAAACTAATTTTAGTTTATTTATCCAGTATGTAAATTATGTTCATATACATTTGTCAATGTGCCCTGAATTATAAATATTTACTTGAAATATTTTTCTCATATAAATTGTAGGCCTAATGAATTAACTTTATAATGCTGACATGTCTCTCTTGTATAAAATAGAGTTAAGGGTGGTTCACAATAAATCTGGAACGGAAACGACAACGAGTACGAGAACGGAAATATTATTAAAATAAATGTAGGCCTATTTAAATGTGAGCATTCACAACAGTTAATTGTGAATGCTCACATTTAAACACATTTATTTTAACAATATTTCCGTTCTCGTTCTCGTTGCCGCTTCCGTTCCAGGTTTATTGTGAACCAGCCTTTACTTGTATCATTGGAGTATAAAATAAAAAGAATGCCGTTCCTCTTTATCGTCTTCATTTTTCTGTCTCTTGCAATATCTTTCAGACTCAGAAAAGCTTCTGTTATACCATGACTATATTTCTTTCATCTGTGGAAGAAAATTTATCTCTGTGATCCCATAAATTGTTAAAATTTATTTATTTATTACCTCAGAGTTGATAAAGTTGTATATTCAATTTCGTTTCTTGGATTTTGGCAATTGTTTATGGTCAATATTTGAGTTGTTTTTGTGTATCAACGAAATGATCTTTGACACTGTAAAATACATAACGAATATTACAAAAACCGCAGCTAGTAATATACATGCTACAACGTCTAACAGTAAATATCGGTATAATGGAAGATCTATTGCAGCTGAGCGCATGTGCGGTGCTCCGCCATGTCTGATGACGTATTCAGTCCAAAATATGGCGGTCTGAAGAGGCTTCAAGGGTCTATCTCGGAAAATACGAGACATCTGCTGTGCATTTTCCCTGTAACTGAAGAGAAAATTCAGTATCAAGAAGACGACACAAACATTCTTACCGGCATATTAAGTACTACACGATTCAAAACAATTCATTTCTTTATAATGTTACAAATGATAGGATATTAATTTGTTTGAAATTTATTTTCTTTCACTGTCATTCAAAAGAACTGATAAGTTAAATCATATATCTAGAGTGATTTACTTGCTCATTATTAAGATTTATGCAACCCTGCATTTTATGACATGTATACGACATTGCGGTAACTGTTTCTAGGAGATTTTAACGTAAGAATAGGTGTGAAATTTGTATACCACCAAGCTGGGTGATTCCTTAATTCAAAATAGGTAATTATACATTTTATTCGGTTACCAAGGGAAGTTAGAATCATTCGACATTAGACTTTTTCATTTTAAAATGCTAATGGAGTAAGCGCCTATGACATCGTTGGTGTAGTATCTATGAGAGGGAAATACGTTGAATATTAAAACACGAGGAGTATGACGAAGTAACACATTATAATGTAACACGAGAGGCCACAAACCATTATTAGCTAGACGCCCTTGTCATCTGATCTAGTATGATAGGAACACTACTCATCATCATCATCATCATTATCATCATCATGAACTTCATAGTTTAGACTATAAGATCTGTGACGTTATTCTAAGAATGATGACCTTGATTCCCCTCGGTCATCCTTGATCTCTGTGTTCTATTGGTCTATATGCTAAAGTTAATTTTAGAAGTCTCTGCCTTCCTGTTTTTTTTTTTGTATATGGTTCTTGCACTGTTTTTAATAATGTTGAATATCTGTGATTAAACGAGGAACTTGTAATTTACTCGGATATCTATGTATATTTCCTTGATGGTCCAATCTCGTTATACCCAACAGGGATATTAAAAAGTGTTTCTGAGTTGCTTCAATTTTCTGTTAATTTTGTTTCTTTAAAATCCAAGTTTCGCTGCCATAAATGAGTGCTGCTTTTGACGTAATGTTATGTAATTTTAATTTTGTATCCACTGTCATCTCTTTACCAAAATTATTATTATTAGGTTATTTTACGACGCTGTATCAACATCTAGGTTATTTAGCGTCTGAATGATATGAAGGTGATAATGCCGGTGAAATGAGTCCGGGGTCCAGCACCTAAAGTTACCCAGCATTTGCTCGTATTGGGTTGAGGGAAAACCCCAGAAAAAACCTCAACCAGGTAACTTGCCCCGACCGGTTTCGCAGCCAGACGCGCTGACCGTTACTCCACAGATGTGGACTCTTTACCAACATGTCTTCTAATTACGCCATTCATTTTATTGTATTTTTGTAATTTCACATCTAGATCAGTTTTGTGTTCTGCAAATAAATTCCGGAAATATGTAAATTAGGAAACTTGTTCCTTTATTTCCCCACCTATTTCAGTTTTTACGTGTTTAATGTTTATTCCACACTCTCCTTTGCCAAAAGATATGATTGCGAGTATTGTGTTTACGGAATAATGACAACGATTGGGCCTACAGTGTGTGTGTGTGTGTGTCTATATATATAAAAAAAATGTTATGTTTTATTTAACGACGCTCGCAACTGCAGAGGTTATATCAGCGTCGCCGGATGTGCCGGAATTTTGTCCCGCAGGAGTTCTTTTACATGCCAGTAAATCTACTGACATGAGCCTGTCGCATTTAAGCACACTTAAATGCCATCGACCTGGCCCGGGATCGAACCCGCAACCTTGTGCATAGAAGGCCAGCGCTATACCAACTCGCCAACCAGGTCGACTCTATATATATATATATATATATATATATATATATATATATATAATATATCCAAATGAGAAGATAAACTTTCTATTAAATAAATTATTATTCAAGATTTACCACTTTCAACGCGGACACCCTATAGAAGCTAGTTATAATTAAATTATAGGCTAATCATAGTTCGACTGCATATAGTTACTAGTTAGCAAGTGCGTTTCAACGTGTGTGAAAAAATAGTAATATGAAAATTCTTGAACAGTAATAGAGAGAAGATATGTAATTATAAATATTGAACGA
This sequence comes from Periplaneta americana, assembly GCF_040183065.1. Classification (NCBI taxonomy): domain Eukaryota; kingdom Metazoa; phylum Arthropoda; class Insecta; order Blattodea; family Blattidae; genus Periplaneta; species Periplaneta americana. Next base: position 67,729,448 of record NC_091133.1, on the reverse strand, counting down.
ATGAGAGTTTGATTACAAGACTCTGAAAATAAGTAGTAGGCTAACTGAAATCAAAACAGCCTGCTTGACAGAAATTCTTACATAAAATTCGTCCGTGTAAAGGTAAGAACATCAAAGATTTAGAATTTTGAGATCTATTCTATGTTACTAATCAGTTTCTTGACTCTTGACTTTGTTTCCAAAAAGAGAAACACTTCAAATTTCCTTTTGAGAACGAAAATCTACATATATTCGAATCAATTTTGTACACATTTCAAGGACAAAACTAAAATTCTTTCAACCTCTTATTAACATATTACACCGCTGTCTTAAATTGACTGAGCATATAGGAAATTAAATAAATGGCTTTCCCAAAACAAGCTATGAAATGTTTCGTATAAAACAATTTTTATCTCGAAAAGGAAGCAAAACCGAGCAAAATGATATTAAACATTTTTTTTGTTTGAAGTATCTCAAAGAATAATCATCTGAAATTAATGACATTACTTACGGTATATCCTGTAGACTATCTAAATATGTATTCATTAAAGCTCTAAAATTATGAGATAGAAGTAAATACACAGAAATAAAGTCGCAGTGGGACCATGTTAAATCTACTGCCCAAATAGCGGAGATTCCCCTGTTTATAAGCATGCAGTGGTTGGAACCAAATGCAGCTGTCTAGCTGGAACGCGTGGAACTTGAACTAGACAACGTTAAGCGTCACTAACTAGACGGCCTTGAGTGGCTTTATCTAACTCCGGTTTATATTTCTTCAGATTTTAATCGTAATTTCATAATCGTAAACATATTAATAAGTGAATTAATTCATTTCGCTATCCTGGTTTGTGTGTTGTAATAACACCATATTAATGGTCAATAAACATTATGATATCATTTCAAAACTTTTTTATGGAAGATACTTTCCGTCAATATCTTTGCACTAGTGTGTCAGGATCTACTCCTCGAACCCTATTATGTTACTGTGTTTCCGATTTGTGATGTCTTAACATTCATTTTCATCCACTGCATACTCAACAAACTCAAGTCTTCCTTATTTTCCGCCTTCCTCATATGTTTTAATGTTTTTATCGTATGATATTTTTTCTCCAGTTCACCATTCGTTACAGTGCATCCTTCAGTAGGCAGTTTCTTCTTACCCAGTGTCCCAGCCAATTAATTTTTCTCATCCTGATCAGGTTGAGCATTATTTCTTCTTTACCCACTATTTTAGCACAGTTTCATTTCTTATTCTGTCTATCTATTTCACATGTTCCCTTCTCCATCTCCATATTTCAAATGCTTCTAATCGTTTCTCTTCACTTCGTTCCATTTTCCATATTTCTGCCCCATACAGTGCCACACACCACATGAAGCACTTCACTTGCCTCCTAATTTTTTCACCAGAGGACCTTTATCTATTATAAAGCGTCCTTTGCCATTGCTATCCTCCTTTTGTTTTCCTGGCAGCAGCTCATGTTGCTACTTAAATACTGTATCCCAAGTGTTCGAATTTGTCCACTTGTTCTACTGCCTAATTTCGAATTCGCACGTTTATTTCCTTTATTTTTCTTCCGATGACCATGGTCTTCGGTTTTCGTCTTGTTTTCATTTATCCTCATCCTCTACTGGTCATAGCTGTCATTTAGCTCCAGTAGCATATCCCTTAGTATCACCTTCTCTTCTCCTAGCATACCATATTGTTAATAGTAATACGTTGTTTAACAACCCTTAAACTTCAAAGGTTATTCAGCGTCGAAATTCAACATGGACGAGAAATGACCGACGAGTTTCATATTTTATGTCGATCTCTTTAGTAGAAACTGTTGTTTTCACGTTCCGTAAATATACGACACGAGATCCATAGTTTTACTTCTCTGACGGAGAGAACCATGCTAAGAATTCTATCGTAGTTTCAAAATTCAAAGATCGCGCTAGTGTTTGAACCCGAGAATCCTTGATTTAACGGGTAGAATGATAGTCACTAGACCACATGAATTCAATCTAGATAAGCCATAGATTATCTGGCATTTACCTTACGGTTAGGAAAATTTATTGAAAAAACCCAATCAGGTAAACAGCCCAAACGGGAATCGGAACCACGCCAGAGCGCTGCTGTCTGAGCTACGACGGTGGCTCTAATTTATTAATATGACCGACTAAACCTCGGAAGATATCAAATATTGATTTGTTGGTTGGTTGCCAGTCTCTGAGACATGATCGCCATACTCCACCCAAAAATAATGCCTGATAAATCTCAGGAACTGGAATTCAAAATATATCAGCATAATGCCTCATAAATCTCAGACACTGGAATTCAAAGTACATCAGCATAATTCCTGATAAATCTCAGGAACTGGAATTCAAAGTACATCAGTATAATGCCTGATAAATTTCAGGAACTGGAATTCAACGTACATCAGCATAATGTCTGATAAATCTCAGGGACTGGAATTTAAAGTACATCAGCATAATGCCTGATAATTCTCAGAAACTGGAATTCAAAGTACATCAGCACAATGCCTCATAAATCTCAGGAACTGGAATTCAAAGTACATCACCATAATGCCTGATAAATCTCAGGAACTGGAATTCAAATTGCTTCAACATAATGCCTGATAAATCTCAGGAACTGGAATTAAAAGTACATCACCATAATGCCTCATAAATGTCAGGAATTGGAATTAAAAGTACATCACCATAATGCCGGATAAATCTCACGAACTGGAATTCAAAGTAAATCAGTATAATTCATGATAAATTTCAGGAACTGGAATTCAAATTATATCAACATAATACCTGATAAATCTCAGGAACTGGAATTCAAATTGCATCAACATAATGCCTGATAAATCTCAGGAACTGGAATTAAAAGTACATCACCATAATGCCTCATAAATGTCAGGAATTGGAATTAAAAGTACATCACCATAATGCCGGATAAATCTCACGAACTGGAATTCAAAGTAAATCAGTATAATTCCTGATAAATTTCAGGAACTGGAATTCAAATTACATCAACATAATACTTGATAAATCTCAGGAACTGGAATTCAAATTGCATCAACATAATGCCTGATAAATCCCAGGAATTGGAATTCAAAGTACATCAGCATAATGCCTGATAAATTTCAGGAACTGGAATTCAAAGTACATTAGCATAATGCCTGATAAATCTCAGGAACTGGAATTCAAAGTACGTCATATATAATGCCTGATAAATGTCAGGAACTGGAATTCAAAATATAACAACATAATGTCTGATAAATATCAGGAACTGGAATTCAAAGTGCATCAACATAATGCCTGATAAATCTCAGGAATTAGAATTCAAAGTACATACTACATCAGCATCGGACAACCTCACTGTCCCGAAGTGTTCACGACAGAATGTTTTTAACTATTGCAGGTGATAAATGAAATGTGAGGGTAGTGGGCAGTTTGATGGAGGAATATCCTAGGGAAAATCCTCTTCAACGTCTTCGTTGACCGCCACAAATTGCATCACGTTCTGGCCGGGGATCGAACCTGCGTTGTCTAGATGCAAGACCAGCGAGCTTGCGCTGAAGCATAGACGTAACATAACTAAGTATACAGGATGGAAGTAATATAACTGTGCAAATTTTAACAGTTCATTCCTTGGATACAGTTCAACAAATAATTTTCTAATACCATAGTAGTCTGAAATGAATACTTTTCTCACGGAAAAAAAGTAAGCATTTAAAATAGTCGTTACTGTTTTACTAACCTTGGATCATACAGAAGTTTCCGCAGCGATTTTGAAATTGTTTCCTTCGTAATGGAATCAAAGTGCAATTCCACAGCTATGCCTTTTAGAACATAATTCTTTATGTTTAACATCTGATCTGCGAAGAGTGGAATCCCCAACATAGGAACACCAGCATGAACAGCTTCTTGCGTTCCCATCATTCCACAGTGAGTTATAAACAAACGCACGTTGGGATGCCCTGCAAATGGAAGAAATTCTTTTAATGCAATAATAATAATAATAATAATAATATATATTTTTGTATTTATTGGTATAGGTTTTATGGAAATTGCACCATATTTTGACGTGACTACGTATTTATTGAAGAAACAGGAAAGAAGAATTGTCACATTTTGTGTGTGATAGGAAACATTGCTCTACAACAGGGTAATATACTATTAGCATTTAATCCTCATAATTCTCTGATTACCTTTGATTGAGGTTCTGGCTGATATGAACATCTATTATTATCAGGCAGTACATCTCAGTTGACAATTGTATACATCTGAAATCTGACTAGTGTAATATGTAGCTAGTCAGCAACGTATTAGTATTTTATTATTTTTCTCTTCCGCTCTATCAGGGGATTATAACTACAATATTAAGAATAAAATTAAAATTATAATTACAATTAATATTTAAATTTACAATTACAATTAAAATAAATGCATATGGAGTGTTAGTTGGAAGGCCGGAGGGAAAAAGACCTTTGGGGAGGCCGAGACATAGATGGGAGGATAATATTAAGGTGGATTTGAGGGAGGTGGGATATGATGAAAGGGACTGGATTGATCTTGCTCAGGATAGGGACCGATGGCGGGCTTATGTGAGGGCGGCAATGAACATCCGGGTTCCTTAAAAGCTAGTAAGTATTACAATTAAAATAAATATCAAAGTAAGCCTATTAAAATATTACCTGGTTGAGAAAGACTAGACACTTTATTGTAGAAGTTAAAAACAAAGAAACAATTATTTACTGAAGTACAAATTAAACGCAGAATAATAGAGATGAAATTATCAGTGATTGAAATATATTATTTAGAATAAGAGAACTATTTACAGGTAGCCATGTCTGAACGAGTTCCAATTGCTGATCAAATGCCCAGTAAATTTGAGTTTAAATTGAATTTTATTTCGACATTACCTGATGGTAGCAGGTAGCAAATGCCAGAGTCTTGGCAGGGCTATTGTGAAAGAGGATGAGTGAGAGGAGGTGCGTTGGGATGGTATTGTTAGTACTGTTTCCTGGAGAGAATGTGTGTTCAAATTATGATGGGAAGGAAGATAAGTGAAACGAGACAATAGATACGAAGAAATGGAGGAGTTCAATATTTTAAAGATAAGGAGAAGTACATCTAAATTCCTTCTTTTATCTAGTTTATGCTAGCCTATTACTTCCAGAAATGGGGTAATATGATCATACTTTCGAACATTGCATGCAAGCCAAATTAAAAAAATATATCACATGTTTTTCATACCATAATGAAGTGGTCATTTATATCATTATTTCTCATTAAAATAACTGATACAAAACGCTAAATTATAAAAAATGATAAGCAAATATCACATTTATAAAATGAGCAATGAATATGGTGTAGTGTTGAAATTATAAAGAGATACATATTATTAATAATATGAGCAATAATGATGCTAATATATAAAAAAAATAGTATTTTTATAATCATTTAATATTTTTGCATGTAAATAATTACAACGCACATCAGAAACCATGCGGTACAAATAGCTATACACTATCCGGGTAAATAGCTTGTAGGCCTATACTTTGTACTGATGAATTATTTATATCAACTGAAGTGAAGTAATCAGAACCTTTTAAGCTGTCATCATTATCAAAATCATCACCGTTTTCATTGTTTTGCTCTTCATAAATGCTATTATCTTTAGTTGAACGCTGTCCTCCATCTTGAAAATAAGAGTTGCGATTATTTACTGCAGTGGCATGTGAATTGTTATAAACTATAAACATTGTTCTGCCATTTCCCAATATATTCATGTACTACTTGAAGAAAATGAAACATCTTGTTGGATGTAACAAATATAACACATTGAAAATATAAAATGTGAGGGTTATGATTATTTATTCCCGAGGTTTTCAAATTCATAGTCACGAAATAGGGGAGAGTCGTTTAGTATCGGACAGTGGGTAGTATCGGACAGTGAGTTTCTTTCATCTACCACACGATGATAGTACCTGATTGACATGGTTACGTTTCTATGATGTCGCATAGAGAAACGTAACCATGTCATTCAGGTACTACCATATGGTAGTAGATGAAAGAAACGCACTGTCCGATACTACCCGCTGTCCGATACTACCCGACTCTCCCCTAAATAGGATTTTAAAAATTTGTGTCACATTTTTAAAATCAACCTGTACTTATGAAAATTCGAATTACGAGTCAATAAGGACTAAACTTGAAAGATACGCAAAGTTTAAGGGTGCTATGCATAGACGTTTCGCTAGCCCGCGCTACGAGCTTGCTAAACTAGTCCCGGCTATGGACTGATTACTTGTAGCCTACACGATTCATATCATATCATATCATATCATATCATATCATATCATATCATATCATATCATATCATATCATATCATATCATATCATATCATATCATATCGCTAACACTGGTGTATGAGTAAGAAAAACGTTAGTTCGCTGATCATCCACCGGAAGCCCGCGCTAAGAATTTCTATGAATATGGCCCTAAGAATCCTTCATGGTATTATAAGACTGCTATTAACAGTGACAAAGTTCATAGTATATTACTTAAATATTTATTCAATAATTTCGACAAAGATTAGGTCTACTAATTGATTATTCAGAATTAATTTTAGTTGAATTTAATGCATTTTGCTCTGAAGTAGATCACCTGTCTGTCCCCAGGTAGTCTTCAGTGAAGCTGTTAATTTATAACTAATTTGTAGTTAAAATTCCGATGTAATTTTCTCTTTAATTGATGGACCAATTATACTGACAACTTTGCCTCCAAGGAAATACCGTTGGATAACATTTCTGCCAGAGGCTCTGTGAATCGCAAGGCCGCAGTGTGGCTAGAAGAGTAGGATCAATGACCCGATCGGGAATTGAACCCTCATTCTTCTTTCTGGCAGTGCAACTCCTTAACCTGACTGCCATCACGTGTTCAAAAAAGTACAAGTATAAAAGAATCTTCAGGTTACCTTACCGAGAATATCTTGTTGAGGCATCCAAGAGTAAGTGCGTACATTGGGGGGAAGTTCTGATAGATTAGTGGCGTTGCACTTCCAGAGAACTCGCTGAGGCAGTTCGGAGAAAGCGTCGAGAAACGCCTGAAGCTTCTCGGATGTGAGCGTTTCTGATTGCACCATTGTACCCATGCTGAAGTAGATTACGCCATGCTCCGATTCATCAAGGAATAATTTGATCTCCTATAATCACAATTGAAGGACACCATCGTCATAATCATATACTACCAGAATTTTTTCATTATTCCGTTATGTTCGCAGTCTCGAGGGATGATTTTGAGCGAACACTGAACAACACATTTTTACTTTTTGTCTTGCTCCGAAATAAAAATAGGTGAATATTACTAATATGTGTCCACTAAATCTGAATTTAAAATCCAAATTACCCCATCACGTACCATTTATCGAGGAAAATGAATTGATTTTTTTATGACAAAACTTCCTTGTTTTTAATTTTTACTGCTACTGATAAATTTACAACAATCTAGGGATTCAAAATTCCTCATAATACTTGAAAAATGTGTACTGGTTACAAAAATGTTGTTACATAGTTTAAAATACAACAATAAAAATATTTCATGCGTATAATGAGAAAAATCTCGGAATTTGAACTTACATTTAAAATAATTTTCTGGATAACTTCTGTTTATAACTAAACCCGGGACTGTATTTTACAAGAAACCAACAATAGTCTGCAAGTATGCTAGATGATTATTTTCTTTTATATCGCCTTTCCATTTCAGATATATCTTGATGAAATCTTTCCCCATGCTCATCGCTTACCGCACCAAAGTTAGGAGGAAAGAAATCCAAATGAGAATGTAAAAGGTGTATTTTCAGAGACATGTTACACTCCATTTTGTCATATGCATTTAACATGGTTTCCACAACAAGGTCTATGTAGTTCTCTGTCCTAGAATTTCCAAGGAAATTTGAGCAAACGTCTTTGAAAGCGCGTCATGCCATTCTCTCTGTAACGGAAAATTTTTCCTCAAACAAAGTGTCAGGCATAACTTTGCGAATTTTTGGACCGATATAAACGCCCTCTTTTAATTTGTCTTCACTCAAACGGGTACCACATCCTTGTTTGTTCACTGCACAAACCTCACTTTGAACTATTATGAAATTTACTTAATAGAAGGAACCAATATCTGTTTATGTATAAGAAGTACAAAATAACATGGCAACAACTATAAGAAACCGGCAATATGTCATAAACTCATAAAATATATTAGCTTTTGCTTTGGTTTATACATCCAACCCGCGCCAAATGTTTCCTGGGGGAGCGCTAATCGAAAAGTGAAATCATAGTATATCTTAAAAACCTTACGTGATAGGAAGAAAAGAGATGCATTTTCGGATTCAGCGCACATCAAACCATAAGGGACACATTGTTTTAAGTCGAAGCAAAATTCTTGTTGTTCAGTGTAATCATTAAGAAGTAGCCTATGTGGCTAACATGTATCAAATCATGCCCACTTCTTATCCATCTTACCTGTCATGTCGGTTTCATAATCTCTCATCTCTTCACAACTTTGGCACCCGGTCTCAACAAGAAACTATTATTCTTATACCTAAGTATAGAACATGCAATTATTCTCAATCGTTCACAATCTACACCTCTCGAATCTTGAATCTTTTCCCGCCGATATTAGAACCTGGCGGACGGTATTGTCTTTTAAAATTAAAATGCTCAATTACCTAATTGAACAGGCATAGTGAATTACATTCACTCTTAAAATTTAATTCTAAGAAATAATAATTAATAATTTGAGTTTTTCAGACTACTTTAATGAATTAATTTTCTCTTCTATGAATATTATGTTGAACAGTGATTATATTTAAATATCTAAATAATTGTATTTTTACTTCATAATCCTAAGTAATTATCTTTATATTTCCAATGTATTGAGATTAACTGGTAACTTAGATAAGTTTCAATAATAATATTTCACATTATTATTATTATTATTATTATTATTATTATTATTATTATTATTATTATTATGACCAGTGTAAAAACGTTAGGGGAGAAAGAACATATAGTGTAGGCTATACCTAAAGTTTAATGTAGAAAATTCATGCAATAATCGGGGTTAAATTATTCGCTAGTTACCTACTATACTGCATAAAATATATGACTTACGCTGAGAAGTTATCCTTCTCTAGATATCGTCCGTCGTCTTAACAGAAAGACCTTACCAAGTTCGTTGTGTACGCTTCTAGATAGACTGTACTACCCACATTCCCCTAGTCCCTAGTCATTCATATTTATATCAGTAAAAATCGAAAAAAAAAAAAAAAAAAAAAAAAAGCAAACGTTCATCGCTTAGTTTGTATAATCAAGGTGAACAAGGCAGTTTGCCAAGATTGCCTATGTAAACGTCAACATCCAAGTAATACATGTAAGTATACCCGCATGGTATCGTGATTATAATGAATGTTGTTGTAACCGAGTTTCATAGTTTGAAACTCAGCAGATCGATATTATAGGACAAATTGAAAGGTAATCCTTACTTCATCAAAACAACCATAATCTGAAAATCCATATTTTGGTGCTTATTTCCTTTTGTCTTCAACACGGAACCTGGATTCATAGCAGAACCTAGTCTAGTTAGCTGATGTGGGTGGGACTGCGCCTAGCTAAGGGGATCCGGGATCAAATTCTGGTTGGGACATGTTACTTGGTTGAGATTTTTTGCGGGGTTTTCCCCTCAACCCATTAAAAGCAAATTCTGGGTAACTTCCGACTTTGGACTCATTTCGCTGGCATTAGGCCAATCACCTTCATCTCACTCAGACGCTAGATAACCATTGCAGTTGATAAAGCGTTGTGACATAAATTAGAAGCAAAGTTAAGGCAGGTTAGCACAAGAAATTGTTTCCACGTGAGATGATTACAGCCCAATGGGTTCGCGCTCTCTCTCAGTGAAATAAGAGAAGGAAAAAATGGACAGTAAGAGTTTATATAGGCCTATTTTTTTTCTTTAGTTTTGGGGTGCTAGTTTACATGCTGCTATTAGCCCCTCTTGTTGAAACGACTATTTTTCAGCGGATGCTGTTGTTCTTATGTTATAATGAAAAAAATTCTCCACCAATCGTGAAAATAATCCCACATTTTTTTTTACTATCACCGCTTTAAAGCCAGGAGTTATAAAAGCAAGTCTGAACAATACGAAAGTTTTTAATCTACGACTTTCAACAACCCTTTTTGCTATGTAATGGTCTTTCACGGATCTGAATTAGTTTTTTTCAGCTGACCGGTGTATGTAATCCTGTCTGTTAACGAAACTTAACAGACAAAAATCATCAATCATTTTAAGGTTGTTTTACATAGTTTGGATAATTATGTGCCATGATAAATATTGCACGGCAACGTTTTAAACGAATATCTTAGTCGTATTGTCTGAACTCTGGTGCTAACTAAATTTTATATAGATTTAAATCTCAAGTCAAAATTCAAAAGTAGTGTTCTATGAATTTTTACTTCTGTAACGTTACATGAGTGTCGCTGTACTGATCGACTAGAACTACACTTTATTTTAATTCTTATATTGAATAAAGCCCGGTTCAGACGGTGCTAGTTTCTGTGATGGATTCCAAGGTGGCTGCGCTGATGGTTGCACTGCGTGGTCACTTGCTGGAAGTAATGCGCTCTGGTGGCTGCTTTGGTGGCTAGCTTGCTGGATTTCGAGGGAAGGTTCCTTGCTATTTTTCGTGATGGTTTGCAGGCTGAAAACCAAAGATGATGATGTAGTATCACCACTGAAACCATGTCGCCATGTTCGTTGTTTTCTAACTAAACCTGTTTTTTCTATATTTTTAGTTTCTAGGAAACAGCAATTAAATATCGCACTTTAGCTATTTTGCACTTATGGCTTAATTATCTTATTACGACGTTTGCTATTGTTAATGTAGGACTTTAGTTGTTTTCCACTCACGGTTTAGTTTCTTTTTGACTATGAGTGTTGGCAACAGATGAAACAGCAAATGATTTTCAAATTTGAATTGTGAAAAGAGCCAGCTCCCTGAGAACAACAAACATCACCGTAGCCAACACGGGAGCCAGCAAGTGAGCACGCAGGGTAGCCATCAGCGCAGCCACCTTGGAATTCATCACAGAAACACGCACCATCTGAACCGGGCTTAATACTCAGGAGTTGAAGGCCATGATTCGTTGTAAAGTTGGCAACATTGGTGCCGAGTTACAAGTTCGTGTCTTGGTGAGTTTCCTTGAGCGACTGTAGCAGTATATTGGAGCTAGGAGAACACAACCGGGTAGTGCAATTTATCCTTAAAAACATCAATTATGTAAATAACAGAACTCTCAAAGTTCAAATAATCCATTGAGTCGTTTAAATGCAAGTTTGATTCATTTATAAGATCTTATTTCATTTTCAAATTAGTTCGCTTACAACGCTCCACAATGTGCTTACATATAGATCTACGGCAGGCCTTAAGTACAAAAATAGTGCTCTGAAGAGTCACGTGGTTATGAAATGTCGTATTATTTGCCATTATTAATACACAATGAATTTTTATTAATTAGTATATTCAGTGTCGAACATAAGCGTCATTTGGGAATGGGCAGGGTAAAATTTTCCCCTAACGAATTTGATATTTGAAAAAAAAAAATTGAATAGTATACTAAAAAAATATGTGTACTTTTAATATTAAAATACTCCACTTTTATGAACACTTAAAAAATAAAAGACGATTTAGTTAATGGCTTTGTTCAAATGAACCAAGGCGTTATCCTTTGTTACATTATTGTAAGTAAATGTACAATAAAGACGAAATACGAAAAATAGTAAATCACCTGGAGAAGATAACCTAAATTCAGAATTGTATAAATATGCAGGAGATCTATTTCAAGAAAGATTACTAAGATTTCTAAACAGAATATATCTGACTGCCACTTTACCGGAAGAATGGAAAAATAGTGTAATTATTCCCATATATAAAACAGGAGATAAACAGAATGTTGAAAACTATAGAGGGATTAGTATCCTCAACACATGTTATAAGATATTTAGTAGGATTTTAAATGAAAAATTAAAAAAACATGCTGAAACTTTCCTTCTGGAGTGTCAAAATGGCTTTAGAAAAGGAAGATCATGTGTAGATCCATTATTTAGTATCAAACTATTGTTGGAAAAAAGAAGAGAATTTAATTTAGAAACCCATATAGCTTTTATTGATTTTGTGAAAGCTTTTGATAAAGTCCAAAGAGACCTTTTATTCGACATATTACAAGAAAAAAATATTCCAAATTTGCTATTCCAAAATATAATAGAAATCTACACGGACAGCAAAATAAGTGTCAAAATAAATAACTGTATATCCGAAAGAAAATTAGTTAATAATGGAGTTCGACAAGGTTGTCCACTATCACCAACTTTATTTAATATTTATATAAATGAAATTATTTTAAAATGGAACCAAATCTACACATCAGGAATCAAAATAACCAGTGCTCTAACATTAAATACCTTACTCTATGCCGATGATCAAGTCATAATTTCCAATTCAGAGGATAATTTACAAAGAGGATTGTATACATTAAATGAAATATTAAAAGATTTTGGGATGGAAATTTCAGCACAAAAATCAAAAGTAATGGCATTTTTAGGACAAGACCCAGTGAGAAGTAAGATAATACACAATAACCAATGCCTCGAACAAGTGCAAAATTTCAATTATCTGGGTTGTGAAATATCTTATCAAAATGAAAAAGATGTGAACAAGAAAATTACCAAATTTACACAAATTCTAGGAATAATAAACAATACATTAAAAGCTAAATTAGTACAAAAATCTACAAGAATAAAAATATATAATACACTAGCATTACCCACCCTTCTATACGGAAGCGAGATTTGGACATTAAAGAAAAAAGACATGAACAGAATCAAAGCAACGGAAATGAAATTTTTCAGGAGAACAGCAGGATATACTCTTTTAGACCGAAAAAGGAATGAAGAAATTTTAGAACAATTAGAAGTAGAGTCAGTAGAAGAAAAAATCACCAGATACAAATTCAATTGGCTAGATCATGTAAGAAGAATGGAAAATTCAAGAATCCCAAAAATTATGATGCAATATAAACCTAGAGGACATCGTCGACCAGGAAGACCGTTAAGAAGACTGCTAGATGGGGCCGAAACAGGTCTACAGAGGCCTAATTCGTGAAGGATGATGATGATGATGAAAATTGTGTGTGTTGATTTGTTCACACATAGGCCTACGTCATATTAACAGCTAGTGCATGTAAATTGCGTGTCGTATAAGTAGGGCAAGAAATTAAAACTAAAAACTAGGCCTTTGTTTGGAAGCTGGAAATTCATCGTAGAGGGGGAATAAACTTGACCATAAAAAAAAAACAAAAAATTAAACCACGATATCAGCCCTATTTATTACTTAAAATAATAAAGGAGTTAAGAAATTGAGAAAAAAATTTGTACTTTAAAATATTTTTAGTGCATCTTATAGCTAGTATAAATATTTTTCTTTTTATGGAATGTTTACTCCAGCAGTGAAGTTTATCCCAGTTTACGGTATGGAAAATATTTTATTTAAGAGGAAATGGAAATACATCCTATAAGATCTTCCTTAGAACATCTTGTCCCTCCCCCAAGTAAAATCTGAAATCACACCTCCGGAGTCGAAGTATTTATGTATCGGTTCCGTAGCCTTGGTTAAACGGTTCAGTCTTTGAAAAGCGAAAATCATAGTTATGGAATTTATCACTTACCTCTGGTAGTGGCTGAGGATCCTTTATATGCAATCCTCCCACTTCCACAAACGCTGGTACATTAGGTCGTGGGTAGTTGAGGCTAAAATGGCTGTTCACAAATATTAAACTGCTATTTTTGGCAATTTCCGACAAAGGAGGAATATCATCTCCTAAATATTCAGTGGAGATTTTATAAGTATGAATTTCCGAGAAAAAATAATGCGCCCAATTAACTGTAATTAGATATAGACTGTTTTTTAATCTCTCCCAGAAACTCATCTTCTGTGTATAAGGTAGGAAATAATTTGGTATGTAAGCTGGATTATCGGGATTCCCCACACGAAAATTAGACCAAGGATAAGCAATGCTTGTCATCACACCGATAAACGGCGCCTTAAACTTATGCACAAATCCTAAGAAACAATCCGAACCGAATATTTCAGTAATTATAACATCAAACTTCTCTTCACTTTTCAGTAACTTCTGCACATTCTGATGTTTGAACACTCTAGCACACATCTCTGTAGTATCGAGAATCATACGCATAGGTGGGAAAAACATTTTAGCACTATCCAATTCGAACGGCACTTTATTAGTAAGACTTGGCATCGAACCCACAAGACTGATATCCGTGTAGTTAGGCACTTTATTCTTCTGTGGGTAGTGACTGACGACAAGCACTTCATGTCCTCTGGCGGCGAGAGCTTTCAGAAGAGGGTCGAAAAATGGGAAGTGACTCTGGGCCCTGTAAGGAATCAAAGCCAGGACTCTGGCCGCGTGTTGCACTGGGATGACACAGCTGATGATGGCGATGAGGACTGGTACACACTTCATTTCCTCTACGTCTGCGGAACTGATCTGGGCGGACACTGAACCTGTATGGAGCAAACGTGTTCTGCTACTTCGAAGTTGGCAACTCGGAGCGATTTCTAACGCCGTGGGAGACACGTTTCTATTACGTCCGCCTTAACAATTGGTTAGCACGATCTCGGAGATATTTATATTGGGTAAGGTAAGGAAGTAGAGAGAAAGGAATGCTTCTAAACGCTGCTACTGACAGAGCAATAAACATGCAGCGCTTCAACATTTAGGGCCGGTTTCAACAACACATTTTTTAATAATGTAGTAATTTGTTCTTTGTTAACACAGATCAGTAACATTATATCGTGCATTTCGATTCCTCCAGTAATTTCAGAGATGGATTTTAGCCAGGGACATGATTTAAACTTTTGCTTGGGGAGGAGTAAGATTTTTTATGGAAGATTTTATAAGATGTATCGCTTGGTGTACTCCTTCCATATTTCCTCTGAAATGAACTATTTTCCATATCGTAGACTGAGGTAAACTTGACCATAAAAAGATGTACACTACTGGGTGTTCAGTTCAAAGTGTGTCATGGCTCGCTGTATGCCGTCATGTGGCTAGCCGATGAGCCTAGAGAATTCAGTCTTCCTACACTTCCGCAGAGGTGTATAACCTATGAGGCTGAGAAGTTGCCTAGCAAGTACGGCGTTCATTCTGAAGAGTACGTACCGATACGTACGGTAACGCTGGTAGTGGCAGGAATGTGAACTGTTTGGAAATACGTACTGTCGGGATATGGGGAGAGGGTTAAGACGATTACTTACGTATTTGTTGACATTAACTTCGATGGTCAACATGGACACGGAGCATTTGTGTTATGGAATGTTACCGTACGCAGCCGATGATAACAAATACCCTGCGTACGACTTGCCGGCGCAAAACACAGTTCGAAAGAGGTTATGGTAGCACACAGACCGTACAGACCGCCATCTGTTGCTACGACGTTCAAGTTATACCGTACACGTTTTCAAGTTCAGATTAAAGAACGCCTTAAATAATAGGCAACTTCTCTAACATATAAGCTGAAAGTCGCTTCAAATCGGTGACCCAACAACAGTGACGTCATGACACACTTTGAAATGAACACCCAGTATTATATTAGATTCAATGAACGTATTTTTTAAATAATTTTTTCTTTTAATTTCTTAAGTATTTTTTATTATATTATGTTAATTTTTTATATAAATTTGTTTTTCTGTTGATTAAAATTAAAATTTCTTTATCAATAAAATTGTGTGTACATTATTTGTTCGCACATACGTCACACATATTAACAGCAAGTGCACGCGTTTCCCATCAAAAGCGACCTCAAGGCTCGGTAAGAATGTTCGTAACTTAGGTTTGACTCACTCTATATAAAAAAGTGGGACAATACACATGAATTCCATAGCCTGTATAACTATAGTGTCTGGAAGAATATCAGCAATAGCATACAGCTATAAACCTATAGGACAGTAGTCGTCAGCACTCGCTGAAATGGGTAGAGTGCATGGAGGGTAAGGAACTCTGCTCCGTCGTGCACAAGGGATAGAGAGACAGCATACCCGCCAGCAGCGACGATTGCACGCTAGGGCTGTGTCTTGTCCGCGGGTAAGAGACGCTAGCCCGAGCATGCAGTGTTTTGATGACTGGTGCTATAGGATGTAAATATATCAAACAGCCCAGGAAATGCTGGAAAACTATGAGACAACTAAGCCAGGAGATAATAGGGTAGGGTAGCTAGTTCCTTTCCAACTCCATTGCATACATCGCTGACTAGCTACATATTACATTAATCAGACTTCAGATGCATACAAACAATAATTGTTCTTCATCTGACACATAGCGTCAAGTGAAATGTACTGCCTGCAATAGATGTAGGCCTACGTATAGCCATAACCTCAATCAGAGGTATTATTATTATTATTATTATTATTATTATTATTATTATTATTATTACTATTATTACTATTATTATTATTATTATTATTATTATTATTATTATTTCATGTTAGAGCCTTTGTTAGTCTATAATACTCTGTCTTCACGATTCTATGTTTTTAATTCAACCCAGAATTCTCTATCTTCACTTCCTTTTGTTAATTCCTTATATTCATCTTCTCATAATCTATGTAGCTATTCCACTGGTCTTTATTACCTTTTTCATTATTAGTCTCCAGTTTATTTATCCTCTTGACAATCTTCCTATTCCGTTTTTTCCATGTTATTTCCTTCAATTCGTCGTATTTGTCTGTTTAATTACTACTGTTCGTTTACATATTACTTTAGAATTTCCCACTTTTTTTCTTTTCTGTTACCTTTCCACTTTTCATACCTCCACTAAAGTCTTTGTCTTTTCCTCTTGCACAGTTGTTCCAAAACCTTTTAGCCATTTTTTATTTATTTTTAATGACTTCTTACTGGAAACTACTTACTGTTCTGAACATTTACTTGGCAAATTTTCTTAATGGCTGCGAATTTATCCAGTGTCACCGCGGAATTCTTCCTAGTTCCGCGATTAAGAACACATAGGATCTATCATACAGTGTGGGCAATACCGTCGCCCGTGTATTTCTTCGCTCGAGCCGCTGGTGTTTCCTTATTGTGGTGCTGGCCTGTCTCCTGCCCACGCAAGTCCTAGTGATCGAACACGACGTCGGTCGGGTCTGCAGTGCCTGTAATTATGCATATTAGATGGGGTCATTAGTCTTCTTGCGATTCTGAGCTCGCTGCAACTGTCCTTCAGGTCGCCAGTCGTGTAGAACGTATACGAAGCACGTTTCACATTTGTCTTATTCCTGTACTCGACGCCACTTCTGTATGGATCGTCTGCGGATTTGCTGCTTACCATTCACTTTAAAGGCATTATAAAACTATTGATCTGAAATAAAGCAAGAGTAAACGTATGTATGCATTAGTTCACTCTTTCATTCGTTCATTTATTGACACATTTTTATTCTGCGTTTGTTAATTCATTCACTTTCTTGTTCATCGTTCGTTAGTTCAATCGTTTGTGTGTTTATTCGTTAATTCGTGTCTTGATTGATTAATTGATTCATTCATTCATGACTCATTCGTTAGTTCATTAATTCATTCACTCACACAGCATATTTTCTCGTTCTTTAGTTCACTTGCTCCTTGATTTCTTCGTTTTTTATTAATTCGTTCATAATTCCCTTGATTTCTTCGTGTAATCCATCCATCCATCCATCCATCCATCCATCCATCCATCCATCCATCCATCCATCCATCCATCCATTCATTCATTCATTCATACATTCAGTCTGTAATTTATTTGTTCATTAGTCTATTCACTCCTTGATTTCATAATTTTTCATTCATTCATTCGTAAGTTCTTTGATTTGTTTACTTCTTGATTGATTGATCGATCGATTGTTTGATTAATTCGTTTCTTCTTTCGACGGTTCACTCAGTAAATTATTTGTTCATTGGTGCATTCGCTCCATGCTTACTTTTCTCATTAGCCCTTTCGTATATAATTTAATTATTTCCTTCATTTATTAATCTGCATATTTATTGATTCATTCATTCGTTATATCACCCGTTCCTTGATTTGATTGACTTCTTCTCTTCACTCTTTCGTTCATTCGCTACTCTCACTTGTTAATTTGTCCCTTGCTTTCTATCTTTGTTATTTCGTTCAGTCTTCCTTCATTAGTTTTCGCACCTTTTGAATCCTTCATTATTTCATTAACTCGTTCCTTGGCTTGTTGACCTGTTTTAGTTGAATCGCTTATCCTACCATTAATTTATTGGTTCTTGCAGGAGTATTTTACAGACCGAAAATTACAACATGCACAGCCCAGCTTTTCTGCCCTCCAGAAAGGAACCATGTTTACAATTTCATCGCCATTTAAAATCTATCACCCTCGGCAGTATTTGAGTCCATATTTCTTGGATCGAACAACTAGCTCGGTTGCCAACCGAATAAGAATCATTTTCTCAGTTTTTCATTCATTCGTTATTTTATTTAAGTATTAAGCCGTTCGTTCGTTCATTCATTCATTCATTCATTCATTTACTGAATAAATAATAGTTTCTTTTTCAATTTCGTTTATTTATCAATTTTTAGATATTTTACTCGTCCATATATTCATTTATTCGGTGCCATATTAATTAATTAATTAATTCGTTCATTGATTGATTGATTGATTCATTCATTCATTAGTGTTTTGTCATTTTTTCAATCGTCGTTCTTTCCTTCATTCCTTAATTCAATTATTAATTACTTTTACATTCATCCGTTCATTCATTCATACATTCATCTATCCACTAACTCACCTACCCACCCACCCATTGATTGATTGATTCAGTCATACATTAATTCACTCATTTATTCATCCTTATGTCGTTTCATTCCGTAAATCATTCACTGCTACATCAGTTCATAGATTTTTTCGTTAATTTATTCAGTATTTACCACTCTCATATTTCTTCTTTATTCATAGATTTGTTCATTTATTTTTATATTTAATGATTTGTCATTATTTTCTCCATTAATTCTTATATCCGTACTTTTTCATTCATTCGACTAATCTTCCCTTCATTCATTCATTAATTCGTTTCCTTCTTCATCATATGTTGTTCCTTTTATCATTCGGTTTTCCACTCACTCGTACTTCATTCTTTTGTTCTTCAGCAATTCTCCGATTCGTTAACTTATTTGTTACTTTTTTAACAGCTTATCACCAATTAATTTGTTTCCTTATATTAATTCTCTCATTCGTTCATGCATTCTTTTATTCGGTATTTCATTAATATATTTGTTTTCTTAATTCATTTCGATTTTCATTAATTTTTATAAGTTATACCCTTAATTCGTTTACGCTTTCATTTATTGCTCTCTTTTTTATTCATATAAGAATTTATCAATTGGATTTTTCGTTCAATCATTTCTGTATTCATTTACACATTAAGTAATTAATTGATTTGACCATTCAATAGTTCATTTATTCCTATTTCATTCCCTCATTAGTTTGTTCATTTAATAGTCTATTTATTCAACTTATGTATTCAGTATTTCATCTTTTCACAAATTCGCTCTTTATCAGCTAATTTATGTTTTACTCTCGTCCGTTTATTCTTTACTTTATTAAATTATTTGTGGAATATTTTTTTCCACTTATATTGTTTAAAAACTAGTTAATTCTTGATTTATTATCGAGTTTATTTGTTCTTCCATATTAATTCATCCCTCTATTTTGATTCGTTTACTTGTTCGTTGGTTGCTTTGTTACTTAATAATAATAATAATAATAATAATAATAATAATAATAATAATAAATTCTGGCGGAGATAAGGCCATCAGGCCAGAAACAAAAGAAGCTTATTCAATGCTTATAGTTGATGCATGCTTTGTTTTATTCATTATCACGTTTTATTAATTTTAGTTCTCATAATGCATTTCTTTTCTGTTTCATTGACACATCCATTCCTAATTCATTCGTTAGTCCATTCATTCTTTCATTGGTTCATTCTTTTATTTACTTTTCATTTATATCTTTCTTTCATTTATCTATTTATTGTTTATAATTTTTTTCTTGTTTTTTAATTATTAGTTTTTCATTCATTCTCTCTTCAGTTCATTATTTCGTTCGTTATTTTATTCATTATTTAATTAATATAATTAATCATTAATCCAATCGTAGAGAGAGTAGAGTAGAATAAAATTGGTGTCTGCCTTTCCATCTACATTTGTCTACATCAGTATTCTTTTTATCAAAAGGCGATAAATTCTGGGGCTTGCCGCGTTTTATAATAATTTTATTTTAAAATATGCATAGCGCGTTAAGATCACGGTCGTTGTTTTATTGCCAACAAATGTTGACCTTATTTTCTAGCAAGATCTTGTCCACCCTTGCGATATCAGATATGAGAAATGAGCAGACACGGAGAACGGACCATTCTTCATATTCAGGTTTGGTAGTCGTGTCCAGGCTGCGGACGTAATCTACATCCAGGCGGCGTCAAGCCGTCTAGATGGACGGACGCGACGTTCGGAAGTGTCATCGCAGTTTACGGTGGGCGGAGGGACGCTGGCAGCCCGTCTGGAGGAAGTGTCATGTCTACCAAACTCTGAACACGAAATTTATCACGTCACTTCATGATTCCTCCCAAAATCGTCCCGTTGCTTCTGTACATTGCGGTTAAGGGGTGCTAATTATACTCTGACTAGAACTTTTGTCCCTTCTCAATAACAGGATAGGATATTTGTAGAACATGCTGAATTGCAATCACATTTACTAAATAATAGAAGGATAAGAGGAGGAAAATCGCATGTGATTATAGGCTAATGATAGTAATTATTTTTATTAATAATAATAATAATAAATAATAGTAATAATAATAATAATAATAATAATAATAATAATAATCTATTTGAAAAACTGTGTCCTTTACTTCACTTCAGTCTTGTTCCTGTAATGATAATGAACCAACATTACTCAGTCAAATATATTATTTTAATGTACCGAAGTACATATGATCTTTCCATGCAGATATTCTGCGTCATCATACGATGTAAGAGTAATGGAACGGAGAAAAATTCTCTCCGGCGCCGGGATTTGAACCCGGGTTTTCAGCTCTACGTGCTGATGCTTTATCCACTAAAGCATCAGCACGTAGAGCAGAAAACCCGGGTTCAAATCCCGGCGCCGGAGAGAATTTTTCTCCGTTCCATTACTCTTACATCGTATTACTGAGTCAAGATTATTGGATTTCGTGGCCAAGCTGCTAGCATAATTGAGTACAATAATTTGAGATGTGGACAGGAACAAGATCCACATAATTTGAGTTTAAGATAGAGTAGAATATGTCCTTGTTCGCATTGCGTATAGGCAACCACATTCATTTAATGTGCAGTGGAATTTGACAACATTATAAACTCCTACTGTAACTAACAGAGGTATCCAAATAAAATAAATTGCACTTTAGAGTAGGTAGGGATGAGCGTGGTTCGAGCGATGAGTCATCGCTGTAGCAGTAATGAGGGTAGCGAGACAACGTTGCGGTCACGCGCTAGTAAAATGATCATAGCTCGGGAAAGACGCAGTGTACAGAATTTGTTTTGTTTTCCCATGCAATATTGAAAGAATTTGCCTGATGATCACTTTTCCGTCTTTTAGATTCCTCCATTATGTAGCCGTAGATAGGCAAAATGAAATAGCTACTGATAATACACACTACACTAAATAGCTGCGTGGACTATCCTCTACCTATAGCAGGGCTACGTCATTCCGACGTACCTTTCCGGCGAGCTCTTAGACGGCTCTCCCGCCGTTTGTGCAGACCTGGTCTACAAATATCTCTGAATTCTTGCACGAAATAGAATCTATACTTCGTTCCATAATTCTGACAGAAGAGGTGAACATTGTCGACAGAGGAGAAAAGAAAAATAATTGCGATTCAACCAATGGCAGAAGTCTCATTACAAGCTTGTCTTGAAGTTGGGAGGGGGTAGACAGCACAACTTCAAGTCAAGCGTGGAATGAGATCTCTGACATTGGTTCAATAGCAATTATACGTCTCTCATCCTCTGCCGGCAATGTTTACATCTCCTGTCAGATATTATGGAACGAAGTATAGATTCACTGAATTTGTAGCTGGACGTGCTTATGTTTGAGCTCATTGTTGTTATTATTATTATTATTATTATTATTATTATTATTATTATTATTATTATTACTTACTTACGGCTTTTAAAGAACCCGGAGGTTCATTGCTGCCCTCACATAAGCCCGCCATCGGTCTCTATCCTGAGCAAGATTAATCCAGTGTCTATCATCATATCCCACTTCTCTCAAATCCATTTTAATATTATCCTTTCATCTACGTCTCGGCCTCACCAAAGATCTTTTCTCCTCCTGCCTCCCGACTAACACTCTATATGCATTTCTGAATTCGCCCATACTCTTATTGTGTGGTTTCGTAACAAGATGTTTTTTACGGTGATGGGTTGTTAGACCTTCGTCCAATCCTCAAACTGGAAGACCACCCCTTATCGATTGTCCACGACTGCTTATTCAATATAGTCGCAGCTAACCCTCCATATATGATTGTTATTATTATTATTATTATTATTATTATTATCATTATTATTATTATTATTGTGATAAAAATTTCGTCTTAAACTTTTGTGTACATTACGGTCATCTGTAAATATGAAATTACGATCTTCATTTTTCTCGTATTTAAGGAACATGGGAGTGCAGATATTATAAAATCGTTTTGCTTCGCAGCAAATGGAATGCATTCGCGGACCACACGTTCAGAAACGCAGCTTTGAGAGTCATCGCTTTGACTGGAAGGGTAACGACGGATCGTTTGAAAAGGGTAGCGTTACCGTATTTGCATGAGCCTTGCTATGCCGCTCTTTAAAATGACCAGCGTGTGTGAAGAGACCGCAAATTGCAATAAAAACCTTTGAGTAACATTTTAAGCATATCAAAGAGCAAATGTATGCGAAAATAATTTGTTCTGATATTATGACTTATGTTTCAAATTGCACTGCACAGCACGAGTGAAAATAGCCTCATCGCGACTCATTAGCGTATCTAACTTTTCCAACAGCGCTACATCAATATTAAATATATAATTGTAAATAATTTTCTGTGATTTAACGCTTTTTATAATTAGTTAAAAAGTTAAACAAACTTTAGCATACTTTAGAATCTCCATTCTTACGGTAGTATTTCAACACTCTTTAACTCTTGGAAACTCGACTTTTAAGAAAAGAAATAATAATTTTACTGACTTCTTTGTTATACGTGAACAAATATAACATGTCGAGCATTTTCTCAACTTAAGTGTGATGGGAGAAACTGACACCTTTTTTTTTTCTTTTTTAATCTCTTCCATACTTTTTTCTCATATCTGAATCGACATCCAGCTCATTTCTACCCTTGTTTTTTATTTAACTAAGAGTAAAACATATTTGTTTATAAACATGTGAGCAAAGCAAGAAAACCAGATGTTACAAAAATGTTTCACCTTTCACTTTTCTTCTTATAATAAGAAAACTGAACCATATCTTTGAATAATTTTTTACAGAAAAGTGATCTTTACAGGTAGTCACAATTTTTGTTCATTGAGGTGCAGAAATATAGGCTAATGGATTTCAAACCAGACCTGATTGATCCAAACGAAATAGTTCCGGAGATATTAAAGGTTTAAGTTCAGCTGCGAACGATGAATACATAAAAAGATATCCTGCCAAACATAATTTCACATTTGCAGCTTTGAGTAAGTTAAAGAAATAGTTAGTCATTCTTACCACAAGGTAGGTTAAGATGACAATGTGTGATTAAGATAAGAAACTTAATTTTCGTGATATTATGGGTTAATTATGTCCGGTTTTAAATCCATCATCTGCAAAGTTGAGTATTTCTGATGCCACCAAGTTCAATTCGGCTTTCCCGTAGCCGTAATCGCTACCTAAATCTGAACTTCAACGTAAATATAAACTACACGTTATCACCTTCAAGACTATGTTAAGGTTGTTGAATTATAGCGTCTTTCGCTTGAAGAAATAACGTAAGAGAAAGTGCTGCTCCTATAAACAACTTAAAAAAACATGTTACACAGTATTACACATTTTTCAGTTTGTGGGTACAATATAGACGTTTAAATTAAAAACTAAAAATAGAAGTTATGCCGTGTAAATATGAACGACATTAGTGGTTGAAGCATCTGAATAACATAGGCTATAATGGAATATTGAATCTATTACTACAAGCCCATAGAAGCAGACTGTCCAGTATAACTTGAGTCCGGCATTCCCTATAATCAGCAGCGGGCGGAAGGCGTTATGGTGCGCATGTTTATCGTGCTGTAAGTTCGGTAATCGTGCGATCGTGTTCCGTTATAGTTCCTTCCGCTAAATGCAGAAACTAGAATACATTACTGTAGATGGTTCTAATAATCGGTAGGCCTACATGTTGGAATTGTTGATTCGGAACTTACGTTGTATTCCGATGAAGCATACATAGCTTCGACTTAGCACCTACGTAAACAGCCAGAACAATAATTACAGCAGTGCAGGATCCGCCTGCTGTGTATGAGGTTTCGTTGCATAGCATAACATGAAGTACAGTATATTCGTATATTGGAATTGTTTGTGGTATTAGTTTCCTGTTTACAAAAATCGGTACTAATAGTCTTGCTATTATTATGAGATATTAATTGAATAATGAACGAAATAATTAACAAAGTCGAAACCAGAAAAAAAAAAGGCTAGGGCTTACTTCGTTGGAAAAAGAAAAAAGAAATAAACATTTTGTTATATGGACTAAAAATTTAAATAACTAACTCTACTTCAACATAAATATTACTATCTATACAAGTTTAAATTCGTTTGGAAGTAAATCCCGAAAAGACAAAGTATATGATTATGATTGTACGAAATTGAAATATAAAAATTGGAAATTTACGTAACCTTTAAAGAGGTGGAAAAATTCTAATATCTTGGAGCAATACTAACAAAATAATATAAATTACACTGGGAAAGAAATTAAACGTAGAATAAATATGAGAAGTGCCTGTTATTATTCGGTTGAAAAGCTTTTGTCATCAAGTCTACTCTCAAAAAATCTGAAAGTTAGAATTTATAAAACAGTTATATTACCGGCTGTTCTGTATGATTATGAAACTTGGACTCTCACTTTGAGAGAGAAACAGGGATTAAGGGTGTTTGAGAATAAGGTTCTTAGGAAAATATTTGGGGCTAAGAGGGATGAAATTACAGGAGAGTGGAGAAAATTACACAACGCACAACTGCATGCATTTTATTCTTCACCTGACATAATTAGGAACATTAAATACAGACGTTTAAGATGGGCAAAGCATGTAACACGTATGGGCGAATCCAGAAATGCATATAGAGTGTTAGTTGTGAGGTCGGAGCTTTGGGGAGGCCGAGACGTAGATGGGAGGATAATATTAAAATGGATTTGAGGGATGTGGGATATGATGAGACTGGATTAATCTTTCTCAAGATAGTGATCGATAGCGGGCTTATATGAGAGCGGCAGTGAACCTCCGGGTTCCTTAAAAGCCATAACTGAGCAAGTAAGTAATACAAGTTTAAAAGGGAGAGAATTTCATGAAATAAATAAGATCACTAGAATAGTAGGTGAACTAAGGGAAATAATGTGGAGAAATAAATAATAATGGGTTTGTATAAAAATTAAAATATGCATATCAGTTGTTAGGCTAAATATTTCTTACACCACAGAAACCAGGCCAGACACAAAATATGAAGCAAGACTTTTTTTTTGTAAAAATGCAAGATGAAAGTAGTAGTAGTAACTAACAAAACTTTAAGAGATACAGCCATAAGTTGGCTTATTTCAGGAATTTATTCTTGCAAAGAAAGTGGTTAAAACAAGAGATCTCTTTTGGAATGGAAGGATGCGTTGAAGATGATTGGCTAGATTATTAATGTAGTTACTTGCAACACCGGACAGATCTCAGGATGATACCCAGTGCAGGCTTTGTACTGAGACTGAAACATTAGCACACGTCTTGGGGTTTTGTTCGCATGGAACACCGCTTGGAAATATACTAGTACTTGCCACTTTTAGGAAGGTAATGACCAAGCGTCTTGCAACAAAATTTGATGTTCTTCAGGAGGTTTCTTGTATTGCAACTAACGGCAGTTCTAGACGTATTGATATCATTACTACTGACCGTCAGAACGATGGAGCTTACATTAAAGTTTAGGTCGCACTGTACGATATGAAACTGGATCTGGACAATCTTGGGAAGTGAACGGAGGGAAAAGAAAGGAATGTATGAACCTACCACAGATTATTTCGAACATAAATGTAAATTTCAAGGAAACTTAAATGTTTTGAGTTTATTTTTTTGCGTACCAGGCACTATAAAAATTTTTGTAATGAATTTTGTAAAACATTCCTCATTGCAAATTCCGCTCTTAAGAATATAGCAATAACAATTGGTAATACATTGAAGAATCAATTACATGGATAGAAATCTTATGTGTTATATTTTGTAAAATGTTAATTTTTAAGTTGACTGATAATATTTTAATAAAGTTTTGCCATTACGTTGAAGTAAATTAAATGTAAATATAAATGTCTATGCAATATTTGTTTGAATTATTTATGTATTTATCAAATTGCAATATTCTGTGTCCTATTGAACAACCTTTAATTTAAAGGCAGCATTATTAGTATTATTAGGTGATGATGTTGAAATAGACCAAATACCTGGATTAAAACAGACCAAAAAAATATTGGGGATCATGTAAGTAATATGGAGAATTTAAGAATCATAGAAATAACAATGATTATTATTCCAATTGGAAAAATAAGCATAGATTGACGAAAAATATAAACGAAAAGATGACATATAGGCAAAGTATTGAAGAGGAAACTTAAAATTCTTATATAAAGGAGTTCTGAATTGGGGGCATAGCTTTGTACTGTAAAGTGCATCCCTTAGCTGTCGCTTACACCGCGATCGACTCCTTAGTACACAATTTCTATAAATAAATGAATATACTGTACTTGATACTTTAATTAGGGCTATGTTATTCATATGTATGACACTTTATTTAATTTTCTTTATATGATTTTTCTTTGTCAAATGGACATACTGTTTGCGAAATATAAAGGCACAAAAACATTTCTTCAAAATAGTATAAATAATCACGCAACATATTGAAGAAATTAGAACTAGCACTGCAACTACATCTAGTAACAATTGCTGGTACCAGTGGAGTTCAACTACAGCTGATCGCAAATGGGGGGCACCTCGATGTCTGATGACGTATTCTGTCCAGAAGATTGCCGTATCTAGAGCAGACTGGGGGCGATCTCTGAACAGTACTGACAATTCCTTAGAATTCTTGCGGTAACTGCAATCAACAGAACACAATAAAATTACAATTTAGTGACTCCTAAAGAATTTCGTCCTATCTCTTTAGGTGAGAAGTTCTCATTTACTTCATCTCTGCAAGATTCTGTGATAACTCTCTCTCTCTATATATATATATATATATATATACAGAATGTTCCGAAACTATTCGTTCAAATTAATACAGAAAACAAATATATTTCGATAAGGAATATATGGTCTCTGAAGTCATGTGTTGCCGGAACTGCTTGAGGATGTATCTTTGAATATTAGACAAAGTATGTACTTCAGCACGATGGGGCGCCAGCCCATTTCAGCATTGCTGTGAGGAATCATTTGAGAGCCACCTTTGGGAATCGATGGATCGGCCGAGGTGGCCCCGTGGCCTGGCCACCCAGGTCACCTGACCTCACGTGTCTTGATTTCTTCCTCTGGGGGCATATGAAGCAGCTGGTGTATGAAACCGTTGTGGAAACAGAAGAATACCTCGTCGCTAGAATTACTGTCGCTGCTGATGCCATTGCGGACATGCCAGGTATCTTCGAGCGGACACGACAATCAATGGTCCGACGATGTACTGCGTGCATACAGGCTAATGGTCGCGCATTCGAGCAGTTCCTGTGAATGCCACTGATGTAATTAGCATGCTAAACTACCTTCTGTGTAAATCGTCCCTAGGATCAGAAATTGCCTTCAGGGACCATATGTACCATTACAAAATATATTTGTTTTGATGTTCTCTACCTCCTGTATTATTTTGAACGAATAGTTTCGGAACACTCTGTATATGTATATATGTAAGAATGCCACCGAGTGTATTAGAGTGGATGTGGTGTCTGTTGGAGAAGTTTCTGGGCCTAGTTTATAAGACTCCGAAATATAACGATAAATGAGTCACATAGTTGAAAAATTATAAACCTCGTGATATTTGTTTTTATACTGTTAATGATCTTATAACTGATCAGGAAGAGAAAAAGCAATTGGCTGGGTCACTGGTTGAGAAGAAACTATGTACTGAAGAATGCACTGGAAGGAATGGTGAACGGGAGAAGAGTTCGGGTCAGAAGAAGATATCGAGTAATAGACAATATTAAGCTATATGGATCAAATACGGAGACTAAGAGGAAGAAAGAAAATATGAAATAGTGGATAATGCTGAGTTTGCAGTGAAAGACCTGCCCTTGGACAGAAAACTATGAATGAATGAATTATGAAGGGTTCAGTACCATAGTGGGCCAAGCGCCATTTACTAAAACCGTATAAAACAAGGGTTAAAATGAAGTTATTACCATAATTCAATATAAACATAAAGCAAGTAATATAAAGTATGCACATTAAAACTAAATGACATGTCAATCTTTAATAAACTATGGTATTTACTTAACTTTAACCCTTGCTTTCTCCGTTTTTAAGAAATGGCGCTTGGCCCACTATGGCTCTGAACCCTTAATTTTATTGATGCTGCCTTATTAATTTTGAAATCCTAAAAATTTTGTCGTGAAATAGTTTGTGCATATTGTATAAGATATGCTATAGTTAATGCGTAGCAGTTACTCATACACTGATGATCGAAAATTTTAGTGTAATTGCAAGACAAGCGAGAGTGCCACGAGAAATCCTACCTAACACACAGCATATGTCTACTACAAACTTTATATCAGCTCGTAGAGATTTCAAATCTAGTATTTTCAATGGATACTTCATACATTTGCCGAAATGTTATGACATTTACGATCATTCATATTTTAAAATAATTTCTTACCTCGGATCATTTATTAAGGATTTCAGAGATTGAAGAAGATCCTCCTTTGTGAGAGATGAAATGTCCAGCTTCAACGCTATCTTCTTATTTACACCGTTTTGGATGTTCAAAATCTGGTCTGCAAACAATGGAATTCCTAGCATAGGGACTCCAGAATATACGGCCTCTTGTGTTCCCATCATTCCTCCGTGAGTTATGAACACGCGAACGTTAGGATGGTCTGTGGAAAAACAACAACTATAATTCTTAAAATGTACCTTCTTATACTGAGTTGTGATAAAAGTTTATTTTTAAGTATTTGTATTTTACGGTCGTTTAAAATGAAATGTAATATAGCCTGCTTACTTTTCTCGTTATCGTTCTCATTGCAGTGGAAAAGAAATACAGAGACTATAATTTTGCAAACAGACAAACTTGTTGCTTCCGTAGGCCTACTCATGCATTTCACAAGGCCACCACTGTTGTTATTATTATTATTATTATTATTATTATTATTATTATTATTATTAATTTCTGAAATCTTTTTCTTGACCTCCTCTGCTTCTTCGCACTTTTTATACCAAGTCCTTGTTTTCGGCCAAAATTTAACTCCCTTTTAATGTGACATATTTGCGTTATTTGTGTTACTTTATTACTTAAATTGTATTTTTTTGTTCATATTTTATCGACTCTGATCTTATTTTTTTCTTCGTAGATTTCCCATGACAAGCTGCTTATATTTCACTCTAAGCTGGAAAGTAGATGAGGTAAGACCTGTCCTGTAACATTATCATATGCCAGCGGGTATGAAGAGGGAAGATACAGGGTTGTTTCCGATCTCTGGTAACTGATTTGAATGACATGTGCGTCAGGAGTCACACGACAGCTGAACTGTGGCGCGAGATGACAGACCAGTAGTGGGTGATTTCATAGTCAGAATGCACGGCGACTCACAGCAGAAATTCCCAAGAAAATCGAGCCTTTTTTGGGAGGAGTACATAACGATCCTTTCCGATGCCAAGTACAGTTAAGTGAAAATAAAAGAAACCTGCAATAAACGAGGTTTCGTTATTTCCAAGAAAGGCATCTTTTGTGTACTTAATAAGATTGGTAAAGCTCGAATGGAATTAATTTGTATCATCTCGTGGGGTGCGGCAACTTGTGACAGGGAGTGGATTTGTTTGCTTCTTCCGCTCTGGAATTAATCCCATTCTAGCTTTGCTAGTCTTCTTAGGTACATACAAGATGCCTTTCTTGAAAATGACGAAACCACGTTTTTGCAGGCTCCTATGATTTTCACGTAACTGTACTTGGGATCGGAAAGAGTTATATACCTCTCCCAAAAAGGCTCAATTTTCTTGGGCATTGCTACTGTGATACACCGTGCACTCTGATTATGAAATCACTCACTACTGGTCTGTCACCTCTCGCCGCAATTTAGCTAGCGTTGTGATTCCTAACGCACATGATGTCATTCAAATTCGTTATCAGAGATCGGAAACAACCCTGTAGGTTTTAGGCTGAGATGAACTTCTGCGTCGGTAGATTCGTATAATATTAACCATCATGAAAAAAACTCTTTCTCATAGCTCATTCTACCCCCTTCTCGCACATCTCACATGTCAGGTCTCGCCAGCGCATGTGTACTGTGTAGTATTTCCAACATTACAACACATAGGTCTATAATAAATAATTATCAATGAAATTGTATTACTTGTTGGTGTGTAACTCACTGAGAATATCACGTTGCGGCAGCCAAGTGTAACATCTGACGTTGTCTGGAAGTTCAGGTAGGGCTTCGGTGTTGCATTTCCACAGGATACGTTGGGGTAACTCGTAGAAAGCTTGTAGGAAAGCGTTTAATATCTCTGGTGGCATCGTGTCAGGACGTACCATGGTTCCGAAGCTAAAGTAAATGACCCCATGCGTTGATTCCTCAATGTATGTCTTTATATCCTGTGGAAATACATTATGGTGGGAGTAAAAAACATAAATTGAGAACACTAATATTTTCTTGTAGTAAAATTGGTATCTTCATTTATTATGTTAATTACCACAAATACATACATACATACATACATACATACATACATACATACATACATACATACATACAGTATATATGTTTGTGTGCATGTGTGTTGTAAATATGCTTTAAGGCTCATTCACAATGAAAATTAAACATAACATAAGCGTTAATTTAAGAATATAAACGTTACGGTAAAATCAAGATCATTCACGATGGGAACATAAACATAACCGCAAACATACTTGGTAACCATGGAAACATAACAACGACGCCATTTCCTCATATTCTGTCGTATACTTCAGCGCTCCACGATTGTGCTGTTTGCAAATCACGTAAGCATAAGCATGAAAGTTTGGAATTTGCAAACTTTCATGTTAACGTCTTACGGTAATGTTTATGTCAATGCTTATGCGAATCATTGTGAATGATCCCATTTGGTAGCCTGGGCGCAAACTTCTGTGTTTATGTTACGGTTATGTTTAATTTTCATTGTGAATGGGCCTTTAATGTACTGCCACTAGCGATAAAGGAAAATAAATCTTCTGAATTTTCAAGTGTATGTAGGCCTGCTCATAATTTAATTAGGTTTTATCATATCATGGTTAATATCTATGGGATATAATTCATTCAAAGTATTATGTAAAACTTAAACTCATCTCCAATCATTTTATAGTTTACGAAACAAAATTTTAAGAATTGTATTCCATGTGTATATATTTCAGAATATGGAATAATAAAAAAATAACATTTACATTTCTTTCAATTAGAGGAACCTATTAAGTACTAATATAATGTCTATAAGAACAATTAATATTATAATTCTGATTCCAATTCGAGATATTTTTTGTTTAGACCGCGACTATAAGCAGAGTTTTCAAATAAACAAATAAATAAATGGATCGATCAATCTATAAACAGATGGAGGTTGAATGAATGAATGAATGAATGAATGAATGAATAAATGAATGAATGAATGAATAAGTAAATATATAACTATACAAATAAATAAATCGATCGATCAATCGACAAACGGATGGAGGTTGAATGAATGAATGAATGAATGAATGAATTAATTAATTAATATATAACTAAATAAATTGATAAAGAACTAAATACATAAACAAATGAATGAATGCATGGAAAATGAATGAATGAGCGTATGAATGAATGAATGAATGATGGATCGATCAATCGATAAACGGATGGAGGTTGAATGAATGAATTAATTAATATATAACTAAATAAATAGATAAATAAATAAATACATAAACAAATGAATGAATGCATGGAAAATGAATGAATGAGCGTATGAATGAATGAAAATATTATTAAGTGAGTGAATGAGAAAATGAATGAAAAATGTGTTAATAATAATAATAATAATTGCGTAAATAAATAAATAGACAAAAATGAAGTATAAAAAATAAAAAATTTGTAAACAAATAAGCGAATAATTAAAGTGGATAAGACGGTCAGCAGCGTGCACCCTGTCAGAATAAAACAGAATACTTTTATCTCTTCTCCCTCCTTTCTCTGTCCACACTTTTTAGTCAGCATTCCAAATGTGATTGTTATATACATTTTTTTAAATTAAAATATTACAAGCTACATCGCTTTCTCAATATCAGTAATTCGCAATTACTTTTTTCTCTCTTTGACAACGGAAGAATAAATTTTCGACAGTGCATTGACTATTACAGTAAGCAATGCTTCCCCGTTCTAATATGCATCGTATTTTATCGTGAATTATTGTAGAAGGTAGTGAGTTCGCTACTGTATGTGTCAGCATTCACTCAGGGTCTGATATTAG
Organism: Periplaneta americana; assembly: GCF_040183065.1. Lineage (NCBI taxonomy): Eukaryota > Metazoa > Arthropoda > Insecta > Blattodea > Blattidae > Periplaneta > Periplaneta americana. The sequence continues at coordinate 67,696,397 of NC_091133.1, read as the reverse complement.
GATTGTTTTCCTCGAGTACAAGTGCTGAAAGATAAATTGTACTTGTGTCTAGAAAATGGTGGCGTGACCAGTTGGAAAGAAATACAGAAGAAAAATGTTATGAAAGATTTTCATAAATTAACACCTGTTACTCATGCACTGTAAAGATAAATGGCGCATAACTTCAAAGCAGAAATAATAAATGTTAAATGTCATCTGGATGTTATCTGAAGTGGAAAGGATTGCTTTCGTGCTAGAATAATGTAATGCCATTGATTCTATTTCTACTACACAAGAAATTGCATTTTCATTACATTCGTCATTTATTTCATCTGTATATGGGAAAGAGATTATTACAGCTGAAGTGGTTTTGGATTTGGTTTCAAAATAGTAATCGCAATTATTATGAATTGAGGCGCTGACATGGGAAAGGTAATAACTGCCAAAAACAAAATTTTTCAGGAGAAGCAAAAAACAAATTTATGAACACTTTCTCACTTACATTATTACAGAAACTGCTTTCAATGAAAGGCATACACTTATGTTTGTGTTACATATGAAATTTGAAAAGTCTGGCACAGATTTATCTGTGAAATCCTATTTTATGAAAATACAACATTGAAATCACTCCTTAGCCAAACTGAGAATTAACGTTATTTATATATTATGCACAAATTTTTCGGTAAAATGCATGATACTTTTCATCGAGGAAGTCTAACATAGATAACAAGTCTCTCTTTTTGGCATCAGGGACGACTGGTCTTCTTTCAAGGCGTTGCAAGCACTGCAACTTAGTGATTGACGTTAATGACTGTCCTTTCTTAAAAATCCTATGTTCTGTCCACATTTCAAGGTCATTAAATGACTGTCTTGTTTTTATTAGAGGAAAATCATCTCTTCAGAGTCTAATCCAGTTGAGGGTGCTGATTTTGATAGGAGTTGTATTCAAAAACTTGTCACATTCTGCAGAAAAGTCGAAGAAATCCTCATCCTTCATTATTACATTATTAGGCCTTACCTCTTCTGGGACCATGGTCTTGGGACTTTTTTTTTTTCTTTTCTCTATGATGCCAAATTCCCTATCACATGGCATGTAGGAATGTTCTGAAACCAGGAGTTTCAAGTCCACTGAATCAAAATGTTTCTTGGCAATAATGTAAATTAAATCAGGACCATTAGAATCATCCGATTCTTATTCTGCCCTGCACAGTTATCAGCCCATATTAATTGTCGAACACACTCTGATGTTGTAAAAGGAGTTACTACCTTCTCCGCGCCAACAGCTGTGCATATACAACTTACAACATCTAGTGACTACGTTTCCAACTTCGTTTCATTACATACGGACATACTACCTTCTCTGTGCCATTGGCATGGCCATTTACGACCTTCTCAATGAAAAACCTAAAAATTTGAATTTTTGGCAGTTACGACCTTTCCCATGTCAATGCCTCAATTAGTCAATTATTATGTACGCAGGTAAATATTTGTGTGTATAATAATAATAATAATAATAATAATAATAATAGTAATAATAATAATAATAATAATAATAATAATAATGTCTACGGTTCTTGTTTGATCCAACAATGAAAGCATGGCAATTTTTATTCCTGATACTTATCGATGATTGTGTCGGAAATAGCTAGATTGTAAATGAGTATAGGATAAATGGGACCGTCTATTTGCTTATCATATAATAGACGGTCCCACTTATCCTATACTCATTGCACTTCTGCTTATCGGTCAACACCACCTGTCAAAATGAAAATAGATGGTAAATGTTGCATCAAGAGTCTTAATCTTTCCATGGATAGCTACTTGAGAATAGGAATATACAATATGAGAATAATGTGCATTTTTATATATTCTTTCTGAAAATCAAGATAGCTGTTCATGCCAATTCACACACACATTTATTATAGCACTTCCGAGTGGTGATGCTGTGGAGCTCAAACGCGCCGTCGATTAGCACGACTCTTTAGCTTCATTTATAGATTTACGTGAACAGCTACAGTGCTTTGAGAGCTGAAGATGGTAGTGTTACTGAGCCACTGCACTGGTGGCGAGATTTGGTCGCCAACCACCACGTTGCACCAGCGCATAGTGTATCGATACTGCGTGTTGGTATCTTTGATGTAGCAGTGACTTATTTCAATGACCTTCAAACCAGCTGTGTATGCATCAACATACGTTCTGCCTTTTTCTCTAAACTTGGCGCTTATATCGCACCAGGAATCGACAGCAGAAATACTTTTTAGCACACTTACCAGCGATAAGGATTGTTATGTCGTTCGCGGGTGCTTGATTACATTAAACTCCAGCGTTCGAGAGTGGAATTACACGCTAACGGAACGCATGCGCACAGAAAAACAGAAAAAGAAAATTCGCTCTGTGTCCCTTCTTCATAATTCCCTATTAGCTGGTGGCATGGTTGCACTTCAGATGTATAATCTTTTCGCTGTGAGAAAAATGCTAATGTAAACAATAGCACGTGACTGAAGTGAGGCTTCATTGGCCAAAGATTGGCGCCATAGATTCTAAGTACATGATCCCGCCCACTGTTGTACATTCTGTTACATGTTATACATTTCCCGTTACTCATCAAGTAGACCTAACTGTCTTAATATGCATTACTTTGCTTAGAAAAATTTTAATTTATAATTACTGTAATTTAATTATTTTAAACTTATGTGTAAGGTCAATCGCTGCCGGACAAAGGAGTTATTCCTTCCAGGATGCAGAAGCCATACTACAGTACCACGTGCTTACGTGAATAACTACGAGCTAAAATTACGCCAGCTTGTTACAAGAACTGACTACCGCGGTGTTACTTTTCGTATTATTCCGCGTTAATAGTAATTAACGAAATATATAAGTAGCTTTTCTATTACATAGCGTTTTACATATGAGTCAAGTTATATGTTTCATTGTATTTAACAACAATTCAATGTTTTATTTTCAAATAATACAAGATTATGGTTTCCAAATACGGAACTATATTTTCTTGCGTCCTATGAGTATTTTGACTGGGAGCCAATCACGGGTATGACAGCAACGTGCTTGTGTTTACATTAGGATTTTTCTTACAACGAAAACAGTATAAATGTTTGCATTTAAGTAATTGTTTTGCTTGCTATGTGGTACCTAAGAGGTTACGTCCAATTTCGGCATCCCCTTCAAAATTTTCTAGAGCTCCTTCAGTGGAGCAGCGTAACCCGGAGTGAGACTAGTGGCCAACAGGCTTGGAGCTCACATATTTAGTTTTGTACAGCCCCCAACCCCTTGCAAGGACGCTTTTGCGTACCTTTTAAATCTGTCCTGCCAATTCACTTTCGATTTTTCGATTTTTCGAATTGTTTTGCTAACGGTAGCTGCTAAGAAACACCTCTCAGTGGCACCATATGAAAGGGTTTTGTATGTGGAAAGATCTTACCTTTGAGTAAATACGGAATTATTATTATTATTATTATTATTATTATTATTATTATTATTATTATTATTATTATTATTATTATTGTACAGGAGAATGGAAAAAGTTACACAACACAGAACTGCACGCATTGTATTCTTCATCTAACATAATTAGGATCATTAAATCCAGACGTTTGAGATGGGCAGGGCATGTAACACGTATGGGTGAATCCAGAAATGCGTACTATAGAGTATTAGTTGGGATACTTGAGGGAAAAAGATCTTTGGGGAAACCGAGATGTAAATCGGAGGTAATATTAAAATGGATTTGACGGAGTTGGTTTATGATGGTAGGGACTGGATTATTCTTTATCAGGATAGGTACCGATGGCGGGCTTATGTGAGAGCGGCAATAAACCTCGGGGTTCTCTAAAAGCCATTTGTAAGTATTATTATTATTATTATTATTATTATTATTATTATTATTATTACCGCTACTGCTAGTGTTATTTTAGCTTACCTGTGGTAATTGCTTGGCTTCTTGTATATGCAGGCCTGCAATTTCCACAAATGCCGGCACTGTTGGCCTCGGATGATGGAGACTAAAATAACTATTCACGAGTAACAAACTCGTATTTCTTGCAATCTCTGATAGGAGTGGTACATCTCCGAAATATTGGTTAGCCAGTCTCTGCATTGGTAGCTCGGATAAATAGTAATAGAGCCACTTGATTCCCTCATTGTATAACAAATTAAGTATGCGTTGTGGAAAACTCATTTTATCGCTGTAGGGTACGAAGAAATTTGGAATGTAGGCTGGATTGTCAGGGTTGCCTATCCTATCATTTGACCAGGGATACGAAACACTAGATATAATACCTATATGAGGAACTTGCAGTTTATGTACAAGACCTAGGAAGCAATCGCTTCCCCATACTTCGTTGATTATTAAATCAAATTTTATTTCAGCTGAAAGAAGTTTTTGTATGTTTGGATGTTTGTAGACTGATTCACACGAAGAAGTTGCATATTTAAGAAAAAAATTCGCAAAGAATCCACTGTTCATATATCTGAGTAAATCGAAAGTGATATTATCCTTTGTGTCTGGCAAGGAACCCACGATGCTTATGTCCGTATAGTTGGCTACTGGGAACTTCTGTGGATAATGGCTAACCGCAACGACTTGGTGGCCTCTGGCTGCCAGACCCTTTAACAGCCTTTCGAAAATAGGGAAGTGGCTGTCGACTCTGAATGGTATTACGGCGAGAATCCTTGCCGCATGATTCCGCTGCAATATGCAGACAAACGTTACTAAAACAAACAGTTGAAACTTCATTCTAATAGAACACTATTACAAGTTCTAATGTTCAAACTATTTATCTTCAAATAACGCTGGTCTGATACAAACTGTGCGCCATGCAGTCCACAATTTAATTCCGAAATACACAAAGTTTCTGCATAGGTTAATTCCAAGTTCCTGTACAGTTTTGAAGCAAGTTCATTGGTTCGAATCCTCGTAGATTGTAGAAGATGCACGTTTGTTCACTGTTGATGTGTTAAATAGAATCCCGGCTCGCGCTGACCCCACGTTATAGGATTCACACTCTGGATTCGTCTAATGTCAAGATTAAACATTCCAAAAGGATCTTGATATCAAACACAATTAAGAGTTTAAAAGAATTTCCGGGTCATAAAATCGAATTCTGCCTAGGATATGTATGGATGTGTTTGTCAAAATAGTGTTACTGTACTTTTCGTCTAAGGTGGTAGCCCAGCGCTTTGCTAACAGTGCTTGAGGGAATCCAGTCTTACATAATATGTGTACTATTGTAGCCTGCTGATGGGATTGACTGTGATCTTCACGAGCCTTCCCGAATGAGATAAGGCCAACACGTGGCGATGAGCACTCTGATTTCAGATCGGTAAACATCATCCTGAAGTACTGTATGACATGTTGTGTACAGTAAAATAGTGACGTTCAGTAACGGCTACAGTCGTAAAGCCTTGGTTTTTCTGAACCGCGACGCATGCGAGTTGCGAGGTGCAAGGCCCGCCTCGCACAAATCCGGACTACACGAAAGATAGTGAGTGGTTTCTATAACTGCGAGGTACGCAGACCTCGCACCTCACAGCTATAGAAATCACTCACTATCTCTCGTGAAGTCCGATTTGTGCGAAGCGGGCCTCGCACCTTGCAACTCGCACGCGTCGGTTCAGAAAAACCAAGTCTTCATAGAAGAAAAAATATTCATAACCAAGCTAGGGAAAAAGTTAACCAGGTGAATTACGAGTATGTATGTAATAAAAAGAATTGTAATTGAATTTCATATTGAAAGAATTTGTTTTTTAATGTAAGAAACTGCTCCAGTGATAAGATAAAAAAATAAATTTTGCTTGTGAAAAACCATGTCAAAGGAGGATAATACATAAAATTGGGTTTACATAGCGGAATGTCAGAACAAAGAAATGTTTTAATAGAGAGATCGCAGATTGTTGATGACACTGCACATAGCCTATTTAAGTCGCCTTAGGGAGCTCAGAACTAAAGAGGAAAATTATTTATCTCGTTGAAACATAGATAGCAACCTCATCTTTAGCGTGTTGTCAGGCTGATGACGTGAAAGGAATGCTATGAGATTGTGATGCGAAAAATACATTAAAACCTCGTTAATCAATCCGGACTGCCATAAAAGTTACGTAATAATTGGGATTTTGAGGTTTTAAAAGTGACCGCAAGTAAACAATCTCGTTGGTCGTATAGCTCCGTGAGGGTTAAAGATCTTTGCCCATTGTTGTTCCATCTATCATAAATTTTCAAAAAAGAAAAACTCAACCAGGTAATGAACCAAAGCGGGTATGGAACTCACGCCCTAGCGCACAGCTTCGGATCAGCAGGGAAATGCACTACTGCTGGAGCTACGCCGATGGCTAATAGGACGAAAATATAATGAATTATAAATCATAAATTTAGTAAACTGTTTGACATGATCTTTAAGAGACTATGTAGAAGGAAGTAGCCTATAACATAAGCATTTCGTTTACAACGCTCTGAAGGTCATAGCTGTTCTCCTAAGTAACGTTTAGGTCTATATGTCAGGGAAGTTTTGGACAAGAGACCGTATTTTTTGGTGAAATAAAATGACTGATTTGGTGTTAAAATCTGCCACTATGTCTGTAGTTATTTCGTGAAATAACTTGTCAATTCGGTGGATATTTCATGAAATAAGTTACCAATTAATTGTATTATGTTATGTTTAATGTACAATTTTTAAATTCCTTTTCTTACACGTATCAGCATATCAACATCACCAAAATATAAACTATGCATGGTTTCTACATTTTTCGAAGATCTGTGCGACAGTTAGTGACAAATTTCATGTATACAGAAAAGTCTCTTTGAAACTTTGCTTTTTCTGAACCGAGGCGCGACGCATGCGAGATGCGAGGCCCGCCTCGCACAAATCCGGACTAGACGAGAGATTGAGCAGACCTCACACCTCGCAGCTATAGAAACCACTCATTATTTCTCGTGTAGTCCGGATGGCCTCGCACCTCGCTTGCGTTGGTTCAGAAAAAACAATTCAGTGTCCATATTAGATATAGGGAATCACTCTGTCTGCAAAAAAATTCACACCAAATTCAATGTGGCCTTTCACTAGTCCCTACAAAGCCTTTTCTCATCAAAATATTATAGCCTCCGTTGCGTAACATACTGTAGAAAACACTGAAGGATGTTGTATGTTACAAGTCGAGTACAGATATCGATGTTTTTTTTTCGATCGGTCGCCATAGCGATAGTAAGAATGAGTGTAAACAATATCCGTAGAGAAAATTATTATAGCACTTTCGGTTTTAGGCCTACTAAACTATTGACAAATTAACTGAAACAAAAGTCTCAGCCGTGTTTTTTAAACGACATTGAATGTAATTTTGGTGTGTATTTAATAGTTTTTTCCATAGCGGGGTTATATTTCGTGGTTATTGACATTTCCAAATTTTGCGTTATTTCATAACTTTTTTTTGTTTAAATATAGTCTTTTAGATACCGTATACAGAAGGGCCAAAAACGTAACAAAGAAAGGAACTATGAAAAATTTCGCTCTTACCAAAAATTACGGTCGCTAATAATACAGTGTAACTACATGCTGTGACGATCCAGGTTTGTACGACACCTCGTCTGTAGTGCCAAATACCATCTAGAATTGAAGGGATCAGAGCCATAGTGGGCCAAGCGCCATACATTAAAAACGGAGAAAACAAAGGTTAAAATTAAGTGCTCACCATAATTCAATGAAACATATAGCAAAAAATGTAAAGTGTGCATATTAAAACTAAATTATATCTCATTCTTCATTAAATTATGGTATTCACTTAACTTTAACCCTTGCTTTCTCCGTTTTTAATAAATGGCGCTTGGCCCACTATGGCTCTAAACCCTTCAATTACAATGTTGATTGATAAATGCTGTTTTTGTGTCGTGTACAAAGGAGGGTCACGTAATCTGATCCAGCCTATGATAAGAATATTCTTCTCTTGTGTTATGTGATGTCTTGTGACTGAATCTGAACCTAAAGTTTGTTTTTTGTTACGACATTCTTACAGTATATTATCTAATATCGTGTTTGATGATTGCGAACGAAAGTTCAAGGTAAAATCCATCGAAGTTATAAAGATAAAAGATAGATCTATGAAAATGTACATTGTTTACACAACGGTTTTGTTGAAACTTCGACTCTGAATGGAAGGAAGCAATATTAGTTCGTTCAGAACTCTATCAACTCAGAATTAAATATGCTGTGTTGTCTCAAGACCCCGACGTTGTTCTAACCTCATTTCAATAGAGTTTTACCTTTTATCACTTTAATCTTAAACCTGTAATTAATAAAATAAACTGGGAGGAAAGCAACTGCAGTAAGTGTGTAAAAAAATGTAAACGAAAGCACTTCGACACGTGCACTGTCACCACTTACACTGTAATTAAAAAAATCACTTTATCGATTGTAACAGATTGTCTCGAGTGTTTGCGAAGTGAACTGCTACCGTATTTTTCGTGATCGTCTCAACACTGACTAATTTGCAACGCTGTGCTTCTTTCTGAAGTACAATGACTTGAATTACAAGAGCTTAAATATTCATGAATCTGTCTTCTTGAACAATAGCTAACAAGATTCTCACATTGATAAACTATATTGACCTTACCGTTCGTCTGTTATTCAAATAACAATAATTAATCCCGTTGTATCTATACACGTTACAATACCTTATACCTTATTTAACAACTTAATACTTTTATCTACTACGTAATGCTTAATTTTATACTTTGATTCTTCGTAAAGAAGAAAGTAACACATACTTAGTTATAAATTTCTTAATTCTGATTCTCCTTTTGTTCATCTTTTAAGAACGTTTACTTGATGCATTTCCATTTATAGTCCGTTATGTCATTTCTCGATCATACTAGTTTGACTGTTTGCAAAATTGCACTTCTGAAATGGGGCCACTTTCAAGGTGGATTGTTTCCGTTGACAATAAATAAATGAACAAATAATTTAAATTTTAGGAAAGGTCATCGTAGTATCGGTCTTTATCACTGGAATGCATTTTCAGCATTTTTCGAAGTTGTGAATTATGAATACGGCTGCAGCACCAATAAGATGCAAGTGTTCCCTGATAGGTAGTAGAATGCCACACGCCAAACATGACGTCACGCCAATATAACCTACTGTCGGTGACTCAGGAGAAGACGAGAGCGGACTGAGGAGGAAGGGATGTGAACAGATAACGTACGACAACACGTGCAATATTTGTACTGCAGTAAGCGGAAACATTAGGTCTCCTTCTGTTCAAATTAGCTTAAATTTCCATACGCATTGTTACTCATGTTTCCTGCACGAGTAATAACCTGGCTACTGGGATGCTTATCTGAGCGATGTTTATAATAATCAACAGCGATAGTCAAGAAGGTCACATTCTTTCCGCTCGTCTTCTCCTGAGTAACGGACAGTATGAACAACTAACCTTATCTCCGTACGCCCAGGGACAGAATACGGTCTCTAATCATGTCACCATTCACGACTGACCAGCCATCTGTCGGAAAGTAGCGCATTATATCGGGTGACGACACGACCCTCTATCGGACGATTCTTGTAGTTATAAGTGTGGGGCCAAACAGTGGAAAAATAAAAAATGTCCGGGGAAAATTGTTTCTGCGACTTCCAGTTCATGGAAAAATCTTGTTGAGAATGTCTCGACTTAAGAGGGGAAGATGGTTAAATATGGCGAAAAATCAATAAATTTTCATTTCTTTCATTTAAAGTACATTTTGAATGATTAAATATAGTGAAAAACAAGTAAATTTTCATTTTCTTCATTTAAAGTACACTTCGAATGATTAAAAATGATGAAAAGCAAGTAAATTTTCATTTTCTTCATTTAAAGCACACTTAGAATGATTAAATATGGTGAAAAACAAGTCAATTTTAATTTTCTTCATTTAAAGTGCACTTTGAATGATTAAATACAATGAAAAACAAGTAAATTTTAATTTTCTTCATTTAAAGTGCACTTTGAATGATTAGCTATGGTGAAAAACAAGTAAATTTTCATTTTCTTAATTTACAGTAAACTTTGAATGGTTAAATATGATGACAAAGCAGTAAATTTTTATGTCCTTCATTTCAAATTTCAAATTTATTTATCTAATACACAAGGTTTGCTCTACATTAGGCATTGCAGCCCGAAAGAACAGAAGCTCGTGCTCGGGCGCAGTTCAGTCTAGTATACTTTTCAATGTGAATAACACATTACATAAAATTTAATGCACCTTTTTGGCCCTGGTTAACCTCAGTGACGCCATTTTTAAAGCATTAGTGCACAATGCTTTTAAATGATACTAAACTTGGATTGCAGTTTCCCGTAACTTCAATGATTTTTTTCCATTTAAAATAATTTTTGATATGTGAAAAATACATCACATAAAAATTAATATGTCCTTATAGCCTTGTCAACTGCTGTGACGTCATTTCTAAAGCTTACCAATTCCCAGTAACTTTAAGTCTCTCCTTTATTCCATACAGACGTTATATGTCTTTGGAACCATTAATGCTATGTGTATGCTATTAGGTGTATGCTATAGGCCCTAATACAAATTTGTTATTTTTTTGCATTTGGAAATTATGTCGCTGTATTTGTACAGAAGTAGCTCCAAAATTCATTTTAAGCTATAGTTTCTTATTTTAAAATTGTTAAAATCAATATCAATGTTGCGCTCAAGTCATTTTAAGGAACATGCGTTTAAGTGTAAAATGTCGTATAAATTTAGAATTTATCTTTAAAAATGACTCCAATATATTCACTTTAGTGAATTATTCTTGCCTATTTTTATTGAAAAATATGGGTCCCATTCTTTTTCAAAACCTAATCTCGAATTTAAATTGTTACAACCATGATATTTCTATATACCAAAACTGAAAATTTTGCATCGATTAGGGGAAAAATTCAAATTTCATTATCTTCTCCTCGTATCTTTATTGCGAACACACTACGGGACTTCCAGAAGGTTGAATTCGTACTACATCGAGTTACATTAATAAATATATTAAATTATTAAGATATAAAAAAATTCACAAAACATTTCGACTTACACATTTCTTTTTAATGTTTCATGTACGCGTTAAATTCAAGATTATAACCTAAAATTCCCTAAAATGTTAGATTGAAAGTGTACAAATATCTGTGCCCCAAGTGAGATACAACCCATGGGCCAATTAGTAAGTTTGCCGACAGGTTAAAATGAATTGGTATAGAATTTTCTCCACACCTATCGACGGCAATAATTACCGCTTCTTGTAACCACCAGATTGTCTACTGTACTCTGCTCCGCAACTACACAAATTATATACAAACACTTTCGCTCATAACGTCATCGGCCTGCAGCTGGTTGGTTTGTGACAATATGCACCAGGAATTGGGTCTCAGGATCTTCCATTATGTGGGACGCCCAATTAGTACCACGACCTCAAAACCTTTCAGCTCCACTTCTTACCATTCTGTGTTAGACATTTGAAAAGTCTAGCATCCCTTCTAGAAAAATAAATAAAAAGCATCCGCATATTAAATAAACGTCGTTCGTGATAGTCTCAGAGGTTCATGTGCGCAAATTTTATCTTGCAGGAAGGCTTGTAAGCCAGTGGGCCCGAGTTCTTATCACGATCCACTTTAAATTTATGAAGTGTGTTGGACAAGCCCGTCGCCCAGGCAATACAATACAGTAGTTGTCTCGAGGTACTCCGGGTCCCCTGTGACATCACACAATATTGTACATAAGTTCCTTCACTATCAGGTTATGTACCCCATTGGATGTGTAAATTGCTACACAGGTCGGAGTTTCTCTTAAAGGTGATGTATAAAGTTCCTATACTATAATTTTTAATACCATTGTTATCTGTGAAACTTTTCATTTGTCCCTCAACTCCAACTTTTAACATCACCATCCACCTATTCTTAACTTTCTGGAAGTTCTGAAGTCACTACAGACAGATGCACACATTAAAATCCACAGTGCCCGGTTAGGAATTCAGTCAAGAAGAGAACTAATTTGCACAATAAACTGAAATAAATCTGAAAAAAATGTACGAGAATTATTCAAAAAGTCGAATTTCATTATACTAAAGCAGTTCCATACAAAAACAGAATTCACTGTTAAATAGGTGACGATGAATCAAATAGACAAAATGTAAATGCAAGAAATGATCACATATAATTTTTGAAGTTACAAGATAAAATTCTTAGCCACACCATCGAAATTATTTGGCTGCCTGGATAACACGAAAGGGAAAATTTTATTTAGTGCAGAAATTTAAAGTTGTTTTGTGTTTACCCTGATCGTGCAGGAATTTAACAAAGCACCACATTTTAGTTGTGTCCTGACTTGTGTAGCAATTCACACATATTAATCGGACCATACCCTGACTGTGCAGAATTTACAACAGCCCACCCCAACAACTCTCCATCATTAATTAATTAATTCAATCATTCATTCATTCAAGTATTCATTCAAGTATTCATTCATTCATTCATTCATTCATTCATTCATTCATTCATTCATCCACTCAACCACCCACCCACCCACTCATTCATTCATCTACCCATATTCATTCATTCATTCATTCATTCATTCATTCATTCATTCATTCATTCATTCATTCATTCATTCATTCATTCAGAATGAAATGAAGATCCTCTGTGCATGTGAGATGTACTCTGGGTAGTCTCTTACGAACTATGTGGTCACGCTTCTCGGAATTGACGACATATAAGATGAGCCCTCTCGTAGCCAGGGCAAAAAACACAAGTTAAAGGCCCTGATATTGGAAAGAACGAAAGGTTTTGGGGCCTTCTTCAATGATTATGGAGTAATACCTGGGGTGAGTAAATAACATTTTGTGAATATGATGGTTGTGAGTTCGAATGCCATTTACTGCATAAATACATTTGTTCAAATTAGTAATGATGGATTATTTGCAACAGCTTGGAAAATTTATCACTAGCTAATTATATGAGGTGTTTCTGAATAACTATTCCTAATTTTCAGATGTGGCAGAGGACTTGTAATTAAACATTTTTTCTTAGTAAAATTGTGTCAGAAAATGCATCCGTATCGAGTTAAAACGATAAAAATCAGAACTCCTCATTCACATTAATTTCCATAGATATCTTTGTGTTTCAGCTATTTCTGTTACCAGGGAAAGAATTGTTTTCGTTGTATGTTACAATATAAATTTTTTGTCAGATATGTTCATAATCAATTTGAAATAATTAAAAATGCATCAGTTTACAAATCTTGAATTAGTAGACATGCATATGGCATATGGAGCAGATTAGGGCAATGCTAATGATGTACGGTAAATAGCATTCTCAGCTTCATATTTCCTATTATACAATATTTCAAGGATAGATAGTCTTCGAGATAGTGGTCAGTTACTTTTCATGTTGAGATTCTTTGTAAGTCTCATTCCTTTCATACCGATATATCTCGATACGGAAGAGTTTCGAGACATTCATGTTGAGATTCTATGTAAGTCTCATTCCTTTCATACCGATATATCTCGATACGGAAGAATTTCGAGACATTACTTTATGAAGACAAAATGTTTCATTACGTGCCCTTTATCACATCTGAACATTAGGAATATTTATTCAGAAACACCCTGTATAAAATTCACAATATTTCTATTATCGTTTTGAAATTAAAAAATCTTCAAAATGATTTACTCTTAATTCGGGTCATTATGTCTGTGTGTGATGGACACTGAAAACATTGTAGACTGTTTACAAAATAAAATAAATTTTTATGAAAAATTTGTGTCATGAGTTTCACATATTCGTTCGTATCTTGTGTTTTACGCTTTCGTGACAATTAAGTTACTTTGTCATGATGGGAATTGTTTTACTGTTTGTCATGTATATCTCAACTGTTATTTGCAAGACGTACAGTACATAAATTAATCATTTTTATGCGCCCAGATAAGATTATACTTTTGTTCTTTGGATTGCATACAAAAGGGACATACCTAAAAATAAGACGTTGACTTCGTAGTAAATAGTTCACTAGTTATGTGTAATATCACTTGCCACACTCTGGTGTTGTGAGAGTGCAAGAACGTTATCCATGAGAGCTGGTGACGTACTTGCCAAGGCTTTAGTGCCTAGAGACGTCAGGAGTGTCGATCCCTTAGGCTTGACTCGCCCTGTATTCTTAAATGTTACAATAGATGCATGATAACGTGTCTTTCTATCTTTACATCCCAAAAGAATTTGCAAGTTGGGAACCGTATTTTACTAAGGAAATCATTTACCCATCCCTGGTGAGCGAGTGTGTCCGATAGTGTTTTTACGTTGACGAGTGAATATAAAGGTGCCCGAAGATTGGATTTAACTACGAGTTGTAGATATTTCACCAGGTCGTACTCTATAGCGCAGTTGGTATAGCGCTGGCCTTTTGTGTTCGAGGTTGCGGATGGGATTTAAGTGTGCTTAAATGCGACAGGCTCATGTCAGTAGATTTGTTGGCATGTAAAAGAACTCCTGCGGGACAAAATTCTGGCACACCGGCTGATATACCTCTGCAGTTGCGAGCGTCGTTAAATAAACCATATATTTTTTTTATTTCACCAGATTTATTTTAAACTTTCGTCTACAATTAAATATTATACATTTGACATACATATTCGGCATATAAAACTAATTAAATTATCTAGTGATCTCAAATGGAGATCAAAATACAGGTGAGTGAGGCATAATGTGTTACGATGAACTTCAACAGATAGACTCACAATAAAACAGGTTAACTAGATGGACAGATTAATTGGATATTTTAGGGCTAACCAAGGATGAAAGAGAAATATTGATTAAAAGATATCACAGATTATATTTCTCGTAATGAATGGAAAGGACTATTTAAATATAACGGGACGATTTTAAGGAAAATTAAGGTACACTTAGCGCATACCAATGACTAGAGACCGGATTTTAAAGGGAAACCCTTTTTTTATTTCAACACGAAACGTAAAATAATTAATCACGATGTTCAAAACCATCTTCCACCGACAAAATTATGTAGTTTTGATTTCCTTTTTTCCTTTTTTTTTAGTTCATATTCCCTTTTATTCCCCTTTTTTAAAAACATTTTTTAATTTGGTCCTTTTTTAAAAGAATATCGCAAACATTTAGATAATTTTCCTAATTTTTTTTCCGACAGGCCTATAACTTCCTGAGCAAGCGAAAATAAATATCGTTCTTCTTCTGATTCTAGACAATGAAAAACTAATAAAGTTTGTTGATTTACAATTCAGAATAAAAAGAAAATTTTCACCTATGGTTTAGGTTGATGTTGAGCAATCATTTTCTGTTTATAAAGATATTCTGCATTCAAAGAGGCAGAATCATATTGAAACATATTGAAATGTTGAATGTGGTCAAATACAACACTTTCCTTATGTTGTGAAGCGATAAATATAAGCTTGTGTGTGCTATGTGTATCCATGAATGTGCTGAAGTGTGTTTTGGGGAGTAATATAGTTATTTTTCAAGTCCTTTTTTTTTGGCTATAACTTTCCCATTTTTTGTCCTCCTTTGATGAAAAATTTTTCCTTTAAAATCCGGTCTCTACCTATGACTAACCTAATAACATGACATTTACGTTATGATTATTAACTTTATGTGTATTTAAAATTAAAAAAAGTGGGTTGTAGAAATTTTTTAATGTAAATTTGTTTCATTACCTAATGTGAGAAGTGCAGGAGCGCTAATTTTTCCGTCAAAATTTCGATTCAAATTTTGGCGAGTTTATATGCAAAAATCTATTGCACAAAGGCACTCCCATCCTTCTTACACTTTTTCATTTTTTCTCTTAACTGATAATAATCCATATCACCAGTCAGAAAGTAATGCCGAACTACTTCACGGTTACATCTCCATCAACATCTCATGGTAAAAGTGGCCATAAGAATTCTTCTATTTACGCCTTCTTCTTGGATGCTAAAATGATCTGAGTTACGGAATCTATTACTTTTCAGAAAATATAAAAATAAAAGTGTTACAATTGACGATCTTCCTCAACACATCTGTAATTATTTTCAGGAGAAAAGAAAATAATTTCAGGGCCATATTTCGTTAGGCCTATATTTACTAGCAGAACCATTTGAATAATCAAGAATACAAGTTTATTCAGCTATTAGATGCAATCATTTATTGTTATAAATGAAAGCTTCAAAATTACTTTTTCCACCTTAGTCATATATTTCATTAATTTGATGTTACACCTTTTTCCGAGGGAGGTCTTCAATTATTTACTGAGAAAACTTATTGACGCTTTTTCGCTTCCGATACAGAAACGTTTCGACTAGAACAAACAAAATGTACAACTTTCTTTGTGATAAAATAAATAAAAAATGCCACCAAAATTGTAGCGGACAAAATAAATATAATAACATCTAACAACAAATATTGGTACCAAGGCATATCCACAGCCTCAGTGCGCATGTGCGGTGCACCTCCATGTCTAATGACGTACTCAGTCCAGAAGATGGCCGTTTCCAGAGATGTTTGCGGACGATCTCTGAACAGAAGTGACATTTTCTTGGAATTTTCTTGATACCTTAAACAAAGAGATATTATGAACATCTGTGTATGAATTGTAATCTGCACTAGTGGTAATCAAAAGAGTTACGCAGGAATATGAGATATTTTCAACATAATTAGTTACTCGTTAGTCGTTATCATTTCCTGATATATTCATATAAATTTTGTTATACTGTGCTACTGTGCAAATATGAAAAAAAAAAAAATATGAGATGTGGCATTCGTAAGGCTAAATCATTTAACACTGATGGTGAAAGTGTGGAAATATATGAGGGCTGCCGGTACCAGATTCATATTTGACGCAGACAAGAAAAGGAAGGCAAATTTTCCCTGAAGCCTTTTTATTCAGAGACAGAGCTGTGTTACGTCTTGTAAATATACAGTGTGTCCGCAGAAACATTCCGGGGATATAAACTGCTATAATTCTGTCACTAAGTGTTTTACGAAATTCATACCGGTGTCATGAGAAAGAACAGCTCAAAGAATTTCAGGAAATGCGTATTTGGTAATTGTTGACCGAAACAACAGAAGACGGTCTTGCATGTGTGTGTGACTTGGACATTCTACTTGAGGCTCTCGTCCATGTACTTACTTACTTACTTACTTACTTACTTACTTACTTACTGGCTTTTAAGGAACACGGAGGCTCATTGCTGCCCTCACATAAGCCCGCCATTGGTCCCTACCCTGAGCAAGATTAATCCATTCTTTATCATCATATCCCACCTCCCTCAAATCCATTTTAATATTATCTTCCCTTCTACGTCTCGGCCTCCCTAAAGGTCTTTTTCCCTCCGGCCTCCCAACTAACACTCTATATGCATTTCTGGATTCGCCCATACGTGCTACGTCTGGATTTAATGTTCCTAATTATGTCAGGTGAAGAATACAATGCGTGCAGTTCTGTGTTGTGTAACTTTCTCCATTCTCCTGTAACTTCATCCCTCTTAGTCCCAAATATTTTCCTAAGCACCTTATTCTCAAACACCCTTCATCTCTGTTCTTCTCTCAAAGTGAGAGTCCAAGTTTCACAACCATACAGAACAACCGGTAATATAACTGTTTTATAAATTCTAACTTTCACATTTTTCGACAGCAGACTGGATGATACAAGTTTCCTTATTTGAAGGATTCGTAACAAGCTGTTTTTTACGGTGATGGGTTGTTAGCCCTTCGCTCAACCCCCAAGCTGGAGGACCACCCCTGATCGGCTGTCCGCGACTGCTTATTCAATATATTCACAGCTACCCTCCATATCTGGAGGCCGTCTCCTCGATCCGCAACCTGAGGACGCGCCATGCCGTGGTGATAGGGACCCACAATACATGGTTCGTCCATGTACACACCTAGATATTTAAGAGGGGGGCTGGAAACAAAAATACATTCCAGATATGTTTTCCCCTTGTTATCTCGAAAACGATGACATTATACTCTGCTCCTTTTGACAGTTTGGACAAAAATTCTTAGTGCAATACGCCATAGAAATTGACTGCCAGAAATATCGAAGGGACTGTTGTTCTACGAGTAGACTTACCTTTTGTCTTCCAGTATTGTTCTGAAGACCTCTAGAGCTTTCTCTTTAGTAATGTCGTGGTAGTTCAACTTGATGGCGATGCCCTTGGCCACGTAGTTGTCTACATTAAGGAACTGGTCGCCGAACATGGGAATACCAACCATGGGAACCCCTGCATGGGCCGCCTCCTGCGTCCCCATCAGACCTCCGTGCGTGATGAATGCCCGCACATTGGGATGCTCTGTGAACCGATATCATCGTGTTAGAACGGGGATCACCATAGCGTGTATGACGTTGCAACGTCTGGAGCGACAGACGTGAATCCTTACGGCTTTAGTGAGCAGTGAGATGTTGAAACTGCTTTTGCGTATTTCTGTCGTATTTTTGACTTAGGCCTATTAACTTTTCAAGGATAGATTATTGTTAAGGATTCAACATTGTGTTCGTGCTTATGAAAAGGGACCACTTGGCGAATTCTAGTTTCAAATTTAATCTAAAAAAAAAAAACAGAAGGAGTATTCAAACTGGTGAATTGTTTATGCCTTTGGTATTCACTTCCTAAGCAATACTCTGTATAAATATTAAAGTCCTACATCAACTGGCTTACACTCAATTCACTGTCTATATCTGAAACTAGAAAGCTGCCAAGTGATTCCTTTTCATATACACGCACACACATCCTAAATGTAGAGTAATTATTTAAACCTTCGGGCGAACTTTGGTTCTATCTTCAAATAGAAAACTCCAAGAAACGTAACTAAAAATTAGCTCCAAAACAATTAAACGATAATAATTTTATATCCAAACACCTGACACTATATTACTTTTGAAATTTTTTACTCGTCATCATTCATGCTTATCATCATCATCACCATCATCATCATCATCATCATCATCACCATCATCATCACCATCATCATCATCATCATCATCATCACCATCACAATAATAATACTAATAATAATAATAATAATAATAATAATAATAATAATAATGTACTTACGAATGGCTTTTAAGGAACCCGGAGGTTCATTGCCGCCCTCACATAAGCCCGCCATCGGTCCCTATCCTGTGCAAGATTAATCCACTCTCTATCATCATATCACACTTCCCTCAAATCCATTTTAATATTATCCTCCCATCTACATCTCGGCCTCCCAAAAGGTATTTTTCCCTCCGGCCTCCCAACTAACACTCTATATGCATTTCTGAATTCGCCCATACGTGCTACGTGCCCTGCCCATCTCAAACATCGGAGTTAATATTTCTAATAATGTCAGGTGATGAGTACAATGTATACAGTTCTGCGTTCTGTAACTTTATCCATTCTCTTGTAACTTCATCCTTTTTAGCCCCAAATATTTTCCTATAATAATATTAATAATAATAATAATAATAATAATAATAATAATAATAATAATAATAATAATAATAAATTACCGCCATAAAAATCTGCTTCAAATATTAGGCGTGAACACATAAACTGAAATTCGTAAATAATGAGTTTAATCATAGCGTTTATAAGATTCCTTTTTGAAATTTTATTAAAAGTCGTACACTTCAAATGGTTATGTAGCTATTTTAACTTCAAAATAATCGCTAAATTAAAGTAAAAGGAACAAGGGATTCATCCTATCTCTACAATTGAGTGAAACGTTTATGCTCTTTGTGATTGTTATTGTGAGCATGGTTGGGATTGTAAGGATGTTAGGTATTTGAAATAAAATTTTGAAATTTCTTTCCATTTCTGTCTTTGTACTCCTGGCATTTACATTTAACAAGATGGAGCCTTCTCATTAGTTACTTTATAATCGTTTCCTCATTCCATGAGGCCTAGACTGTATTACAGTTTTATTCATAGGCGTAATGATTGGCATATTAATATGACGCCAATGAGTTGCTTGAAATTGTAATGAATAATAATATGTCATTACAGAGAATTGTATTCATTTAAAAATTAATACCAGAGTTAAGTACTTTAGAATTAAACTATGTTAAATTAACTACTTATGTCTTTATATCCCCGCATTTATTTATTAATCACCCCCATTTGTGTGCAAATAATAAAGGATTCATTCTGATGTCACATTCATTTTCTCCTTTTATTTTATCACGGTTGGCTGGGTTCGAAAATAGTTTGTCTTAAACACATAATTTCAGTGATCCAAGGTGTACTGTAATTAATGACGTGACAATATTGACAGAAACTGTGACCAAATTTCTAAAAAGTCAAACGTATAAACGTTTCACATCAAAAAGTAGGAAACAAATTTCTGGTACACAAAGTGAACGTATGTGATCATTTCATGGCTGTGATAAAATAGAGTTTTAGAAATGGTTCAATTGCTTTTCAAATTTATTGTAAATTTATATTTGTCTTTAGCAGTTTAAACATGAGAATAATAAGTATTTTATCTTTTGTTTTCGTAGTTAATATGAATTGAAAATGCTATATATTGCATAACAACATAGAAACCTATTTGTTTGGTAAAGCAAATGTTAGAGAATCTCATGACGACAATCCTTGGACTCCATGTCACCAAAATACCGTATCGCTATGACCAATTTCACTGACGACAGCTTTTATCACATTGACACTGCGTCATTAAAGAACCGATAAATACTTTATTATTAAAATGTATTTAAAATAGGCTTAAGGACTTTGCTAATAGACGGTAGTATATTATACACACTATTTAAAGGGTGTAATTGATATTTCTGTTATTTGAAGTATTGTATCAGTGAAGAAGTGTGTTGTAACAGTGAAGTGTGTTGTGTAAGTAATGTGTGTTTGTGTCAGTGAAGTAGCAGTGCAAAGTATTTGAACAGTGAAATGTTTTTGAAGTGTTAGTGAAATCAGAATAGTATCAGTGAAATGTGTCGTAGTTCCAGTGTAGTGAGTGAGTTGACAGCGAAATGAGTGTAGTGCTGGAAGGTACTTGTGCATGTATGAATATATCATACTCGTGGGTTTTATTTCGAACTTAGGGTTAAGATACAAATTAGATTTACTTTAAATGTTATTTTAAGTGATCGTGCTTCATTTAATTTAGGATGCTCTTTGTTATTATTATTATTATTATTATTATTATTAATGTTATTATTATTATTATTATTTTACTATTTATTATTATTAGTATTAATTATTATTAGTATTATTATTAATTTATTACTAATCATATTTTTTATTAATTGTGTTTATTATTTTATGCTCGACCATGCCGAAATGTAGTAATTATACACCTGGTAGCAGTCCTTTAATGCATGTCATTAAAGTACACTTATTCATTAAAGTTCAGGTTTTCGATTATTCTCGGATATGCAATCGAAAGACAACGAGAGAAACGTCACGGAGGTGGAAATCCAATACTGTCGCAGAAGGTTATGTTCTGTTACTATAATAATTAGCGTTAATTGTAAATAATATTCAAATAAATTCAATTTGTCATCTCGTTTCTCAATTCTAAATCAATTTCCAGGTTACATCATAATTAGTTCATGTTATTCTTTACATTATATCAACGTCAATGACATTATTGTTCCTCGGAAAAAAACAATACTTTCGCGTCTGCGCACATCTCACAATTTACGAGCTATGCACAAGGTCACTTCCCCTCTTCAGTCAGATGCGAATAAAATGAATACTTCTGAATAATTTCAAGTTAGAAATATGGTCGAGCATAAAAAGTCGTATGAAACTTGCCTATAATGGTAATTAAGACGCTCGTATGAACGTATTGACCCATTTGTAGTATGAATAAATACATACATACACACATATAAACATTGTTAACACGTGCACGACAGCAGACAACACGAGCTTTCTCACGCCTTGACAATATTATTGCTTTACCGCGTCAAACGTCAACTCCTCATTCCGGATGGATTGTTGTTGTTATTTACATACCTAGAATATCACGTTGAGGTAGCCAACCGGATACTTTGACGTTTGGTGGCAGATTTTTTATTTCTCCTTTGCACCTCCAGAGGATCCGTTGCGGTAATTCCCGGAAAGCTTCAAGAAGCGCCTTCATCTTGTCTGCGTGGAAGGTTTCGGAGCGCATCATGGACCCCAAACTGAAGTAAATGACGCCATGTTGTGACTCGTTTATATATTTCTCGACATCCTGAAAGTACCATGTTTCTGAACTTCATATTAAGATAATCGTAACTTGTCGTAATTAAGTCAACTGATGGACTTCTCACTATCGAAGACGAGAATACGATCTTCGTCTGATCTATTGAGAATTATGCTTTAAAAAGCAGCCATATGACAAGTTTTCAGTTAATGTTTTGGTTTCTCTTCGTTTCCCTTACATTTCAGTTCCAAATTGCTCCATTATTATTATTATTATTATTATTATTATTATTATTATTATTATTATTATTATAGGCTACGTACATAGGTACCTCGTCCTATCTGAATAGATTTTTAATATTGTAAAGACTTTCTCTAAATGGATGACAAGATATATTGTATACAACTATAAATGCCGATACAATGCAAGTTGTTTTAACGAGCTAATGTGAGATCCATGGAAATTTTCACAAACTCCGTCGTCGTTAATTTTGCGCCTATGTAAAATATTCCAGATATTTCAATCCTTCTATAAATCCAAGTTGTTGCTGCAGTAAAAACATTTATTTTGTTAAACGACACTAGGACTGACTTTTTACAAAATATATATATATATATATATATATATATATATATATAATATCACTTTGTAGTTTTTTCTACGAAAATATTCCTTAGTATCTTAGAAAGTAGATAGTAAGCATTTTTCTACCTCTACGTCTTCTTTGAGCTCCTGAAGTGATTTTTATATAGGCCTGCTCCATAAGTCACATATTTACTTTTTTTTCTCTCGAAAAAGCACTTTTTATATTCAAAATGCTCCATACGTATGCAGTTTTTACCAAAGTCAATGAAAATATTCGTATGTCTCCATGCATATATTATCTGAGATCTAACGTTCAGACATTTTAAGTATCTTGACAATTGGCAGCTAAAAATTATGTAAATAACAAAATTGTACAAATAAATGTCTGATTTTGAAACATTTATTGTGTCCAAACTATAATAGATATCATGATTTTATCAACACTAAAATATTGCCCGTGAATCTGAGTTAATATGAAAAAAATATTAATTCGCTGAATTTGAATGTAATGCGCTAGAAACATTTTTAATATATCACTAATTTGCATAATTAAAATAAAATTGACTTATAAACTAATAGTACGATTGAGCTTAAAATTTGCACATACCTTGTGCTTAACACATATAGAAAATAGATTAAAAATTAAATAAATAGAATTAAAATTATAAAATTTTCTACTGTTCCTTAAAGGGAAATATGTTCAGCTACTTATTCATCTGTATATATTTTAGTTCTTACTGTTATATTGTTAACAGAGACCATAGATTTAGTTTATATACTGCTATAGTCATTTTATATTCGTTCCCTATTTTATGTAATTCATAGATCTCTAATAAACGAGGGGAACGTACGGTAGGTTACAAGCTGCAGACAGGAGATATTTAAGATCAATAATTGGGGTCACACTACTAGATAAAATTAAAAATGATACAGTGACACAAGAATAAATTAGAAATATAGAGCATAAACGAAATAAATCATTACTGCAGACACAAATGCCTCGATCACGTGCAGTACATTAACTGCCAGTGAAATATTGTCCAAACTAATAATTAATTATAGATCTAGAGGACATAGAGGTAGAGGACGACCTCACAAAATGAGAATAGACTAACTTGGAGTCGTAACAGGCTAGTACCTACTACTTGAAGAAGAAGGAAGAAGAAGACCAACAAGAACAATAACAAAAAAAAAAAAAAAGGATTAGGGCCTATGTTAAAAGAACAGTTTTCAGTAACGAAAAGACATGAATATACGTTAAGAGATAAATTTATTCACAGAGACTATGGGACATTTTGAAAGAATAAATTACAGCCGCTTTCAATTTCCATTGAGAAACACACTTTGTGATTTACTAGATGGAATATTCTGAAGAAGTGTCTTAAATGCGTTAAAGAACGAAGGCGGCATTTTGAGAATATATTACAAAATAGTTGTACTTTCTATACTAATATCTTAAATATTTATAAATATATTAATGATCTATTATGTCATTAAAATGTATCATTAAAACTTAAATTACCATAGATGCTTGCTTTCTTAGCATTTTGAAACAAATAAGAAAGTGTGTAATAGAACTGGTGCTAATTTTTGTTTGTAATCAAATAAAATTTAGTTTCCTATATTGAATAAGGAAACAGCAGAGTTCTCACTCTACAGATAGAAGTTTAAGCCTAACCTTGTCTTGATATCTCCTAGAAACAGTAGCTCAATTTCGAGGATGTGCTGTAAAATGCATGATTATATAAGACTGAAAAAGGACTTCGAATCATTCTGTATTTCGTTATTTTGATATGAAGTTTTAAGCAATAAAGGGAGAGTGTTGGTGGAATGACGTTAATAATTTGTCCAGTTACAATCATGGGAGAAATTCCACTTCCTCTGATTATGCTATAGCAGGAGTTGTATGTGAGCGTCAACCTTGTATTTAGTAGTAAGACCAATATTACTGGTTATATGCACCGGAGAAAAGAGTGTATATTTCAAACCCTAACATATACTAGAGACAACTGAGTTGAAAACCTTGTGGCAAGTAACAGACAAGGCACCTGTGGGCAAAATAAGAAGCCAAAGGATCATATAGCAATGCAGAGTTAATCTACAGAAGGCTTAGTGGATAAAGCATCAGCACGTAGAGCTGAAAACCCGGGTTCAAATCCCGGCGCCGGAAAGAATTTTTCTCCGT
Organism: Periplaneta americana; assembly: GCF_040183065.1. Classification (NCBI taxonomy): domain Eukaryota; kingdom Metazoa; phylum Arthropoda; class Insecta; order Blattodea; family Blattidae; genus Periplaneta; species Periplaneta americana. The sequence goes on along the minus strand of NC_091133.1, from coordinate 67,671,502 downwards.
TCCATTACTCTTTCATCGTATGATGACGCAGAATATCTGCATGGAAATATCATATGTACTTCGGTACATTAAAATAATATATGATATGCGTAAATCACTTCGTGATTTAAGACGGCGCGTATTCCGTCGGATCCCAGCCAACTAGTCACTCATAACGAGTGCACCTCAGCACATGTGTGGACTTCAGCCCTACGTTCATAGACATCTATGACGTAGTGCAGAGGGCGGCGACTAGAGGGAACCCAAGAGTTGGAACTTAAATTGAGGCGATTCTGTCCAACGCCGGGGTGGGTATCCGGTGTGGCTTAGTGAATAAAGCATCAGCACGTAGAGCTGAAAACCAGGGTTCAAATCCCGGCGCCGGAGAGAATTTTTCTCTCTTCCATTACTCTTTCATCGTATGATGACGCAGAATATCTGCATGGAAATATCATATGTACTTCGGTACATTAAAATAATATATACAGAAGGATGGTTTAACAAGTGCAGATTAGATCGGAATATTCTAATAAAAAATTGAGATGGAATTTTATTGTTGAAAATGTTTGGAACAATAATTATTGTACTAGAGTAAACCGAAACCTAGAAATGACCAATACAACTGGATGGATTCACACTTGTTTTTAGAAACAAGTAGATTACATACAGAATGAAGAAGCTCGATCTATTCCGTGGTACCGTGCATTAATATTTAAGCCCTCTGCAGAGCAAAAGAGAGGAAAAAATTACTTTGACAGAGAATTTTTTTCCAGGAGCTGTCTCAGGTAGTAAGGAATGGAGTATATCGGAATCCGTGGTAAAAACATCGGTATTATATACAGGAAATACATAATGTAATGGAGGAAGTAGGTATCAGGAGAAACATATACAATAGCTGTCTTGTTCATGTCAAATCTCACAGCATCTTTACGAAATCGAACTAAGTTATCCTTTGGTGAGAAGTCTTCAGTTGGTTTCACAACAACGGCTGTTATTAACGTCCGTTTTCAACATTTTTATGGACTTACTTGCGGCAGTTTCTTCGCTTTTCTGATATGAAGTCCTCCTACTTCAACGAAAGCGGGAACCATTGGTCTTGGCTGATTCAGACTGAAATGTGTATTCACTAGTATCAGACTCGTGTTCCTGGCTATGTCCTGCAATGGAGGCAGCTGATCGCCGAAATGCTGGCGGGCGATCTCGTAAGCAGGCCAGTCGGAGTAGTAGCGATACATCCAGTTGATAACCAGCCCAAACATCGTGTTCACCAACCTCTGTTTGAAACTCATTTTGTCTGTGTATGGAAGGAAATAATTAGAAATATAAGCCGGGTGGTCGGGATTTCCTACCAACTTGTTAGCCCAAGGGAATGGAACACTCGATATTAGGTTTATAAATGGAGTTTTGAACTTGTGCACAAAACCAAGGAAACAATCAGCAGCAAAAGTCTCTGATATTATCAAATCAAATTTATCTTCAGATTTGAGTAGTTTTTGTACATTCTCATGTGCCAGTACCAATCTGCACATGTCTATTTGCTCCATCCATAGTACTTTCGGAAGTGAAAATAAATCATTGTCCTCAGAAAAATTTATATCAACACAATCTATTATTTCTGGAAGAGTACCATCTACGCTGATATCTGTATAGTTTGGTATAGGGTTCTTCTGTGGGAAATGGCCAAGAACCACAACCTGATGGCCTCTCTCTGCAAGTCCTAGCAACAATGACTCAAACATGAAGAAGTGACTTTTGGCGTTGTAAGGAAACATAGCCAAAATCCGTGCCGCTTCCGTTCCCATTGAGAGAATGCTCGCACTCAGCAGGACCAAAGTTAGCATCTGCATCATTTTGGGTTGTTCATAAACTGGAAAAAAAGAAAATATTGTTCATTTAGTTATTTTATTATTTTTACTCGAAGAGTTAGATCATAAGGCCTTCTCTTTCACTTAACCATTTACTATAATTTTCATTACTCATAGAGAGTTAAAACAAGATATTACCTAAGTTAATATCTATGTGAATTAGTTTAACCCCAGGATTAAAAATTATTGAAAATTATTGCGCGCGTATAACATAATGCATGGTAGTAATATATTATGTAGTATTATGTGTGTAATCACAGACATTCAAACGAGTACGAGTAGTTTCCTGTACATTGCTGTGTGTTTCATTCACGTACTGAAGGCAAGCAGTGGCGGAATCATGTCGCTCTACAAACTCTGTCTCTACAAGCAGTAAGAAGTGGTTTCGTAAAGAATGAGAAGGAAAACTTCTTTGTTGTTCTGTTGGACAAAATGTAATATGTTTACATTGCTTAACGGTTCAATTAGGAGTATATAGAAACATTAATTGCCACATTGAATAATGTATTATTGTTATTATTATTATTATTATTATTATTACTGACCACTAAGTATGTGTTTCTATAATTCTTCTGCACGTGCATGAATATTGATATTTTTAGACTTTCTCCGTAGAAGGATAAAATCTTCTTAATCTTTAACTATTTATTAGTTATTCATTTAATAATAATAATAATAATAATAATAATAATAATAATAATATAGAAAAAATGATTCAATATTATGTGCCAACGAACCGTTAAACGCCATAAATTGACATGTCTTACATCATAGCCAGGAAGAGAAAGATGACATAAATAAATGTAAGGAAGTCAGCTACCTAATGGGGTTTAAAATATCTCGTGCTCTAAAGCCTTTTAATAGAATAGAATTTCTCAAAAGAGTAATGATTAAAATAGCTTAAATAACTTTTCCGTAAGAACTTTTTAATTTTTAAAAACTAGGAATTTCTCTACCAAGTACCGAGAGAAGAATTTAGAAAATTCCTGATTATATTCAACAGGAAAGTTAAAAAAGAAGCAAGAAAAATCGTATACTATTCACTGGCTCTTGATGACAGTAGTGACTTTACTGATACAGCAAAGCTTGAGACTTTTATCCGCGGGATTGATCAAAATGTTAGTACAGGAACTACCACTGGTTGTAGTTTCCAACTTTCTTCCGTCTCCTTACTTCATAGGCTGTCTGTCGCATGCAGATCGAGTTTTGGTCACCGCTGGCGTAGGTAATAAGATTAATATAAAATTAAACGCCAAGCAGTGAAACCTTTCAAATCAGGTCCAAATCCTTCCCTTTGCAAGATTGCATATAGACAAGTCTGGATAATAAAAGGGCCTGCAGACACCTTTTCATCAATACGATTGACGGATTGATTGATTGGTTGATACCTACCCATCAAAACTATTGTATGGGGTCTTGACAATCCAGAGCTTAGACCATTTGCTGGTCCATTATACTGACAACAGCTAGGCGCAGTAAGTTAACCCATACTGACCGACAGAGCTAAGGCTCGTTGTATAGCTACGTTGCATGCAGACAATTCGACATGCTCCTGGACTAGTCTCCCGGTCGGAGAAATGCTGATTAATAATATTATAATAGAATGAAGAGATGTCTACGGAACGATCCAGAAAACTTCAACAGCAACATGGATTTTCAATTAAAAATTCGAGAACTTTGAAGGACAAAAACCTACAGCATTTGCGCGACTTGCAAATGGCCTATTCAGCCATAGCAGAGTCCGTCAAAGGAACTGTTCGGTTTTAAAATTGTGTAAATAGCTGACAAGAGAAGTACTCGCCTTGCCAGAAAGAAATATTGGATATTTCTACATCAATCTGAATTTTAACTGCATTTCTACTGAAATCATACTTACACTTTCATAAGTTTTGTATACAATTAATGCTATTGTAATTGCTACGATAGTGAGACGTTAGTCCTATCCAAATATCATCGTCTAGAAAATGCTCCAAACAACCAGGAACATCGAACTCGTACCAGTGACTCGCAATGAACACATTCTTGCAAACCGAATAGAAAGCCGAACTTGTCTGGCGATTGGTACACAATATCGTCCTCTCACCTTATGCCTTGTTTAAAGAACAAATACTGCCGATTGGAAAGCTAATCGACGAAGACAAAGAGAAAGAGATACAAGACTGTCTTCACAATCAATCAAGTCAGTTAAAGACGAAGGCGAATTCTCCCAATCGGAATATGTGCCCTCGCCAGAAAAGAAAGCCCGATCAACTGTCGCCATTACTGATGAGATGAAAGGTAAGGTTGTTTCTTTTTTCAGGAAAAAATTTGGAAGATCTAAAAATGGTAACAATTCACGCTCAATTTACATACGTAAGTTGCTTGCGACAAATACATCGCTGGGAAAAGCAACTCGTTGGAGGTGGCGGTAGAAGAGATTTGTTCAACCCAGCCTCATGGGGGAAGAAATTTTCTCATGAAATTTCGGCCAGTGCATGGGACCAGTGCCCACCCAGCATCGCGATGCACTTGGGGAGCTACAATAGGTAGCGAAAATCCGGTTTCGAAAACCAGCTATATCGGTTGGGGAGATCATCGTGCTAACTACACGATACCTCCATTCTGGTTGGATGATCGTCCACCTCTGCTTCGGCTTATGGACGTGAGACCAGCAGCCGGCTGCTCGGTCTTGGCCCTTCATGGGTTGTAGCGTCACGGATTTACTTTTACAACTGTTTGTAAGTAGCATCTGCAGAACTGCAAACAATTTCGGATGGTGATACTGTGATCTCACACACTCCACTGAAATTATCAATAAAAAGAATGGTTTTGCTTTTCTATTAGCCTACTTGTAATTAAACAAATACCTAGGTATGTTAGTGAATACTGTAGAACTCTAGTGACGGACCATAAAAATGACACTTTCAGTGGACATTTTCGCCTCTAATTTTCTTCAAGTACTAGGATTGTAGAACAAGACCGCGAAGAGTAGCCTATAGCCTTCACATCTGACAGAAGTTCCAACAACAACTACTAGGATAATATAACAGGACGTAACACTACAGTTTCTTTGGAGAGGAGGTATGAGATATGAGGTATGATTAATCATAATTTGACAGTGATGTTATTACTTGTATTTCTGTCCACATTTTTCTTGTCAATATTGTAGTTTTACAATCTTAAGATACATGTAGAAGGTGTGAAGAAATCTTATCTCGCATCTATTTGAATTTAGATTTCATAAAATGACGTACTCATAAATTCATAACTCTTATGTAACTCATCACCAACACCCACTTAGCGAGATATCATGCACAATCTACAATGACATGCGTAATTTATACACATACGGTTATAGTACTGCTAACATTCTGAGAAGTTATCCTTGGTGGCATAGTGATTACCGTGGTGGCCTTTGACTACAAAGTTCGTGTGTTCAAACTCGGTCAGGAGCAATGAATTTTGAAGGGAAATAAAATTCTTAGTATGGCTCCCTCAAGACCCTTGTAGAGACCCTTGTACACAAATCAACCTGTTCAGTTGGACGACCCAATTCGTAGGCCATTTTGTTCACACTGAATTTTGACGCTGGATAATCTCTGTAGTTAAGAATCGTTACATAAAATACTACTACAATTTTTCTACAACTACCACTACTAACAACTTCTGTTAGAAGTAATAACAGTTCAAGTAGTAGTAGTAGTAGTATTATAGTAGTAGTAGTTATAGTAGTAGTAGTAGTAGTAACATCAGAAGCAGTAATAGTTGAAGTAGTAGTAGTCGTAGCAGTAGAAGTAACAATAGAAGTAGTAGTAGTTTAAGTAGTAGTAGTTGTGGTAGAAGTAACATTAGAAGCAGTAATAGTTAAAGTAGTAGTCGTAGTAGTAGAGGTAATAATAGAAGTAGTAGTAGTTTAAGTAGTAGTCGTAGTAGTAAAAGTAACAATATAAGTAGTAGTAGTTTAAGTAGTAGTAGTTATAGTAGAAGTAACATTAGAATCAGTAATAGTTAAAATAGTAGTCGTAGTAGTAGAATAATAATAGAAGTAGTAGTAGTTTAAGTAGTAGTCGTAGTAATAGAAGTAACAATAGAAGTAGTAGTAGTAGTAGTAGTAGTAGTAGTAGTAGTTTAAGTAGTAGTTGTAGTAGAAGTAACTTTAGAAGCAGTAATAGTTAAAGTAGTAGTCGTAGTAGTGGAAGTTACATTAGAAGCAGTAATAGTTAAAGTAGTAGTCGTAGTAGTAGAAGTAATAATGGAAGTAGTAGTCGTAGTAGTAGAAGTAACAATATAAGTAGTAGTAGTTATAGTAGAAGTAACATTAGAAGCAGTAATAGTTAAAATAGTAGTCGTAGTAGTAGAAGTAATAATAGAAGTAGTAGTCGTAATAGTAGAAGTAATAATAGAGGTAGTAGTAGTTTAAATAGTAGTCGTAATAGTAGAAGTAATAATAGAGGTAGTAGTAGTTTAAATAGTAGTCGTAATAGTAGAAGTAATAATAGAAGTACTAGTAGTTTAAGTATTAGTAGTTGTAGTAGCAATAGTAGTAGTTTAAGTAGTAGTAGTTATAGTAGAAGTAACATTAGAAGTAGTAGTAGTTGTAGTAGAAGTAACAATAGAAGCAGTAGTAGTAGTAGTAGTAGTAGTAGTAGTAGTAGTAGTAGTAGTTGTAGTAGAAGTAGCATTAGAAGCAGTAATATTTTAAGTAGTAGTCGTAGTAGAAGTAACAATAATAGTAGTAGTAGTTGTAGTAGAAGTAATATTGGAAACAGTAATAGTTTAAGTAGTAGTCGTAGTGGTAGCAGTAATAATAGAAGTAATAGTAGTTTAAGTAGTACTAGTTGTAGTAGAAGTAATAGCAGTTTAAGTAGTACTAGTTGTAGTAGAAGTAACAGTAGAAGTAATAGTAGTTTAAGTAGTACTAGTTGTAGTAGACGTAGTAATAGTTTAAATAGTACTAGTTGTAGTAGTAGAAGTAATAAGTTAGAAGTAGTAGTAGTAGTAGTAGAAATAATAGCAGAAGTAGTAGAAGTAATAGTTGTAGCAGTAGTAGTAGTAGTAGTAGAAATAGTAGTAGTTTAAGAATTAGTACAAGTAATTGTAGTAGATATAGTAGTAGAAGTAGTAGTTGTAGTAGTGGAAGTAGTAGGAGTTCAAGCAGTAGTAGTAGCTGTAGTAGAAGTTATGGTAGAAGTAGTAGTTGAAGTAGTAGAAGTAATAATAGAAGTAGTAGTAGTGTAAGTAGTAGAAGTAATAGTAGAAGAAGTAATAACAGAAATAGTAGTAGTTTAAGTAGTATTAGTTGTAATATAGAAGTAAGAATAGAAGTAACGTTTTATGCCTAAGTGGAATGTGGCAATACTAAACCTTTTCCTAAATACTGTGGGCCGTATTCATAGACATTCTTAGCGTGGGCTTTGGGCGGATGATCAGTGAACTAACGTTTTTCGTATTCATAAACCGGTGTCAGCGATATGATATGATATGAATCCTGTTTAGCACGCTCGTAGCGCGGGCTAGCGAAATGTCTATGAATAGCACCCTGTATGTCTATTTCCATAGGAATTTATCTTACACACCGCTACTTAGAAATTTCCCATCCTCACGACAAGGGTTATTGAATTTTTTTATTTAATAGGGATGAGGATTATTTTATAACTTACTGTTATATAAAATATTTCTGAATGATGGAAAAGACGAAACATTTCTGCGAAATGAGGAACAGGGATGGATATACCACGTGATCCCACAAAGTTTGAATTGGTAAAAGTGTAATCCGTTGCTAAACCGGAAGAAAAAAGAAAAGAGCAAAATGAAAAGCATAAAAACTGAAAAGTATAAAGTAATTTTCCAAATACTGCCGATAGCTCTCAATATTCCCAAGTAACCAGATTAGCGATTACCGAGGTGACCCTGTTCTAGTTTTTATAAGTGTTCGTGCAGCTACGGGGACCACGACGTATCTCAGTGAAATCTTATCTTTCAAATATAAAATAAAATAAATATATTATCACAGACACGATAATTTAAATAAACACTGTGTAAGTGAACATTTCTCTAATAAATGCACACATATTAAAATAAATAAATATATATACAAATGAATAAATAATTAAACAAATAAATAAATAAATATAAAATGTAGAACTAAATGAATTGCAAAAAACTGAAATAAATACATAGGTATCCACTATTTCTCGAATGCTGATTAACAGTTTCCCGTGAACGTTAATTTTCACAGTTAAAATCATGTAAAATGTGTAACTAATGCCATCTCACATACTCGTAGTTAGTTTCTCCCCTTTTGATATTTTAAATGGCCCTAATTTCCCAGAATATTTCGGGCATGTGGTGACACCTCCGTGAAGTGGATGTACTGTACATCTAATAAAATTTGTACTCAAAGTAACCAAACGCAAGACTGTAGTAATAACGAACAAAATTTGTAATTTTATTATTAGAGGAATGTGAAAGCATTTTGTCATGTCATGAACTCGTGAGTCTGTATACTCAAACAATAATATGGTGAGGTACCAAAAATCAAATTTGGCTGGCACTTAATACTATAAAGTTTGAACCTAAACCACGAATGTTTCAAATGTTCATGGCTTAAAACAGTTAACTTCACATACAATTTGCTACATAAAGAATAATCATTCTATTTAGGCTATGTACTATATTATATTATAATCGCGATATAAAATAAACATACAATATTGCATCTAAATAAAATTGGCGAATTTCAGTTATACTAGCTTGTCTCACCTGATTAATATCTCAAATAGTGCCAACCTAACAGTTATAAAACAACTGATTATTGTGATATCTGTAACAAGCGTATATCCGAGGAAATGTTGCCAATAGTGAAGTGAATCTAACATCTAGAAAGTCACTATATTAAGTTCGTAATGGGGGCAAAATGTTTGAGTTGCAATCTAGTATCTCACGTTACATTGCAACGACTATACCAGCTGGTTCCGTCCTCTGAAAAGACTACAGTCAAGGTCAACTCATGAGTGAGAACGGCACCAGTTAGACCGGGAAGGGACAGTGTTGTTGTTTTCAAACTATTTTCTCTCAGGATAATTTCAGTCTAAAAAGCTAATAAACTGCTTGAGTTTACAGATAGATTAATGCTCAAATCTCTTCATAATATACAATTTGCTTAGTTTTTCTGTCTTTTAAGGAAAAATGTTTTCTAGCTAGTCGTTGACACCGAAATCTATAAAAAAATCGTTCTACAAAAACGTCATATTTAGCTTAAAAATAGTGGATTGGCAACATTGAATGTACCTGAAAAGACATAAACATGCCCTAGATAGGTTCTGATCTCAAGATCGTGACTTCTACAAATTTCAGAATTGTACATTCTATGATCGTTTCGAAACGACAACAATGCTCACAATCTGGAACTGTAAAGAAGTATCTTACTTACTTTATCATATCCTGTAGAGCTTGACTGTCGACTAGTAAATTGCCAACAAGCGATGAAAATTCACAGAAGAAGACTGATGAGTCGCTATACCTCGCTGTGTGCTGTGTTATCTATAGACTCTGCAGATAAACAGAATTATGTTCGCTCCCTCCCACATTGCTGCGTCCTTCAGTTAAAATAAGACGTCATCGACATGCGTACTTCCTGCTTCAGTTTGTAACGAAAGGTTTATTTACCCTCGCATTTTAGAAATATTATTCATTTTACAGAACCATCTGTTTATACGGGTCACTGAAGAAGCGAAACGCAAGAGATCAGGAGGTTCTTAGTTTGTGATGAGAATAGACAAGTTAATTGTAATTGAAGGATTGGTTGTATGTTGTGATTGTGAGAGCAGGAGGGATTTGCGGCGAGAGAGTAAAACAAATGTTAGGTAATTTCGTGGCGAAACCTTGGACTCTTCTTGACAAATATTTCGCTGTCACGAGTTTCACCAACGCTAGAAATCTCGAAATTAATGGGACGTCTTTAAACAGCCGATACTTTTTTACTTTCAGAATTATTTAGCTGTGGTTATTTTTTAACTATTAACTTCATACGGTACTTCTTTTTCAGGTTAGTTATATTTAACGTTCAATAACCTCTGATTGAGGTTCTGGCTGATATGTATATCTATTGTCAGGCAGTACATCTCACTTGACGATATGTGTCAGAGGAAGAACAATTGTTTGTATGCATTTGAAGTCTGATTAGTGTAATAAATGTAAACATTTAAAATATTTTTTACCTAGTTGCTTATAATCAGAAAATACTTTCGCCCAGAATTTGTCAATTCTACATTGTTTGAAAAATATTGTCTATTAACGAGCACAAATCACGTGAAGAAATTAATTATACTCCTCCTCAGATATAATTATATTGTCAATTGTACCACACCGTGTTGAGAAAGTTTACTTACAGATGTATTTTCAGGATTTGATGAAGGAAAGTAATCTAATTCTAAAATGTTTGTATTTCATGTGCAACTTTCCTGAGTAAATTGAATCGCAGGTACTGAATATGAAGAAAAGCTGTTCGCAGACAGACAGATAGGTAGAGAAACAGACAGATAGGCGGATAAAATAAAAATATTTGCATCAGAGATGCAGAACACGTACTTTCGCAAAAATTTCAAAATCCATTTTTGCAGCATCACAATATTTTATATTTATACTTCGTATAATGAAAAAGCAAAGGAAGCTAAAAGGTGAAAAAAAAAAAATGATGTAAGGACTAGGATAAGAGAATAAGGAGCAATAGAATTGGTTGCATTTATATAAATGTAAATGGCAAGAAAAAGTTTGAATTGGAAAATTATAAGAAAATTTCCATTATTTTTTGACGACAATGTTAATGTGTATTTCGATAAAATGTTATTCAAAAGAAAAAATAAATAAAAAAGGTGTAATTGTAATGGAAGAAACACAGAACAAAGTAAAACAAAATCTAGTTGGAAGGTCACTGATACATCCGTCTGGTGTTGTGGTTTTGGAAAATATATTTAAATTGATAAAAATCGGCTTCGAGCGACGCTCCCTAATGATATCACAGTTGGAAGAGTTTAGGAAGGATAACATAAAATTTAATCGACTTGTGCAGAGGGGAAGAGGATGTTGTGGAGAGAGTAATTGGGCGAAGATGGAATTATTGTTTTTAAGGTAAAAGATGGTAGAAAGAGTAATATATTTTCAGTATTGTAGAATAGAATCTGATACTTTCTGTTACGAAAGAAATCAGTTTTTCATTATCACCCATTTCATTGATCTAAATGAGGGGTTGGAAAGCAATGGTGGATCATTAATGTTTAGGTGAGGGGTTTGGACTTTTTCCATTGCTGGTTGTCACAATCAAAAAATTAAGACACAACGTTTCGAAGGGTGGTTCTCCCTTCGTCTTCAGGTGGAAGGAATAGCTGTACGTAACGATCCCAACAGTAGGTTTTTTCCCTTTCTCTCCTTCCTTCCACCTGAAGACGAAGGGAGAACCACCCTTTGAAACGTTGTGTCTTAATTTTTTTATTGTGACAACCAGCAATGGAAAAAGTCCAAACCCCTCACCTAAACACCCATTTCATTAATGAAAAGAAAACAAGATAGTGATGAGTCCTTTGAGATAAGCATCAAACTGTAGATTGTAATACACTGCCGGAAAATAAATTATTTGCTTTCCACCGTCACCGTGTGAAACATGTCCGTACACGTCAGTGTAGAATGACTACTGTGACCATCTCTATTTAACTCTATACATTTGTTTATTCTACCTTTGGCGGCAGTGTATATCAGTGTAAAAAATTCGACCAAATATATATTCAGTGTGACCACAGCCTAATGAGATGACGTGCATGGCGGAGGTAGAAAACTGATAGGACTGACAAATTACACATTTTAAGTGGCGAACAAGAGCTTTAGCCGCATGAAGTGTTCGTTATAGGACAGCTGTCTATATTTGTCATTTCATTAAGAATTGCTAGATTTGAATGTTTATTTTAAATGAAATGCAATATTTCCCAATAATTTTATAAGGATAGTTGAATATCTGTTCATTTTTATAGTGTCTGATAAAGCTCGGAAAGAACAAATAAAAACTTCTGAATGTAGGTCTATTAGCTAGAGCAGCTATAAAGTTTGGACGATGTAGGCTACTATACATAAAAGGAAATCATGAAAGTTAACAGGATATAAACTTATTTTGGAACAATTCTTATATTCTCATATAAATTAACTTCTAAATTTAAGTTGTGTTCAGAAATTTGATTGTTTTTCTAGAAAAATACTCAAGATTTACATCCTTCGTGTAAGTAAATGAATTACAATTTAGATTTGCATTTTTTTTTAAGTTATGCTTCGAAATCACAATAATTCTTTAAAGTTAAAATTACTAAAAATTAAAACACATTTAATTTATTCGTAATTTCCCGTCGTTCGTTTTTTTATATATTTCTTTGATAAGGCAATAGGTTTACTGAAAAACACTTACAAGTGTAGCTGCGTACTTCCAGAATTTTATGAAGGCAATTCTTTTTCTCTATAAAAGTGGTATCAACTTTATAGGTCTGGTAGATATGAGTTTGTTGAATATTGCATTGGATGCAAGATGACGCATCTCACCATTTTTATGCTACAATACAACAGTTAATAATTAACAATTCAAAAATCGTTTTTATACGATTTTTTTTCCATCCCTAGTCAGCGACTGTTTTTTTACCCTCGGGCTAAAATGCAGAAAAAATATTTTACATTGTCCAATGAATATAGATGCGCTGGAAGATTTAATTTAATAACAAATTGTAAATATATCACTAGATATATTCGAACTTGTTGTGTAGATTGGAATAAAAATATACCGAAAATATTGGGGACATAAGATGAATTAAATAAGCCAGAACATACCAAAAGTTTTGAATGGCCATCCTTACACAACTACATGCTCCACATGGCGTCCGCTGTTGTTTACTCCATGTGGTAAATGATTCGTGCAATTCTAGCTGCTAACTGTTATAAACTTAAGATATACATGCAATGTTGTTGTCTTTTTTGCAATACCTTGTACTATATTTTTTTTAAACAATGTAAACCGAAATGTGACGCTTTTGAAATATGGTAACCTAATGCGAGCGAAACGCATTTCAGTGGCGTGGCTTTCCACGCCAAATATTCGATTAGAAATTTTCCTGGTTCATGTGGTAAACAAAGATACTTTTAAATTTTAAGGACATATTTTTAGATAGGTAAATTATATATGGAAACAATTGCTTACATATAAATATAGTTTTTTCCCACGATAGTGTGTTTTTTCGTCGTTACAGCAAACGGCCGCCACGATTGAAAGTTGATTTTGCTGAATTCAGAGTTGCCAACGTAGATAAGTAGGTCTATATTTAAATATTACAAATAACTGCTCTAGGGTTATAATAAAATCCACTGTCTTCTATGTATGCTACAATCCTACAATGCATGTAAAATTCATACGCAAAAGGCAGTGTTAATTAATATACATTATACGAAACAGGTCACAGCATTTTAAATGTACTGACTTTATTTAAACAATTCAAACTTCACTTAACAAAAGTAAATAAAAATTGTTCCAATTGAACACGAAATATTACAAGTACGTGAATCATTTTTACTCCTTCACATTAGAGTTGAGGATGAACTTTGTACGTTGGTCAGACTGCTAACCTTCAGTCAGCTGTTCATAGTGAAATGTACATACTGTATATTAAGATTTAAAAAAAATATTTTCAAAATATACTATCGCACAAAAAATACTGTACAATACACGTTTGTGAAGTGTATTACAAAATCTCGGAAACTGAAAAATTAGCTCTGCTCGTTTTTCAAATGTTTCCTCGATTTTGTAAAAATCACTTCCCGACCTTGTATCGTAATATACTATTGCAACACTTTCTAGGGTTACTCCTCTTTTCTCTTGCAATATTTCACTACTTCTCTTAATTGACAATAACCCTTGTCACCAGTCGGAGAATAATGAGGAACTATTCCACCATAAATCTTACAAAAAACTAACTGGAATGAATTAGTACACTGTCAATGTGATAATAAATTACGAGTGAACTGGTTAGAAACATATTAACAGTATGTATCGAAAGAATAGTATATTCCGGTAATATTGACAATACCTTGCTTTGATAAATGTCGATATAGGCCTACATTGCTCCGCCGATTTAGTAGAATGCGTTTGAGTCTAAAGAAAGCCGCAAAACAGTACAACGTGGTCTGTTGTTGTGACGAGAATCGAAATCTCTGCATATCGATAAGGCATTAGTCACAAACACGTTCACGTGTTAGTATTTCTCAAAACGTAAGTACAACACCTTGAAAACTGCGCGAATATTAAGGGTATTTCTGGAGAGTTTAAGGTAATAAATACTTCTTTCTTTCTTTCGTTCTTTGTTTCTTTCTTTCCTTCTTTCTTTCTTTCTTTCTTTCTTTCTTTCTTTCTTTCTTTCTTTCTTTCTTTCTTTCTTTCTTTCTTTCGTTCTTTCTTTCTTTCTTGATATATATATATATATATATATATATTTATTTATTTATGTACTTATATATCTATTTATTTAGGCTACTATTGTATTTTTATGATTGGAAATAAAATTAATTAACGTTGTATCAGATTATTTTTAAGTGAATTAACAACTCTTAAATACGCATTCCCGTATGATCAATTTTTTATTGTCCATAATATACCTGGATTTTCATGCTATACCTAACTATGATGCTTGTCATTGCAGGCGACTTGCTCCGCGTGTTAAATTTAAGTAGGTAGACATTGGCTTTCTCCTACATCGACGGAGCAGAGTATCGAGAGTATAGACGTCGAGTAGGCTATCCTTTGTTATAATAATATAGTAATGGTAATAATCAGGCTTAGGATCCGAGACAACTTAAGAATGAAGTGAAATTACTTTGCAACGGAGTACAGATGGAGTGAGGTGGCGCGTTGAGTTTTGTTTACCTGTGCGTTAGTGTACAATCTGGTTCGTGATGAGAGTTACAGTATTCTTCCGTTTCTCCCTACGAAACGAACTCAGGCCATCACAGTGCATTTTCAATTGAAGCAGTGAGATCAATAATCATTCAAGTCCACTTCTGGTCATTCATTTTCTGCAAATTTTAAATTAAATTTTCAATATTTTCACAAGTGTTACGACTTTAAAGGTTGGTATACTACTTTGCCTTGATCTCTAAAACAACCAGAAATATTACGTGCAAAAAATAATAATTCAGTAAGAAATAAAAAAAAATATTTTTTGCATTTTTCTCGAAACTTGTGTAAATGCACTTGAATGGTTATTGATCTCACCGCTTCAGTTCATAGTGAACAGTTTTTTCGAACTAGTTGCAAGTATGTACATGGTTGTTCATTGTAATGCTAACGACTTAAAAGTTGCCGAGGGACATGAAACCTTGCGAGGTATGTATCCTACTTCATTTTCCACCATCACTACATTGTACCCAGTAGAATATAACGCAGCAAATTGACGTCGTTGTTTGTCTGTCTGTTATGTTCAAGGAACTCTATAGTCAAGTTGTGCGTACATTGTTTGCTAAAGTGTCCTGGATTCTAAGCCTGGTAATAATAATAATAATAATAATAATAATAATAATAATATTATTATTATTATTATTATTATTATTATTATTACTTGAATAGATTGCCAAATAATATTTGTCATCGCTCATTTAATCAATTGTAGTTATACGGCATACGATGAATTATATACGGATATTTTAATATCTTCTTAGTGGAATTATATTATTCTAGATACTATAATTAGTGTTTTATTTGTAGACAAAGAGAGTAATGCTCCCTGCAACTAAATACGTCAAAACTTTTATCCTAATATAGTTTTAATTTGGAAGGATTGAACAACTGATACTTGTTGAAGTTAATATCAAAGCCCTTGATAAACCTTCTGATTAACATATAAAATAGTGCTACAAAAATGGCGGCAGTTAAAATAAGGAAGGCAGCCACGTCGAGCAGAAGGTACTGGTACCAAGCAAGACTCATGGCGGAAGATCGCAGATGGGGAGCCCCGCGGTGTCTGATGACATATTCGGTCCAGTAGATGGCGGTCTGGAGAGGAGTCTGCGGACGATCTCTAAAGAGCTGCGACATCTTGTGAGCGTTCTCGCGATAGCTGTAACAGAAATGCAACATAATCCACATCTATTCATTTTATATCTCTAGGTTACGTTATATACAAGGGTTTCATTTCAAAACTTCCCAGTCTAAATAACTAATTATTTAAACTGAATTCAATTAAAAAAAAAGTCAATTTAGATTATGAGGGGGAAGTCTGAAACCAGGCTTAATTGCATTTTAGATTTCACACCCCCACCTCAGCCTCCCCTCTTTAGAAATTTCAAATGGCACCCCTAAATTTTTGTATTTAAATATGAAAGAGCATTCAATTGTTTATATACTTCATTTAGGATTCTAACCCGGGTGACGAACGTGAAAACTCGGCACTCTATACAGGAGGTCCCATTTATCTTGTGCATCTATTATAACTTTTTTGTTTGGATAGGTATTGGAATTTTTGTTTTTGAGAGTTATGTTAGAACAAGGGCTAACATGAGTGTAGAGATTTTGTGCATGTAACTACATTATAGTACAAGATACACGTGACATCATCAATTTTTCAAATAGCACTACATACTTTAATCATATTACATTGATTACACACATTAAGGCAAGTTAAAAAATGTATCACAATGTCACCTTCTCAATCAATAACAACAACAAAATGCAAAACGAATGCCATCAGAACGTGCCGTTTGTTGTGGTGCCCCATTCATCTTGTGCATTAACGTACACAAAACGAAAGACGACTGACGTCCTACACGTCGCGTGTTGTGTGTTTACTGTCTTAACATGTAAACAAACCACAACAACCTGCACGTTCTCCGGATCTGTCATCACTCGACTTCTTCCTGTGGGGAACTGTAAAGGACAGTGTTTACCAGAGCATTCTAACAACACCAGACGACATGCAGCAACGCATTCGACAGGCTTGTGTGTCCATTCAGCCAGCAACATGCCGGGCAGTCATACGGTCTTTCGGGGAACGCCTTCGAATGTGCATTAATGTAAATGGTCACCATTTGGAACACCTTCTGTGATTCTCAGAGCATAACATTATCACATTGGAAGTACGTTTTTATTTCGTTTTGTTGTTATTGATTAGGAAGGTGACACTGTAATACATTTTGTACTGGTCTTAATGTGTGTAATCAATATAACATGGTTAAAGTATGTAGTGCTATTTGAAAAATTGATGACGTCGCATGTATCTTGTACCATAATGTAGTTACATGCACCAAACCTCCACACACATGTTAGCCCCTCGTTCTAACATAACGCTCAAAAACAAAAATTCCAATACCTGTCCAAACAAAAAAAGTTAGAATAGGTGCACAAGATAAATGGGACACTCCGTATAATCGTTCACCTCAAGGTACGCCTTATAGCAATACTGCTTTCGTAGGTTACAAAATACAGAATTTATATTGAAACGTATCTTTGGGAATTGAGATATGAATCCATTTCTTATACTCACCTAGGGTTATCTAATACGGTTTTCACAGCTTTCAATACGCTCTCCTTATTAACAGACGAATACTTTAACTTCACAGAGATTCCTTCTTTCACGTAGGCCTCGATGTTGAGCTCCTGATCAGCGAACAGGGGAATTCCCACCATCGGAACCCCAGAATAGATTGCTTCTTGCGTACCCAATAGTCCTCCGTGTGTTATGAACAGAACGACTTTCGGGTGTGCTGAAAAAATGATGATGATGATGATAATAATAATAATAATAATAATAATAATAATAATAATAATGAAACATGCAAGGAAATACGATAAAAAGTGATTGAACACTGATGTCTGCATTAACCAAACTATGACAAAAAATTAATATAATTTTACTGTGAAACTTTTGTGAATAAACTGACAAAATAAAGAAATAAATAGACAGATAAAAAAACAAACAAATTAATTAATTGATTAATTAAATAAATAAAATAAATAAGTAAATAAATAATACCTCTGATTGAGGTTCTTGCTGATATGTATATCTATTATCAGGCAGTTACATCTCACTTGACGATACGTGTCAGAGGAAGAACAATTGTTTTTATGCATCTGAAGTCTGATTAGTGAAATATGTAGCTAATCGGCGATGTATGCATTGGAGGGGAAAAGGAACTGGCCACCCTACCCCATTATCTCCTGGTATAGTTGCCTCATGAGTGATGTCTTATTGGTGTTACTTATGAGGTTCAAACCTGTCTTCGGACAGTTGACTAAACAATAACAAATAACAAATAAATAAGTACACTAATAAATATATAAATACAGAAATAAAGAAAGCAAGAAACCTATGAATAAATAAATGAGCCCACGAATAAATGGATGAAGGGTTCAATGGATAAATAATTCAGTGAATTAATCAATAAATGAATCAGTGAATAAATGAAGTAAAAGAAATAAAGAACGAAGTAAGACATCACAATATATAGTAATATCATCGAGACTTGCCAATTGTTTACATAGCTGAACAAATACTAAAATAAATGTATCTCGAAATATAAATTGGCCTAAACTAAATTTGGAACACGCAGGCTGCCATTGAACCAGTTACCAATGGTGCTTTGGGAAATATTAAGAAAAGGTCACAGAATGGTTTTTACATTCCTGGAACAGTAGACTTGAGCGTATTACAAACAACAATATTTTGGACACTGCTCGCATCATTGTTCACACATTTGGCTAACAGAAAAATGTTATCTTCCTAATTGCAACAGCTCGTTCAATTCAAACACTTATTGTGCCAGCTTACATTTGTGTGCAAATTAATGGTGGTGGTAGTGGTGGTGGTAGTAATAATAAAATAATAATTAATAATAATATTAATCATAAGATTAATGAACATAACTAAAAAAGAATCCTAGTCCATTTCCGTCCTAATTCCTTTGAGGGTTGTGAATCAAACTAGATGCACCTAGGGACTGTAAGTCCCATATCGTTACCGTCAGCATGAAACATGGCTAAAGGACGAAAAATTACAAGAGCTAGTACGTATCCAATGGGAACTTATCACGTACTTCTCTTCCAGGAAGCTCTTAATAGCGTCTGCTGACTTGAAGCAAAGGTTACTCCTCAAACAGAGATTATTGTTAATTGAAATGTATTAATTGACCTAGAACATCGTTTTGAGGTATCCACTTGAGAAGTTTAACGTTGCTAGGTAGCTCCTGGAAAGCGTCTTCCTTGCATTTCCACAGTATACGTTGAGGTAATTCCTTGAAAGCACCCAGAAGTGCCTTCAGTTTCTCTTGTGGCATCGTTTCACATTGCACCATCGAACCGAAACTGAAGTAAATAACGCCATGCTCAGATTCGTTTATGAATCTCTGTAAATCCTGAAACAGAAGCGTTAGAATTACCTCATTATGAAGAACTACAGATGGAGGTCTGGACATACTCAATAGCAGTTACTTATGCCACACGTTTGGGCACATTTTCTACTTCTAGCAATGAATTTTGGCTTGGGTGAGAAACGGGGAATAAATTTTGCATAGAAACCGTCAGAAACCGTCCGTCCAAAAACAGAGGCAGTTTCTTAATATGATACTTAACGATTCTTTATCAACTCCACAATTCTCAAGAACTGACATTTCCATTATAGTTATTAAGTTCAGAAATTCTGTAATTTTCTAATTTTATAAAGTTAATTTGTATTCTCAACTTCAAATTCATTTTTTCGTATTCCAAAAAACATTTCATAACATATCCGTAAAGAATATAACGTAATACAAAATAAAATACACAATAGGTCCAAAAGATTATGCGGGGTGACTAGTAATTTCAGGTATACAACCAAAGCTGTCAAAAAAGGGTATGCAGTCCAGGGTTAAGATATATCATTAAGAGAAAAAAAATACTAAATTGATATGAAACACTACACCACAAAAGAGATGCTTAAATAAAAGCTACTCTGGGGTCAGAAAAGACTCGAGAAAGAGGTTTGGCTATGTAATTATTATTGAACAGATTGGTTGATTTGGTTACGAATGAATATAGATTTTTATACATCTTGATTACACAACTTTTAACACTGTATCACTTCGGAATATGTGTGATAAAACTTTCTTGTGTTAAAGTCTAACGTACTTTGTTTACATGTTTCGACCTATTTATGGGTCATCCTCAGAACTGGTCCTTATTGGTCTTGGCGCCTCTTGTTTTGTTTCCTGTGAGGGTGCGTTCGTGTGGTATAATACAGAGTCAAAGAGTGTGTGTGTTCTTTAGTGTAAAATCCGGCCATGAATATAGGAAATAGAGCTTTAAAGAGGCATAATTAAAACGACATTGCAAAAACAGCGTTTCCTGTATTAGTAATACGGAAAAAGAGAATCTTCGTAAAATGATGAAGTAGGGCCCATAAGTTTTATTGCACAGTACTTTATACCTCGTACAACGGAAAGAAAAGTCATGTTATTTTTTGTAGTAGTCTTCAGTTAAAAACAAATAACACGATTCTTAACATTTTTTTTGGTTAAATCACGCGATACAGTAGATTACCTTTCATGTTCATAACTTAATAATATTCAAAACTGTAGTTTGCTGACGATTGGTTCCGAACTTCGATGAATAACTTCTTTATCACTCACTTACCGGGAAAGATGTCACATTCTACGATAGAAGAACCAATGTATCAACGGAATACATACATATTAAATAATTCTATAAGGTACTCCTCCCTTCTTTTTAAATTTGACTTATCATTCTTCAAAAAAGTTATTAAGTTGTCTTAATGTTTGAGGAATTTTACTCATCTCTCTTTAAAGTTCCTGACACGTGGTGTTTGTTGAAAAGTAGAACTTACGGAGTTCAAGGCATTAAAAGTTTCTGATTTTGTTTAATCACCTTAAAGTTCTTTCCTCCCCTTATAGTACACAGCTTAAATTTTTATTGTCAGAAACCTCGGATACTTACGTCAATTTTAATCTTTATATGAAAGGGTTCTGATTTCACCCTTCGTTCTCTTGTGTGGCAGTACTACTTTATGGTGAGAATGTGCCAAGGAAAATACTTAAAAGTAATAAGAAACCTGTCATAATGATTACTCCAGTAGCGTGAACGACATCAAGTTTTCTGCATTCTTGTTTTCGTTTCAAGATTTTACCTGCAGTTTATCGTAGTTAATGATACTGCACTTCCCATTTTATGGTACAGACCCTACAGATATAATACGATTAAATCTTACTAGTTGCCTTGAGCCTCATTAAAACCTGACTTATAAAGCATATTAACTTGTATAGGAAATCGTGCTATTAACTTTTCAGATGCTCTTAAAATGAAAGCATTTCTCTAAAACCCTGCGCTGTGTTCTTTCAATTTCTCTTGCATCTATTTTCTTAAATTTTATTTGTCTTCCTTTTCATCATTATTCATTAATATTCTTTTGCTTTTCCGTCTCTGTTTCTGAAACTGCGTATTTTCATGTCCTACTCTATTCTGGCACTCTTATTCTATTTCTTTCCTTTTACTACTCTGTACTTTCTATTATCGTTGTGCTTTTCATTTCTAGTTTCCTTTCTTTGTTTCTTCACTTCACTTTATGACTCTTTTGACATATATTTGTTCTTTTCATCTTTCACTTACATTCTCTTTCTTTCTTTGGATATCATGTTTCCCTTTTTGTTCTCTTGCAATTTCCTTGTGTCTTTGTTTATTTTTCTACCTTCTATTTTATTTCTTTTAATTTCTTTTTAGTCCATTTGTTTCTTTTTAATAATAATAATAATAATAATAATAATAATAATAATAATTATAATGAGTCAGATTGTCCCTATGAATGGAAAAGGCCTCCTGCAAGAGGGTAGCTCTGAGAGGATAAAAAGAAAAGAGGGAGTAATCTAGGCAAATATGCTTGAAATCGGTGCGACGGATATGACGTAAATCTACACCTTTTAAGCCACGTAATCCACGCGAAATACCGCCAATTGTCTTATATTAAATTGCTACTATCGGTTTCGGTTATACGTAAACGGTTTAGAATGGCTGTGGAGGTAAAGGAGTACTAGCAGATTATTATATAAACGTACATTTCAGTGTGTACTTATTAAAAGTGTTATGGTTGTGCTACGGATTGAACACTTCATATACACATTCTTTCTTTTATCAAGAAGGATGCTGGCATTCCTTCATATGTTAAAGCATAGGGGGTCATATCAACAGACATATGTTACAGTTGAGTCAACAGAATATCAGCTTATTGTTATAAAAAAATAACACCTGCTGAACTTGACTACACCTTTGAAATAAATATTCACAACACGAAAAAATTTGTAATCGTAATAATATGAACAAAACAACTGATAAACACACCGGAAAAAGAGATGAACTATGGGTAATTTGACAGCCATACTAGTACACCTTTTTGGATCCACCGTTTCAAGTTTATGGCCTGGGGTTGGGGTAGCGCTTTTTCTCTAATGCGATAATCTAATTCGCATTAGGGCTGTACTCAGTGGTAGTAGCCTATATGATGGTCTGTATTGTATTGTGTCTATATTGTATCTCTTATTCACTGTTTACACTTAGTCTCTTGATTGGTTTAGATTGGTATACTGTGTTATACATTTGTTCATCAATGTTCTTATAGAATTTTCACACGTTGTGAAGATGACGTTCGATGATTTTCCATGTGTTTCTGCTTCTTGCTATGCTGGACCATTGTGGATCTGCTTATGCTGCATAGAAGTCTGTCCATCTCAGTCTTGGCCCACCTCTGTGACGTTTGCCTAAGCGTGTGTCCCACATGGTGGTCTTTATACGTCGTACTGCATCTTCGCTATGTCGCCTCCCCACTTTCACTTCGTTCTGATGGCTCTTTCTGCGATGTCTGTTGTTGATGTTATTTGAGATGACGCTTCGTTGGAGATTTTGTCTCTTTTCTTTTTATTGTTACCACTATTTTATTTTTAATTCTATCCATTTATTTTCTTTCTGTCTCTTTCCCAACTCTTTCTTTATTCCTAATTAATTATCGTTCTCCCTCTTTCAATATTTTATTTTTTACTTTCCTCTCACAAGCAAACATTCTGATGGGGGTAGATGAGATAAAAAAGTTATTTTTTTTTCTTTCACCATGTTAATAATGTCAAAAGAAGTGCTTATACTCATTTTGATCACTCGACCGGAATTACGAGGCTGTCAAGAAAATGATTTTCCCTGGAGCCGTTTACAGAAAAAAACACAATTACATTGAAAGATTTATTGTAACAGATACAGCAGTTGTTGCGCTATTTGTCAACATATCCCTCCTTGGAATTGAGACATTTGTCATACCATGGGATCAATGTTTGTATCCTTGTGATGTAGAAGTCAGCCGCCTGGAATCGGAACCAGCGTTTGACAGCCGTCTGCACCTCTCTGTCGATCCCATAATATGACATATGTCTCAATTCCGGTGGGGATTTAGTTGAAAAATAGCTCACCAATTGCTATAGTTTATCTGTTCCAATAAATTTTTCCAATGAAATTGTATTTTCTTTCTGTTAACGGCTCCTGGCGAACTTATTTTTTACACGATGAAAGAGTAATGGAACGGAGAAAAACTTTCTCCGGCGCCGGGATTTGAACCCGGGTTTTCAGCTCTACGTGCTGATGCTTTATCCACTAAGCCACACCGGATACCCACCCCGGCGCCGGACAGAATCGCCTCAGATTAAGTTCCAACTCTTGGGTTCCCTCTGGTGGCCGCCCTCTGCACTACGTCATAGATGTCTATGAACGTAGGACTGAAGTCCACACATGTGCTGAGGTGCACTCGTTATGAGTGACTAGTTGGCCGGGATCCGACGGAACAAGCGCCGTCTACGCATATCATATATATTATTTAATGTACCGAAGTATATATGCCGGCCAACTAGTCACTCATAACGAGTGCACCTCAGCACATGTGTGGACTTCAGTCCTACGTTCATAGACATCTATGACGTAGTGCAGAGAGCGGCCACCAGAGGGAACCCAAGATTTGGAACTTAATCTGAGACGATTCTGTCCGGCGCCGGGGTGGGTATCCGGTGTGGCTTAGTGGATAAAGCATCAGCAAGTAGAGCTGAAAACCCGGGTTCAAATCCCGGCGCCGGAGAGAGTTTTTCTCCGTTCCATTACTCTTTCATCGTATAATGACGCAGAATATCTGCATAGAAATATCATATGTACTTCGGTACATTAAATAATATATATTATTTTTTACAATCCTCGTTATTGCAGTCGAGTGGTCAAAGTTTGTATAAGCATTTCTTTTAACATTATTAACATGGTGGAAGAAAAAAATTAACTTTTTTATCTACCCGCATCAGAATGTTTCCTTATCAGTTTCTTCCTTTCCCTTCTTGAAATGTATTTTATCTCCTGATTAATTATACTTTGCCTTATTTCATTTTTTTATTTTTCCTTTCTTTTCTTTCATTTCCCTTCGTTTTCCTGTTGAGTTATCTCTTCCTTTCTCATTACACTAATTATCGTTTTTGTTTTTTGCAGTTTCTCACTACATTTTTTGTTTCTCTTCCTCCCTTGCATTTTCTTTCTCTCTCTTCTTGAATTCTCTCTTCTTGCTGCATTGATTATATTTCTACCTCTTTCAATTTTTCATTATCTCCCCCCCTTTAAATTTCCTTCTTTCCCTTTGTGAATTCTCTCTTTCTTTTTCACTACTTATATTTCTTTCTCTTTCAAGTTTTCATAAAACTTTTCTTCCTTTCGGTTCCTTTCTTTCTCTTCTTCAATAATTTTTCAATCCTTCTTCATTAATTATATTTATCCCACTTTAAATTTTTCATTGTTTTTTCGTTCCTTTCGATTTCTTTCTTTCTTTCTTTCTTTCTTTCTCTCTTTCTTTCTTTCTTTCTTTCTTTCTTTCTTTCTTTCTTTCTTTCTTTCTAATCTTGAATTCTCTCTTCCCTCCTCATCAATTTTCTTTTCTCATTTTTTATTATTCTTCCCTTCCTTTTAATTTGTTTCTTACTGTTCCTGAATTCTCTCTTACTTCCTCATTAATTACATTTCACCTTTTTTCAAATTGTCATCAAACTATTTCCTTCCCTTATTTTCTCTTTCCCTTGTTGCATTCAATCTTATTTCCTAATTAAGTATAATATTCCCAGTTTCAACGATTCTTTTCCTGTTTTTCTTTCCTTGAATTCTCTCTTCCTTCCACATTAATTATCTTTCTCCCTTTTTCGATTTTTATAATTTCCAATTTATTCAATTCTCATCTTAAATTCTCTCTCCAATTATCATTAATTATCTTTCTCTCCATTTTAATTGTTATTATTTTTCCTTTCCTCTTATTTTCTTTCTTTTTCTTCTTAATTCTCTCTTTTTTCCCTCATCACTGTATTTTTTTCTTCTTCCAATTTTTTTCCGTTCTTTCTGATATAAAATAGTAATTTCAATATATATAGGTCTACATAAAATATAATAAATAATAATAGCAATAAAATTATCGATTTCTGTATACCTATGCATTACTAATTAATTTCAAACCATTTTAGAAAATAAGAAAAGGAAATCCATAAATTCGAAGGCTCATTGTAATTGACACGTTGACAGCGGATGTACAAATTCAATTTTAAAGTCATAAACGTAAATATCCATAACCTTGATTATTAACGTGACACGCAGAGCTTCAATTACTTCTTTTTTCCATTATTGTCAATTATTACTTTCACAAACCTAAAATATGTATGAACTTCCATCTCTATTAAACCGCATGTGACGATATTCCGTTCTAAATTTTTAATAAAACTAGATTATATCCAAATATAAATGACACTCGGGAGGAAATTAAACACAGAATAAATATGGGAAATGCGTATTATTATTCGGTTGAGAAGCTCTTATCATCCAGTCTGCTGTCCAAAAATCTGAAAGTTAGAATTTATAAAACAGTTATATTACCGGTTCTTCTATATAGCTGTGAAACTTGGACTCTCACTCTGAGAGAGGAACATAGGTTAAGGGTGTTTGAGAATAAGGTGCTTAGGAAAATATTTGGGGCTAAGCGGGATGAAGTTACAGGAGAATGGAGAAAGTTACACAACACAGAACTGCACGCATTGTATTCTTCACCTGACATAATTAGGAACTTGAAATCCAGACGTTTGAGATGGGCAGGGCATGTAGCACGTATGGGCGAATCCAGAAATGCATATAGAGTGTTAGTTGGGAGACCGGAGGGAAAAAGACCTTTAGGGAGGCCGAGACGTAGATGGGAGGATAATATTAAAATGGATTTGAGGGAGGTGGGGTATGATGATAGAGACTGGCTTAATCTTGCACAGGATAGGGACCGATGGCGGGCTTATGTGAGGGCGGCAATGAACCTTCGGGTTCCTTAAAAGCCATTTGTAAGTAAGTAAGATTATATCAACAAATACTCGTGTTTTGACTCGAATCGGTTGTGCTGGTTCGTTATGAACTCTAAGAGATATTGGTTCGATTTTGGGAGAGAATTCTGTGATATACATATTACTTGGTTTATTTACGATTTTCTTATACGTTCTAATTCCACATCATATAGTGTGTGTGTGTGTGTGTGTGTGTGTGTGTGTGTGCTGCTTGCGCGCGCTACGTTGCGAAAGACGTCCTTATTCATTTTTCTCCGAGAAATACCGCGAATAAAATTACAAAACAGTTTCAGATCTTCAGTTATCTACATAATAAGAGTTAATTTGAAATCATTTTCGGATACAATATTTGAGTTTGAAATATCTATATTTATATCACATAGGTCTGGCCGCGCAGTCATAACACCTGCTATACTACACGAACGTTAAAAACGTTGCCTTGACAACGTTCTTTTATACGAACTTGGTTTTTGGTAATATGATCGCTTATATAATTGCATGACTATACTACACTGGCGTTAAAAATGCTGCGTTTGGTTGCGTTGCTTCGACGTTGGGAAGTTTCTACGCAGAGGTCTGTGTTGGCAACGCCATCTTTTGCAAACGTATTCATACTACATATGCGTCACCAACGCAACGTCAACAACAGACTGGATATTGTCAAGCAAGTGCAGTTTTTACTACCTACTCTTGGTGAGAATGAAACCATTTCGAATATACCTCCACCTAAACAAGAAGACATACCGGATGGTATTATTTCTCAGGCTACTTCGGGTCATGAGAGTAATGTAAACGATACCCAAACAAAATCGGGACCATCTCTTCGCTCGACAGGGACAGGAAGAAAAGAAAAATATTCTAGTAACTGCAACAAGGGATATTACAAATATATTATCAGAGAGCGTGGCCATACAAAGACAAGACAGAGAGAATGACAAGGATGGAAACAAAGCTTTTCTATTATCATTTGTCAAAATCATGGACAATTTACCTCCAGAGCTTGCAATTGAAGCCCGTTTCAAAGTTTCTGAAGTGTTCAGAAACCTGCTTGTCGAGCAACGGGCAACATCATGAATGTCCCAATTGTCAGATATGTCGCCGTTGAGTGTTATTGCCGATGGTTCAAATGATTCTGAATTTATTGTTAATTTCAGTCAGTACTGATTTCTGCAGCTTGTAATGTTCTTAATTTTCAACATATTATTCATAAAATATAAATATAATCATTTTCTGCATCTTGTAATGTTCTTCATTTTCAACATATTGTGCATAAAATAAAAATATAATCATTACAAATTAAGGCAAATTTTATTACTTACCTTAATGTTACAACCAGCTTTTCGACAGGATGAATTGATTTCCTCATTACAGTATCAGTATTCCTAATTTTATGAGAAATTAAATTCAAAAGATCATCAAAAAATTTTATTGACATTCTGTAATAGAGAAAAAACTTTTCGGGATACTGTCGGTGATTTTCAAATGCAGTACAGTGAAACCTCTCTTTAAGGATACCCCCAATATACGGATACTCTCATTTGACGGTCAGATTTTTATGTTCCAACTGAAATAATCTAGAAATAATGATAAATTTAACTCTCGTTTACAGACACTGTCAGACACAAACACGGAAAGCTGTTTATAGTCCTAAAGCTTGCTTTACCTCTTGACTGCGGACAGAACTTGGATTTCAAGACCTAATGCGTTACAAAAATGGAAAATTTAGTGCAGAGATTCCTTAACATGAAAGAAGACAATAAGGTCCGCGATCGTGAAATTGTATTCGAAAGGGTTAGTAGGATTATTCTCTTCAGTTCAATTAGTTCTGTTTCGAGAGACATGGCACCTGAACATAAAGGTTAAGTTGAAAACAGTACTGCATAACTGTAGACCTAGAATAACAACGCATGGCACAGTACTGTATTTTCCTTTTCCGGTCCTATCTACTGTAGTTCAAAGTTGCTTTGTGCGAACTGTGACTCGACAGTCAATACTGAGCCACTTTGCTGGCTGGTTGGCGTCACTTAATGAAACGCGTTGAGCTGCGAACTCTCAACCGTTGCAGCTAATGTGCAGAGTCACAGGAATCATTAGTTCACATCAACGCTAGTAAAGAAAATAACTTGAAATGATTAAGTAAATTTCTATATTTTTACGTGTAAGATGTTCTTGTAGGTTATTTATTTTTGGTCCACTGATTGCGTTTCTTCTAATTTATTCTCAAGACGATATCCTAAATATAAATTAATCCTATACATACCATAAGCAGAATTATAAGCTACAAATCATACAGAACATGTTTAAGTATTGAATATATATAAAATTGAAGAAATTATTGGATATTTATGACCCGTTGTATTCACACTTTTAACACAATATTTATTTCTTTATTAAATATAATCATTTTTCTAACACTTGGCATCAGCTATAAGTGACTCAGTACCTTCTTAAAAAGATTGACCGATAATTACAGTGATTTTGCATTGAAAAGTTAAATAAAACTCGTATAAAATTCATTAGTTACGAACACACGAATTGTATATGAAAATGATAGAGGAAAATTTATTTTGGTTAATTTCACTTTAAAAGTAGTTGTTTACATTACTTCTTGAAAAGTAGTTTTTTACATTATTTATGTGGTTCACATGACCATTTTCATAAAGAATATATTGCGATAAACTACCTAGCTATACATCCCACAGGTTGTAAAACAAACCTCCAAACAAAGCAGCCTCCTTATAGCAGATGCCTTTATTGATTCAGTTCATTTTCACAACTCATTCAATTAACCCTAGAAGTTCTTATTACCTCTGGAAGGCTTCTGGGCTCTTGGATGTGAATACCGCCAACTTCCACAACAGCTGGCACCATGGGTCTGGGCTGTTGCAGGCTGAAGTGGCTGTTGACGAGTAAGAAACTCATATTGTTGGCTATATCTGATAATGGAGGAAGATCCTTTCCGAAATACTGGCCGGCAATTCTCTGAGCAGGTCGCTCGGAGAAGAAGTAATAATACCACTTCACACATATTGAGAAAACTGTGTTCACCGTTCTCTGGGTGAAAGTCATAGCCTCTGTATAGGGAAGAAAGTAGTTTGGTATGTATGCTGTGTTTTCAGGGTTACCGATCCTATCATTTGCCCAAGGTAAAATAACACTCGAAATTAAACTGATGTAAGGGGACTTGAACTTGTGTACAAACCCCAGAAAACAGTCTGTACCAAATATTTCAGTAATTATAAGATCGTATGTCTGAGTGGAATTCAGCAAATCTTTAACTACAGGGTGTTTGAAAACTTTTTCACATACGTTCACGTTTTCTTTTACTAGGAATTGCAATACTGATATTGGATGAAACGTTTCTACGATTTGCATAGGTAAATTGTTAATCACTGGTCTTAAAGATTCTTCTACATTGAGATCTGTGTAGTTTTCTAGCCTTGTCTTCTGAGGAAAATGACTAAGTACATCGACCTGATGACCCCTGGTAGCTAGGGCTTTCAGAAGTGCTTCATACATTATGAAATGACTCCTTCCGTTGTATGGGAAGAGCCCCAGAATTCTGGCTCCATAACACCATTGCTTGAAGTGTGTTCCAATCAGCAAACAGATTAGTATACATTTCATCTGAAATAGAAACTAATTGATAACATGCCATCATAATTAAAATATTAAAAAGTACATGTATTTTTCTTTCAGTTTTACTAGCACCAGAAAGTTACAAGTGTCAAAATAGCAGGCTATTTATTCAAACTTTGACTTCAGCTAGTATGTTTTAATAACAGAATTGAATTGTATAGCTCGCGCAAGGAACGATTACCGAAAAGCAATGGTGGCGTTGCTGTTTGTTTTGACGTGTGTATGTAGGCACGCCAAGGGGGCGAGAGGTGTGAGGCGATGAAAGTACTATCTCTTCCAAGATGATGAACAGATGAGGACATCGCTGTGGAAATAAAGAACGTAGCAAGAGAAAAATTCGAAGCTAATTAAACGCGCAATATATGTTTACGAATGAAATAATAATACCGTGCGATACAAGACACGTATTCACATGCAATGGAACAAACTGAAGTCGTAATGTAACTATCACAACGCAAGACTGATTCTATCGATGTCATTTCTCTTCCGAATGTACTGTTGAAGATCATTCAAGCTATCTCGTGACCTTTCCTGTCGCCCGCTCTTCCTTATCGCATTGTTTGATTCGCATACCTTCCGTCGGTATTCCCTGCTTGCGAGACCTATACCATTGTTTTCAAGAAACATTTTTATTGGGTTATTTTACGACGCTTTATCAACATCTCACGTTATTTAGCGTCTGAATGAGAGGAAGGTGATAATACTGGTGAAATGAGTCCGGGGTCCAGCACCGAAGGTTACCCAGTATTTGCTCATATTGGGTTGAGGGAAAACCCCGGAAAAACCTCAACCAGGTAACTTGCCCCGACCGGGAATTGAACCCGGGCCACCTGGTTTTGTGGCTAGACGGGCTAACCGTTACTCCACAGGTGTGGACAAGAAATAAATTATCACTTTTCATTTCGTATTCAATTTGATCGTAAACAATGTGTGTTATATCATGACAAAAAGTCTAATATAAATCGTGTGCAATATGGTGTCCTACAAGGATCTGTTCTTGGGTCGTTTTTATTCTTACTCGTATTTTCTATTAATGATATCTATTACAATGTTCAAGCAGATGTTATTCTGTATATATCTAGGGACTGACATGGCACTGTGTCACTGCATTTTATATGTAATACAGAACACGAAACTTCAGTTTTTTATTTGAATAATATTCCAAATTTGAACTATGAACGATAATATAATTCTTAAGATGAATACAACTAAATTATTTTGAAACGTGTAAAACAAAGAATGAGAAAGCATGTATCACTTTCGCGACATTCTTCTTTAAAAATTATAATGTTAAAATGAAGGAGAGGCCCTGAAATAAAAGTACGCCTATAAAAATTAATTAATATAATCCCTGTAGCTTCTGAAAATGTTCTTTTCGAACATAATGCAATTTAACAACAGAGATAGTGCGTAAGAAGACAGAATTAAGATTTGTGGTTTATATTAATGATATTCGGTTTCGAAAACCAGATATTTCAAAGATCGGACTTCTTGTTAAGTAACTGTATACATATGGAGAGACTTGATAGATGGCCAGACGTCCCATGTCATTCACCGTTTCAATTACTAGCGTTGATGTGAACTAATGATTCCTGTGACTCTGCACATTAGCTGCAACGGTTGAGAGTTCGCAGCTCAACGCGTTTCATTAAGTGACGCCAACCAGCCAGCAAAGTGGCTCAGTATTGACTGTCGAGTCACAGTTCGCACAAAGATAATTCTTTTACCGTCGTGTGCAACGTACTCTCTTAAAAGAACGTTTCAGAAACTCGTTATGTGGAAATAAGTCAACGGAAATGAACAGGGAGCAATATAACCGCCATGCATCCTTCATAACTTCCAGTCACAATTTCTATGCACTTGATTTAATCTCCTATTGTGAGCTTATACAGTTTAATAAAAATGTTGGCAATATTAAATACAAGTAATTACTTAATTATTTTTCTCTTTTAATACCTCCTTCTAGATTCTTCATACTTGGGGGGGGGGTACAAATTGATGTCATATTTTTGTCTCAAACTAGATACACAAACGTCTAACTACGGTGATATGATGTTAGGCCTTTTCCTAAAGTATCCAAAGATACCTCATTAACTGAGGATACATATCCATGATCTTAAGAGCGCAGCAAAAAATTCTGGATTGTATGAGGGATACACACGGACGTAGAATATATATATATATATATATATATATATATATATATATATATACATACATAATTTGAACTGGTAATAGAAATTACGGGAAAACGGGTGAACGGATTTTAAAAAATGACCACTCATTTTGAAGCTTGGAACCCAACGTTTTTCAGAAAAATAGTAGTTTTCAGTGAAATGTCAATTTTCCTACATCATTTTCCTGTTTTCCAAAATCCATCTTTCGTCAGTTTTGAGAACTAATTAATTGCATTTAAAATAAAACAAAACACACACTATAATAAACAATATACTATTACACGAAGGCCATGACCTGCTGGATTGCTTACATATTTAGAGCTGAAGTTCAATTGGTTATTAAAAACTTCAAGACTTACTAAAAATTATTTACAGGTCTGATTCTGCGGTGTGTAATTTTCTCAGTACAGTTGCGTATTGGACATTAAAATCTACAAAACTTGAGGTGGTTTGATGACATTATTACTATTGGAAATGAAATATTATTATAGTTAATGCCATGATGTGACTATTTTTCATTAATTATACATATTAATGTCGTGGTCGAAGGCATCTTGCCTACGACTCGCGTTACGGAATGCGCGCTGGTTCGAGTCCTCATGGGGGAAGAAATTTTCCCATGAAATTTCAGCCAGTGTATGGGACCGGTGCCCACCCAGCCTCGTGATGCACTTGGGGAGCTACGATAGGTAGCGAAATCCGGTTGCGCAAACCAGCTATAACGGCTGGGGGGCTCATCGTGCTAACCACACGATACCCCCATTCTGGTTGGATGATCGTCCACCTCTGCTTCGGCATGTGGCCGTGAGGCCAGCAGCCGGCTGGTCGGTCTTGGCCCCTCGTGGGCTGTAGCGCCACGGATTATTATACATATTAATGCTATATTGATGATATGAAATTGAACCGTTTTGGGGTTATGCAAGTAGATGTAGAGAATATTTTAAATTAGATCTTCATTTCTATAATTTACTGAGTGGTGTATATATATGCCTATACAAAAAAAAACTTACGTAAAATAATAATATTGTTATTAAAAATCAAATATTTTATAGTAGTGTGTATAGTGTGGTGTAGATATTTATATGCGTCATTCTCTTCAGTATTGGCTCGAGAGAGCGCAAAAATTACAGTTCCTGAGGAAAGACCAAAAGGTATTAGTTACTGATAAAATAGGAAGGCTCTCGATCATTTCAGCAAGATCTCTTAGCAGGATAAAATGATTTTACCCTCTACATTTGTAGCTCTACATGCAATAACTATACCAAGATGCTATGTCTATTGTTCGAAAGCATAGCAAACCTGACTTTTTTTAACTTTCACCTACAATCCACAATGACCTGAAATAGCTATTGCTTTACTCCCACATGAAAAACCCACTGGTCGTCCTGACATTATTACTTGTCTTTTCGCTTTGAAACTCAAAAACTGAAGGTGGGTAGATTCAAGAAAAAGTATTTGGCATAAAAAACCATTCAAAGGGAGTACGTTTCGTTATTACGGAAGCAAATAATTATCAAATATCTGGTATTTTTCATTGAAAATAAATCTGAAAAAAATTTATTTGAACGTCTAATGAAATTAGTTTGCAGCATTTGCTGCACAAGCCACTAGTAAAATATATTAAACACATAAAGAGCGACCCTTGTCGCTATAGCAACACATTCGGCCAGTGCATGTGCACCAACAGAAAACGAACGGCTTGGGGTTTGCTTCTATGCAGTGCGTATCGCTGGCTCTTAAGGGAGGAATTAAGTTTATCTGCGTCCGGAAGTTGTTAAAGTGACACAAGTCTCTGAATTAACACGCACACTGCAATTTAATGTAATTACGAAGTTGAGTCTATTAATTACGTAATGAATTCATAGTTCAGATTAGATAAAGGAACAGGTGAATTAAGAGTGAGGTTAATTCTACAGAAAAATACGTTTGTGAGTCTAACTACAGGATAAAGAATAAAGGGGATTACAACGTTTTATTGTTTTATTTTCTGGTTTTGTAGTCGTTAGGATTGATAAAAAAAGCTGATAACTGTGACGAATGTGAAATGATAAATGTGCCGGGGTCTGGAAAATAACAGTCAAGATATTTGCATGAAGAGAGAGTGAGCAAAACGAGAAAATGTTAAGATCTGCGTATTGAATATTGCGGTGGCCTACGTACGCAAGCAAACATACTCTCTCGTAAATATAATTTCAGGTCGAAAAATAACGGAAGATGAAAGGAACGAAGGAAATAAATACGAAATAGATATCGGGATGATAAATCAGTCCGTGGCGCACTTCTTTTGGGACTTACTCTGACGTTTGTCTTAACGCTTTAAGGGGAGAGGATGGTATTTTTTTTAACTTTTTACCTATTTGGTGTAAAATATTAATTTTTGTATGTAGAGAGCTCATAGCTGTGGCAACTCAACCAAATAAAAATATTTTGAAAAAAAAATTATTTGGCGGCCCAAATTTGAAAAAAAATATACCCAATGCTGGATTGTACTAAAAGATAGATTCGAACAGTTTTTTGCAATGTATTTGCAAAAGTATGTTCTACAAACTGTCTGTAACACAATTTTGATATTAGTCCCTACGTTTGTAAAATAAACAATTAAAATTTAATAACAATTTTCTAATTTCCTTTCTTGCAAACAAACAGAATTTTTAAAATGAAATCAATTAACAAAATTCTGTTACAGGGAAAAGTTTCCTAATAGTCTAAAGAATGTGCGTTCTAAATTTCATGCATGTATCTTTAATAGTTCAGAAATTATATCCATTTTTGTCTGGCAATGTAGCAAAAAAGTGAAGTTACTGGAAACCGATAAAAGCGGGCGTGTGATTTAAAAATCCATAGCGCAGGAAGTTTAAAAATGACCTCTCAACATCCGCTAAGGGCACAAATACGCACAAAATCTTATGCAATGCATTTCACACATATCAAAGGGTATTTTAAAGACAAAAATATTTTTTTGAAAATTTAATTTACCGGAAACAATAATAAAAGTGGGCGAGTGATATAAAAATCCATAGCGCAGGAAGTTTAAAAATGGCGACTCAACATCCGATAAGGGCACAAATACACAAAAAATGTTATGCTATGCATTTCACACATATCACAGAGTATTTTAAATAATTTATTTTTAATTTACTCATTTTTCACCAAAAAATACCATCCTCTCCCCTTAAAAGAACTTTGAGAAAACCACAAAGAAGATGAATGGTCTCAATTTAAGAGACAGAATCAATTGGCTCATTTACATAGTGTTAATATTATGTATTCTAAGGGTAAACTACCATAGATCGTTATAATAAAGTTTAGGAAAGGCTTTTGATCTAGGGTTATGAGAGAGATTTGAATATTGGCATGATTGTTACCCTCGTTCTGATGACAGTGTACATCAGAAGCTAGTAAACTATCTTAAATTCTGGATACCAGGCGAGCCATGCACCAAGTCCAGTTCCGTCAGTCTCTCCAGTGAGGGATGAAAAACAATGTTAAGTACATATACTGTATATGTAATATATTGTATAATGTATAAATTACAGTAGAAAACAAGAAGTTATGAAAGAAGATACAGAACAATTTGAAAGAAACATCGAAAAAAGAATGAAAACGATAGTAAACAATTATAAATATAAGAAAGAGATATTTGTTGCAAGAAAACTATCTGGATATACTGATGATTTTAAACTAATGGAAGGCGATAGGCTTTAAAAAAAAAGAGAAAATGTCTTACCATGACTTTCTTCGGAAGTAAAGTAAAACTGATATTTTCTTGTTGTAGGTTTTCAAGTAGCCTACCCTTTAGACA
The DNA here is from genome assembly GCF_040183065.1 of Periplaneta americana. NCBI lineage: Eukaryota > Metazoa > Arthropoda > Insecta > Blattodea > Blattidae > Periplaneta > Periplaneta americana. Next base: position 67,635,638 of record NC_091133.1, on the reverse strand, counting down.
AGCTCACGAAGAATCTATTTCTGTGCCAAGAAACTGTTCCTTTTGCATACAGATGGCTCTGCGGTCGTATAGCCGAAACTGAAAAGCAAAAAATATGAATATCGTAAGAATGAAGTATATTCGAGGCTTCAGTGAGAAAGGGACCTTAAAGTAAAATGTCTCAGTCAAAGCCTTACATCTTGCTATTATTTCTTGAATTGTTCTTGCATATTATTTAATTTATTTATTTATTTATTTATTTTATTTTTTTACTTAGTTATCATAATAATGCATTCATTTATTTATTCGTTCCTTCATATATATTTATGTATTTGTTTATTTAATTATTTATTACTGTACAATATTTTCTAAACTTCAGGAGACGATATATCTAAAAACATCAAATGGACATTTTAACGACATAATTATGGTGAGAAACTCTTAAGTTAGAAGGGATTGTATAATAATAATAATAATAATAATAATAATAATAATAATAATAATGTGTGACCAGGGGACTGGGTAGTCTCTCATTTCTCCAGGAACACGACGAAAAAAAATGGTCGAGAGTATAAAAACACATTAATGTAGGAGAAATATTGAAAAGACTTGCCTAAACTAGACATTAAATATACACAATTATTTCTCTTGATATTAGAATTGTCTAGTGCAGATCACAACTCAATTCATATCATTTGATTAATATTATCAGGCACTGTTTGCACACTATAATAGTGGTCAGTCAGTCAGTCAGTCAGTCAGTCAATCAATCAGTCAATCACTTAATCAGAGTGTCTTTCATTTAGTCACACAGTTAGCCAGGCAGTCGCTTAGTCAGTCAGCAAGTTGCTTCAATCAGTCAGCCTGTCACTTCGTTAGTGAGTCAATCAGTTACTCAGTCACTTACTCTGTCAGCCACTTAGTCATTCAGTCACTTAGTCTATCAGCCAGTTAGTCAGTCAGTCACTTAGTCAGTTAGTTAGTCACTCAGTCTGTAAACCTGTTTGTCAGTCAGTCACTTAGTCTGTCAGCCAGTTAGTCAGTCAGTCAGTTAGTCAGTCAGCCAGTCACTTAGTCTGTCAGCTAAGTTACAGTTCCCAGTCAGTTAGTATGTCATTCAGTTAGTCACTCAGTCACTTAGTCTGTCAGCCAGTTAGTCAGCCAGTCACTTAGACTGTCAGGTAGTTAGCCACTCAGTCACTTAATCCGTCAGCCAGTTAGTCAGTCAGTCACTTAGTCTATCAGTCACTTAGTCAGTTACCCAGTCACTTAGTCAGTTACCCAGTCACTTAGTCTGTCAACCAGTTAGGCAGTCAGTCACTTAGTCAGTTACCCAGTCACTTAGTCTGTCAGTCAGTTAGTCAGTCAGTCACTTAGTCAGCCATCACTTAGTTACCCAGCCACTTAGTCTGTCAACCAGTTAGCCAGTCAGTCACTTAGTTACCCAGTCACTTAGTCTGTCAGCCAGTTAGTCAGTCAGTCACTTAGTCTGTCAGCCAGTTAGTCAGTCAGCCAGTCACTTAGTCTGCTAGTTAGCCACTCAGTCCTCAATCCGTCAGCTAGTTAGTCAGTCAGTCAGTCACTTAGTCAGTTACCCAGTCACTTAGTCTGTCAACCAGTTAGTCAGTCAGTCACTTAGTCAGTTACCCAGTCACTTAGTCTGTCAGCCAGTTAGTCAGTCACTTAGTCAGCTATCACTTAGACAGTTACCCAGCCACTTAGTCTGTCAACCAGTTAGTCAGTCAGTCACTCAGTCAGTTACCCAGTCACTTAGTCTGTCTGCCAGTTAGTCAGTCAGTCACTCAGTCAGTTACCCAGTTACTTAGTCTGTCAGCCAGTTAGTCAGTCAGTCACTTAGTCAGTTACTCAGTCACTTAGTCTGCCAGGCAGCTAGTCAGTCAGTCTATCAACCAGTCACTTAGTCAGTCAGGCTGTCACTAACTTAGTCACTTAATCTGTCAGCCAGCCTGTAGTAACTTAATCTGCCGGTCACTTAGTGAGCCAGTCAGTCATTTAGCAACGCAGTTACTTAATCAGTTAGCAAATCGGTCAATCAGTCAGTCAATCAGTCAGTCAAACTGTCAGCCACTTAATGAATCAATCAGTCAGTCGGCGGCACTTGCTTACAAATAATCCATCAAAATTAAGCTAATCCTGAAAATGTACTAACGACATCTGCATACAACATTTCGAATTAACTTACTGATGAAAGAACTCATGTGTGAATTATGTATATTTCGCCACTTGTAACGACCGAAAGATACGATACTTTCCTCACCACTCTGTCCATTTGAAGAGAAAGATACGATACTTTCCTCACCATTCTGTCCATTTGAAGAGAAAGATACGATACTTTCCTTACCACTCTGTCCATTTTAAGAGAAAGATACGATACTTTCCTCACCACTCTGTCCATTTGAAGAGAAAGATACTATACTTTCCTCACCACTCTGTCCATTTGAAGAGAAAGATACGATACTTTCCTCACCACTCTGTCCATTTGAAGAGAAAGATACAATACTTTCCTCACCACTCTGTCCATTTGAAGAGAAAGATACGATACTTTCCTCACCACTCTGTCCATTTTAAGAGAAAGATACGATACTTTCCTCACCACTCTGTCCATTTGAAGAGAAAGATACTATACTTTCCTCACCACTCTGTCCATTTGAAGAGAAAGATACGATACTTTCCTCACCACTCTGTCCATTTGAAGAGAAAGATACGATACTTTCCTCACCACTCTGTCCATTTGAAGAGAAAGATACAATACTTTCCTCACCACTCTGTCCATTTGAAGAGAAAGATACGATACTTTCCTCACCACTCTGTCCATTTTAAGAGAAAGATACGATACTTTCCTCACCACTCTGTCCATTTGAAGAGAAAGATACGATACTTTCCTCACCACTCTGTCCATTTGAAGAGAAAGACACGATACTTTCCTCACCACTCTGTCCATTTGAAGAATGTGACACATTCATCCTATGATAGGTCTACGTTGTGAGTTCTGGTGCACTTCAGCAGTAATTAACGGAGTAGTATTAGTACTATTAGTATTTCATTTATCAACGCCTTCAATGGCAGAGATTATTCAGTGGGCGAAAAATAGCCGAAAAATTTCGCCTGGAGCCCTCTACCAGGAACAGGGCTGCTTTATGTGCGGTAAATCTACATGAGACCCACAGTTGTACTTCCTTTCCTGAGTAAGGCATGCTAAGTATTCGGTTGTGTTTGAAACAGTGAACCTCGTAAAGGCTACAATGGTAATTATAAATTTACTAGCAATCGGCGGCGACGACATCGAAGAACTGCAGGGGACACTCCTTATATTAATTTAATTAAATTCGACTCAATTGCGATAAAGTCAAGAACTTTTTGAGAAATGGTGGCCTTTTTTAAGGTGTTAGTTCTGCAATTTTTGTAACAAGATGAGGAAATTTAACAAGAAACCTCTCCTTAACGGTATGTAAAATTATTGACGCTAAATCCTTTCAGTTGAATTGAAATATACTCGCGTGGTTGAAAACCGTAAGGACAGAGCAGCCGTTTAACCTGACAGAGTGATGGAGCGATACATCGCCAGCATCAATTAAAACGACTGTCATAGCCTTGTTAAATTGTACATAATTTATTGCGGCATGACTTGCATGCATTGGGTCAGCCTGGACGCCACAAACAGTCCGCAAAATAAAACAACTTCACCATACATACACAAGCACTGTATGTACTCCGAGACAAAACAGTTCATCTCTCTTTTTTTTTCTTTTTATCACTTCTCTCTGTCCCTCCTGATTCATTAATTTTTGTTTGTTTGTTTATTTCTTTCCCTCTTTCACTTACCGTTTCCTTTCCCCATTTATCATTATTTCAAATTTTATTATATTATTATTATTCACTCGTTTTGCATTTCTTCTTGCTATGAATGTCTATGTCATCTATACTTCGTTCCATAATATCTGACAAGCGAAGTAAATATTGCAGGAAAATGAGGGGAAGGGATACTTGCTAATCAATCAATGGCAGAGGTCACGTTCCAGACTTATCTTGGAGTTGGGCGAGGGTAGAACGCTGCAGCTCCCAACTTCAAGATAAGCCTGAAATGTGACCTCTGCCATTGGTTGATTAACAAGTATCCCTCTCCCCTCATTTTCCAGCATTATTTATTTCGCTTGTCAGACATTATGGAATGCAGTATAGTTTCCCATTTGTATACTTCTTTTCCTCTTTCATTATTCAGTTATTTATTTTTCCCTTCTGTCTTTATTCTGACTCATCTCTTCTTTCTTTCTTCTTATTCTTTATTCTTCTTCATTACCTACATTTTTTGCATTTACTTTGTATTCCTTTCCACTTCTCGTAACATTATTTCTTTGATGAATTGTATAGTAATTCCTTCATTTTTTCTACTCGTTTAGCTAATTTGACTTGTGAGCGAGCTAATTTCGGCCTTCAATTGCTCAGTATGAGGCTATGCTTCCCTTGATTAACGAGGACTACGATATTCACATTTCTTTACGTCACGAATAATATGTTAGGCGACCCTGCTCTTTTGCTCTTGCATGCGATGGTACTCTGTAACAATGCTTTCTCCATTTTGAAGGGTTCCCTAACAAGTTATACAATTCTTTTGACTTTTCTCCTTCAATTTTTTTCTAGCTTTCTTTAATGAAACGGCTAACCACGGAATCAGACAAATGGCCTACCGGCTTGGAGCTCACATAATCTCTACTTTGCAGTTGCAAGTTCCCTTACTAGGACACGTACTATGTACCTTTTAGTTCCTTCCCAGCAGTATCATCGGCCTTTTTATTACTTCTTTCTTCCCTATCTTCACTCGTTTTTTAATACCTCCACTTTCTTTGCTTATTTCGTTTTTTTTCTCTCTTGAATATTTTCATTTCTTCTTTCTATCTTTTTATCTTTCATTTCTACTCCCTTGTTTCTCTTTGTTGCATTAATTATTTTTATTTACCTTCATAATTTGTCTCATGCTCCCTTTTTTATATCCCGGAAGAGCAGGAAACAAGTACTTCCGCACTCACAGTACAGACCGATTATTTAGTCCTGACAGCTCAGCGACGCGAAAGAGAGGAAGTAATACATAGTAGTAGTGGGAAGAGCTCCGGTGTAGAGATTAGAGCGAGCGGTCAGCAAAGAAATGCAGGACAGCTTAACTATACTGGAAACATACCGCTCTAACGCACGCGTTACATCCGATCGCTCTGGATGCAAACGAATTGACTAACTCGAACACCCCTTGGCGTAATGTAATGAACTAGCCTGAACCAAGCGCACATTATCGGCGACTGTCAGGACTAAATAATCGTACTGTAGTACTTACTGGCCATCTTGGAAGTGGAGGAGTAAACTTTAAAAGATGAATTCGCAACTATGGAAATTACACAGAAATAGTATGTCACACTGTTCCCTAACAATCATTACATATAAAGGTCAATCTCGGCTGAGGAATTGGATCTCCTCCTAGGCCTCTAAGATGTAATATATTAATCGATGAACTTGAGCTACACGAAAAGTCGCTTCCTATTAATTAGGCCTAATAATATCCGTTTTATATCGTAATTTTTATGAGATGAAATATTATGTGATGAGAGAAGAATTAGGACAAAAAGAAGTGTTGAAAGGATTTGACTTTTTAGGTGAAGGAAGCAGGAGAATTTAGGAGAGAATCTTCATTCTGTAGGCTTTTACGTCACAATTATTACTCCAGTCAACGCCTAGTTCACGAAATGATAAGCTGGCACTAAAGTAGCCATATCTCTGTACTCTTTTGTTGTTAATTCCATTTGAGATACTTCTTCGCATCTTTCTGTGTGTACAGTTGTTTTACATTTAATCCATATTTCTTCCATAAATACTTCTTTTTCCATTTTCTTCCTTCTATAACCATTTCTTCCTTCTTTGCTCGTCTTTAAATTACTTTCTTTCTTTTTCCTGTCTACCTTTCGATCTCTCATTTTCTCTTTGTTTCTTTCTTTATAATTGTACTAATTTATTTTGAATATGTCATCTCTTTCATTCCTTCCCCCTCTTTGATCCCCTAATTTCAGTTACATTTATCGTTTTACTTTATGACCGATCTGTACATTTAATGTTTTTCTTTTCCTTTTCCTTTCTACATAGATTTTTCACTTTTCTCTCTTCTTCCCTCATTTAAGTTGTGCTTGGTGACCTAGTGAATACATTCTATCCCTTAGATCCGATGTTCGCGTGTTCGAATTCGGCTGGGGTTATGGATTTGGGAGGTCCATGTCGTAGATTTATGGCACATAAAAGATAGAAAGCACTAGTCAACATTTGTAGGCTGTTCTGATAGTGAATGACCTCTGCAAATTTAAATAAAATTTTACTCTGCCTACACCTTAATTTAAAACGCGTTTCTTTCTTTTTTCTCCCTGTATTAGTTCTTTCTATTTAGTTTCTCCTTTTCCCTCTCTTTATTCCTTCACTCTTCTTCCTCATTTAAGTTGTGTTTGATGGTCTAGCGAATAGTATTCTATCCCTTAGATCCAATGTTCGAGGGTTCGAAACCGGCTGAGGTGATGATGGATTTCAAAGAATGATAAAATCCCCACCATGGCTTTCTTTAGGATAGAAGTAAAGCTAGGAGATCCATGTCGTAGATTTATGGTACATAAAATGTAAAATTTGTAGGCTATATCGATACTGAATAACCTCTGCAAATTTCCGTCTACACCTTAATTTAAAACGCGTTTCTTCGTCTTTTCTTCCTTTATTAGTTCTTTCTTTCTATTTAGTTTCTCCTTCCCCCCCCTTTATTTCTTTATTCTTATTTCTTTCCACATTTCCTTCTTTGTTTTCAGCTCCATTTTGCTCAATAAAATGTTTAAAATTTATGCTGACAACTGATAAGTGGACCCCATATATATCATTACATTAGTAACTCATACGAAACGCTCCGTGAATTGGAACAGATTAGCCATCAAGCACAAAGTAACGATGACTCTTGCACGACTCGATAATCAAAGAAGAGGAAACAGCCCTGATGACGAGCCTGCCGCGGCTCGCTTGCAAGCGCGCCTTCCTGAGGAAGAGTTCATCAGCAAAATGGCTTCGTTTTATGAGGGATTCTCATTTTTCTGAGGACGCGATTACAGCAATTTGGAACAAAGGGTTGGCGGGCAGCCGCTGCGATTATTGTCTGATCCACAGGTCGTGGGCACGGCTCACATTTTGAGTGGAATATGTTCTAACTTTCATCATTTGTCTTTTAAAGCTGAACTCCCGCTACGATCGCACGTGGGTATTTCACCTTTCTAATACTGACAGTTCTTTCTATTATACAAATTTGACATTGACGAAGTTATGCTATTACGATTAATTCTGAAAGATATTTTGTAATAGGTATACCGTGGCAGTAGTAGTAATACTTTTATATTATTATTATTATTATTATTATTATTATTATTATTATTATTTTTATTATTATTATTATTATTATTATCTACTTATTTAATGGCTTTTATTTTATTATTATTATTATTATTATTATTATTATTATTATTATTATTATTATTATTATTATTATTATTATTACTACTACCTACTTACTGGCTTTTAAGGAACCCGGAGGTCCAATGCCGCCCTCATATAAGCCCGCCATTGGTCCCTATCCTGAGCAAGATTAATCCAGTCTCTATCATCATATCCCACCTCTCTCAAATCCATTTTAATATTATCTTCCCAGCTACTTCTCTGTCTCCCCAAAGGTCTTTTTCTCTCCGGCCTCCCAACTAACACTCTATATGCATTTCTGGATTCGGCCATACGTGCTACATGCCCTGCCCATTTCAAACGTCTGGATTTAATGATTCTAATTATGTCAGGTGAAGCATATTATTATTGTTATTATTATTATTATTATTATCATTATTATTATTCTAAAACACATATAACTCTATACGGTTTTTAATGGCGGTCCTGTTACATTCCTCCATAACTCTTACAATAAAAAGTCCATTTCAAAATTAACAGTACATGATAATCTTCATACCAGTCGATCCTTATAATCTATTTTAAATATTAAAAAATCCATTATCCTAACTATGATTGTAAAAAAAAAAACTAAACTTCTCACATTCATACGATGAAAGAGTAATGGAACGGAGAAAAATTCTCTCCGGCGCCGGAATTTGAACCCGGGTTTTCAGCTCTACGTGCTGATGCTTTATCCACTAAGCCACACCGGATACCACCCCGGCGTCGGACAGAATCGTCTCAGATTAAGCTCCAACTCTTGGGTTCCCTCTAGTGGCCGCCCTCTGCACTACGTCATAGATGTCTATGAACGTAGGACCGAAGTCCACACATGTGCTGAGGTATACTCAGCATCAGCACGTAGAGCTGAAAACCCGGATTCAAATCCCGGCGCCGGAGAGAATTTTTCTCCGTTCCATTACTCTTTCATCGTATGATGACGCAGAATATCTGCATGGAAATATCATATGTACTTCGGTACATTAAAATAATATATATGATATGCGTAAATCACTTTGTGATTTAAGACGGGCTTATTCCGTCGGATCCCGGCCAACTAGTCACTCATAACGAGTGCACCTCAGCACATGTGTGGACTTCGGTCCTACGTTCATAGACATCTATGACATAGTGCAGAGGGCGGTCACTAGAGGGAACCCAAGAGTTGGAGCTTAATCTGAGACGATTCTGTCCGATGCCGTGGTGGTATCCGGCGTGGCTTAGTCGATAAAGCATCAGCACTTAGAGCTGAAAACCCGGGTTCAAATCCCGGCGCCGGAAAGAATTTTTCTCCGTTCCATTACTCTTTCATCGTATGATGACGCAGAATATCTGCATAGAAATATCATATGTACTTCGGTACATTAAAATAATATATATTCTTACATTCACCTAAAATTTACAGCAATCCGAAATATATAACTCTAGTTTCGTTTTCCACCTCAAGTTAACTATAAATATAAATTTACCTTATTTTTATTAAAATTTTGAGAGCAAGTTGAACCGACAGTCATTTAAATAAATAATTTATTATGTAAAATCCTTCATTGACTGCCACAAACTTTGTTTAATCACTTTTTATGTGAATAACATAAAATAAATGTAGTGTTAACAACGAGAATTTTCGTCTTTTCGGGCATCATCATGTTGTATTAGAAAAATAACACTTTATGAACGTTAATAAGATTACCCTAAAAGTCTGAACACATTAAATACAATGAATTTTATTACATCGAAACATAGAATTAAGTTAAAACAACCAAGTGTGTAACTAGGAATGTTATACTGTCAAAAGATATAAATTACATAAAACTTCATCCTTTTGGACCTCAGAATAATTTTATGTAATTTATATTTTTTTCACAAAATTTGACTGCTATTCTATCCGTATAATAGGCTATAGGCTAATCGGGATAAGTCATTTCACTATATTTCTATATACAGAGTGATTCACGAGGATTTACCGTCACTTATTTCCGAAAACATTCTGAGCAAAAAATGTCATATAAACATTTGTCCTAATCTAAAAATTTTCAGAATTACACTAATTTGTAAAATACCATTATTCTTGAGTTTTAAGGATAAAAGAATATTACAGATAAAGAATGAACTATTCAGGAGTATCATTTCTTTAATTTGCTAGTATTCTGAAGCTAAAAATGTGTTGTGAATTCCATAGTTGCTTCGTACAGAATTTTTTTTTCGATTTTTAACTACAAAATTACATTTTCTTACGCATTTACCACAACAACTGTTACAAATCACGCCACTCTTATAAACCCTTTAAGACTGTACATTAAGATGCATAATTAAATTGTAAAAACTCACGTTACTAAAGTTATATGATTTGTAACAATTTTTGTGTTAAGTACGTAAGAATGATGTCATTTTTAGTTAAAAATTGAAAAATAAAATCTGTACAAAGCAATTAACAATACATTCTTAGCTTCAGAACACTAGCCAATTAAATAAAATGAAACTTCTGAATAGTTCATTCTCTATTTGTAATATTTATTTACCCGTAAAAATAAGAAAAAAAATATATTTTACAAACAACTTCAAATTAATGTAACTTTGAAAATGTTGCGATTATGACAAATCTTTATGTGACATTTCTTTCTCAGAATGTCTTCAGAAATGAGCTCGGTAAATGACGGTAAATCCTCGTGAATCGCCCTGTATATCGGATTTATAAAATAAAAACATCTGCCCTTCAATAAGGGTTACCACAAGGATCCAGAAAACAAATACATGTATACAACTTTACAATGAAACAATGAAAATATATACAATAAATTTCAAAAGAAAATTAAAGTGAAGGTGAAATTATATGAATTGGAATAGAAATGAAATTGCAAAATGTGAATCGAATCCTTCAAAATTTCTCTAAGGATTTTCGCAATGTTGGAAAATGTGAATCCCATTAGTTTTAAAAGGTTTTAGGTGTATTTAGAGATGGTACTACGAACTCCAAAAAGCAGACCGTGTACTGACCAACGATTAGCCATGATGTTATACTGCTTGCTACAATAAGGAATATGAGGTTCATAGATAATTCTCTTTTCAATATCAGTAAGGTTTGGCTGTTGTGCATCTCTTTCAAATCTGATAGTCGGGTTTAGTATTATTCCTGTGTTGTTTTTGTCTATTAATGACAAAAATATCTGTCTGTCTTGTTGAATCATTATATAGAATTATAGCTTTGTAAATACCCTTTAAAATTTAAATATCAATATTTGGTCATTTATTTAAACATTTGGTCACTCCATTCTCCCTTGCTGCCTAACGTAACACCTAAATATGTAAATTCTACACACGAACTATTTAAACATTGTTTAAAACCTCTTTCCTTCTATGGTGCGTTTTCTACCCGTTTTTCTTTGCTTTCTTCGTGTTTGTTTTGAAATTGAATTAAGATGAAAAGAACTATGCAATCTCGTCATCAGTTTCATGGACGCCGCCAATCGTAAATGATCCAATGACACTATCATCTGTGAAAATTATTCTATAAATCGCTACATTTAATGGATGGGCAAAGATTATTGTTTTGGTTAACATCATTCAATGTATCGCTGATATAAACTTTTAAATCAATGACTCACGTTACACTCTTGTCGTAAGCATTTCATCTATTTAATAATAGTAATAATAATAATATTAATAATGTATGATAAATATTTATAATTTTACGAATTATAAATTATAAGTTAAATGACTTAGAATTATTGCTCTACAGTAATTGGGAGGTTTTAATGGATCTGAAGGCCAAATATAGAGGTATATATTTGTGATGTAGATTGAACTTCATGAGAACACGAAAACTGACATTGTTTATAAAAAATCCAGAGATTATATTACTCATAAGGATCTTGAATAAAAACAGGGTTTCAAAAATTTGAGGTCTATAATATAAATTCTGACACTTGAATAAATAACAATTTTTCTTGTAACTGTTCCTGAAGTATCTAGATATAAACCTAACTTATACGGACAATAGAGTGAATCTTTGTGAATAACATAAGATCTATAATGAGAGAATATGTATTACCATCGTGACAATGCAATGGCTGTATAAAATAACGCCATAGAGAATGAGGCAATGTTTTATGGAGCCGCGAAAATAAGTTTAGGGACGTTCACATAAATATAGGCCTACGAATATGTTTCCACTACTTCCGTTACTGCAGTGATTTTAACATGATGTCAATCTGAAATATTATAGTAATTTTTCTGCCTATCAATCTAGCTGCCCAAGTTCGATTATACTATTGACTGATACGGACAGTTTAATCTGTCTTAAACAGAGAATTAGTGTGTGCCTTACTTTGTATTCATTTGTATTGTCTTAACCGGTATCATTCCTTTATACCTTTCAGATAATCACGGATGGTTATGTAGACATATACCTACTATTGGATCATAAACTTAAAAGAGACAGAATGAAACCGAATAACTGCAGAAATTTTTGAAGTGGATGATAATGAGTAGTGGTTGTTTTACCTATCAATTATAATTGAAGTTTTAGTAAATAAGGATCTAAGGTCCATATTTGTGTAAATTGTGTTTTAGCTGGAGTAGCAATAATTTATGAATGTACAGTACCTAGTCCTACAACATAAATAAAAAAGTCGAGCCTCCTTTCTTTATAGTTTTATTAGGTGTTCATAGATGGCAGGACGTGTATGTATCATTTACTTTTACGTATATCCTGGCTCATTTTCCTTGATAAAATATATACATTATGTTTTATTTAACGACCCCCGCAACTGCCGAAGTTACAATAGCATCGGCTGTGTGTAGGAAATTTTGTCCCGTAGGAGTTCTTTTACATGACAGTAAATCTACTGACATGAGCTCGTCGTATTTAAGCACACTTAAATGCCATCGACCTGGGCCGGGAACGAACCCGCAACCTCGGGCACAGATGGCCAGGATTCTACCAACTGCGCCGCCCAGATCGACTCATTTTCCTTGACAATTAGAAAATGTTAGTTAGATCCTTATTTACTTGAAGTCTTCAATGTGTCTGCTATCTAATATGTAGATACTAAGTGGTCAGATATGGATAAACACATTTTATGTTTTAGAAAATGAAATAAATTTAAGTAAGTACGTTGTTTAAGTGTACGTAAAAATAAATCAAAGTATTCGTTTAGAATAATTGCGAGAGTTTCCTGTGTTAAACCGTGAAACAAAATATTTAACGTTCAAGGCTAATTTTGTTTTCTGTTTGCTTAGTGACAGAGTAGTCATTACCAGTCTGTTACCGTTGCGGTTAATGGATACGCAAGGGATTGAATTTCAACTTTAAACTCGGTTATTCGTAAAATGTGTTACGGAATGATTGGCCAATTTAAATCATCTATTTAGAGCACCAAATTAAATTTCATCTCCCTCTTTTCACATTAATCTTCTATCTAAAATGTTCGCAGTGTGCTTTATAGCGATATAGTAATTTATAACAAACTTTCACAGAATCTAGTTAATGATATAACATATTTTGAAATAATTTATAAATTCTTTTATTATTTAAGCGTAATGAAATAAAAAAATTAGTTTGAGACAAACTAAAATTAAATTTTAGTCAATGAACAGTTTATAAATTAACATTTATTTTAACTTTTATTCTCAAAATTTGTTTCAAATCTGCCATGACTTTATATGGTAAACCGATTATGTTAATGCAATAATTGCTAAACAATTACCGCGCGCCTCTATTGTTGTCAAAGAATGCTTATAATTTCCAAACCATTGAACCTAACTCAAAACTGAAACCATATTTATAAAGATATATGTATTTTTTTTACATATTCTATAAACAGCGTGCCTAGATCCATTTTTAATATTATAGGAGCTATGTGAACTTAAACGGGGATTTGACATACGTACATATTTACTGGACTAACTAATAAACAACGCTGATAATTGAATAATTTCAACGAAACATTGTTCCGGGGTCGGATATCGATCCCGGGACCCTTCGCTTAGCGCGCGAAAGCTCTAGCGACTGAGCTACCCCGGAAATTATACACGACACCGTCATAATTTTTTTCCTTGAAATTATTCAAACCTGCTTTACAAGGAGCTACTACCTGAAAGCCAGATATGTATAACGCTGATAATTGTTAAAATATTGCAAATGTAAATTAATATAGCCTAATATACAATCTTAAGGGGAGAACGGGTAAAATGTTGGTCAATTTCAATATATATATATAATTGCATTTTTGTTGTTTCTTGTGAAAAAAATTATTTATTTTATTATTACTTATTTACTTATTTATTTAACAATAATATTCGCAATATTATTACATTTTACAAATTAATTTATAAACACAAATACAAAACAAATATATCATTATACAATAGAACATTGTTATAGAACGCAATGACACACATAAAATAACTTTAACTGAAGCATAAATGAATGTATATACATCTTCATTACACAATTTTCAATACTATATCACTTCGGAAAACGTATTATGTGTCTTTCTCGTGTTAAATTTACATTATCTCATTAATATGTTTCAGCCTGTTATCGGCCATCTTCAGAACTGGTTATTGCTGGTCTTGGCGCCTTTTGTTTGTTTTTCCTGTGGGGGTGTGTTTGTGTAATGTAATGTGGAGTCAAAGATTGTGTGTGTTCTGAAATTGAGTTGTATGTTGAGAATTTCATTTGGATGTGTTTTTGTGTGTCTATATATTTCGTATTGTTCTAGTGTGTTTAGTTTCTGGCTTTTTGGTTGAATGCATGAGAAACTGTACTATTCGGAATACTTTCCTCCGTTCTTTGTCTACCACGAAGATTCTCAGGATATGTTAGGAATGAAACTGGTCCCATTTGGTGAGAAGACTTTAACCATCTGATCGAGCTAAGGTTGTGTCGATATATTTATGTAACGGTTTCAGGAATACTGTGCTGTGAGCCATACAACATTGCACAACAAGGGAGTAAACTACAAAGCCAGAAGTGGATTGTTACATTTATGATTTGTCTCAATTGATTACAGAATCAAAGCCTATCAAAATGCCTTGTTGATTACTATGTTGACAAATTAGTACAGCACTTTGCACTTGTGCTCTGCAGGTGGCGTGGATCAAGGCTGACACTAAAGCGATTCTTGCTATACATGAACATGTGATCACCAATAATGCACGTCTCTCGGTCACACACAATGACTTCAACACGTGGACGCTCAATTTACGAGGAGTCAAGCGAGAAGACCGAGGCCAATACATGTGCCAGGTGAACACAGACCCCATGAAGAGCCAGGTGAGTGCGCTACAAGCAGATAATTGTACTGTTACTTCATTCTGTAGTAAAAATTGTATATTGACCTGTTACAGTAGCAGTCTTACTCAGTAAAATAATAAATTGTAGCATCACTAAACTTATTTATTTATTTATTTATTTATTTATTTATTTATTTATTTATTTATTTATTTATTTATTTATTTATTCTGGTGTAGTTAAGGCCGTCAGACCTTCTCTTCCACACCACCAGAAATACAAATACAATGATGGAAATAAAAAAGAAAAAAAATCACACTATAAAAAAAAGTAAAGCCACACAAAATTATACACAAGTTGCAGTCACACATACTTTAAATTAGTTATTAAATATCGTAATTAATTATATCCTAACTAATTATCTAACATAAACAGAAACCTGCAATTTTAATCTGGAGTAAATAGACACAAATGAAGACTTCTAGCAATACCTAAAATGCATTTAATAAAACAAAATTTTCCAATTTAATTTTGAATTGTGATAAAGTCCGGCAGTCCCAGACATTATTACTTACTGCACTTAATGAGGACAAAAATGGCGATAAACCATTCAGAATAGATTAGACTTAAACATTTTTCATTGCTGATGATGTATAAATAAATAAATTAACAATGTTCGGAAGGTTGGCCTTACTTTCTTCTACAGGTGAACTAAAGGGGGCAGGATAGACATACAGTGCAGCCTGAGGCTTATTGTATTTATAGGTCATTCGTCATGTCGTGAAACCAAATGCAAGCGTGAGTTGTAGCTCATAGTAAGATATTTATGGTGGGGTTAAGTGAGCCTGCTAGCTACAAGTAGAAGTAGCGATGGAAGTAAGCTTCTCAGTCCACTTTCTTCTTCCCGTGACGCGAAGATAGATTTCACGAGATAAGGAAAGTCCTATATCGTTCCTGTTCTGTGAATGATACTTGTAGCCAAACAGTACGCCGCGCTGTCAACTTAACCCGAGCTGTGGTATGGCTGATTATATGTGAATTACTGTTGACGAAATGAGTCCGAGTTCAACACTGCAAGTTACCTAGAAATTCTGCTACAATTGGTTGAAGGAAAACCCTGGAAATCCCACCAGGATTTGAACCCCAGCCCGCTCGTTTCATGGTCATATGTGCTAACCAGTTGAATTAATACATAAATAAATGAAGTAAATAAATAAATAAATAAATAAATAAATAAATAAGTAAATAAATTAATAAGTGAATAAATAAATAAATAAATACATAAATAAATAAATAAATAAATAAATAAAGTGAACATATGGCTTAAATAAGCGAATAAATGAATGAGTAAATAAATAAATAAATAAATAAATATATATATATATAAGTGAATGAATAAATAAAGACATAAATAAAGTAAACAAATAACTTAAATAAGTGAATAAATGAATGAGTAAGTAAGTAAATAAATAAATAAGTGAATAAATAAATAAGTAAAATAAACAAGTGAATAAATGAATAAGTAAGTAAATAAATAAATGAATAAATAAATACTTACTTCCTTACTTACTTACAAATGGCTTTTAAGGAACCCGAAGGTTCATTGCCGCCCTCACATAAGCCCGCCATCGGTCCCTATCCTGTGCAAGATTAATCCAGTCTCTATCATCATATCCCACCTCCCTCAAATCCATTTTAATATTATCCTTCCATCTACGTCTCGGCCTCCCCAAAGGTATTATGTCTATCCTGCCCCCTTTAGTTCACCTGTAGAAGAAAGTAAGGCCAACCTTCGGAACATTGTTAATTTATTTATTTATACATCATCAGCAATGAAAAATGTTTAAGTCTAATCTATTCTGAATGGTTTATCGCCATTTTTGTCCTCATTAATTGCAGTAAGTAATAATGTCTGGGACTGCCGGACTTTATCACAATTCAAAATTAAATAAATAAAAAAAATAAATAAAAAAAAATAAATAAATAGGTGAACCGACACGGTGGCCTAGTAGCTAGAGCGCTGGATTTATAATCCTGTGGGCTCGGGTTCTATCCGTACCTTTGATTTTTTTTCCCCAATTTATTTATATATTTATTTATTGTGTATTGTTAATATTGTATATACCACTGCCACCGGGTGCTTGCCCACTTGCAGTGTAAATAAATACATACATACATACATTAGGTTTCAGAAACATTAGGCATTGCAGCCCGTAAGAACTAAACCTCCTGCTCGGGAGTAGTACAGATTTATAACTTACGTTGAGCAAGCCCATGGTGTAGGTAACACGGAATTTTCTCCGGAAGTTCCGGTTGCCCTGTGGCATTCCAACAAATCTCCATCATCACCTCATCTAATCCCGGGTGTAGCGTAGACGAGTCTTGTGTGGCGCACCCTGGTAAACGACTCTGTCGGTAAATTGGTCTACATAACTGGCTTCTGATGGATGAATGACGAACAGTCAAGTACCCGCCATTAGTAAAAAAAAATTCAAAGAGACTCTCTGTAATGTATTTTCAATACTAGTCGACTGCAAAGATAATTGTTTTGAAACATTTTATTTATTCGTTGTAAGCTTTCAGAGACATTAAAATTACTCAGTTGAATTTTCCAATTTTCTAACAGCTTCGTCTAAGTATTAGTTGAACACTTGGTGACAAACTGCGACCCTGTTGAACACCTACATTGATTTTCTCTGCGCAAGTGTTTCCCAGTTTTCATTCATAGCATATTCTAGTGTTTTATACATAGGCCTATCCTTTATAACTTGGATCAGAAGTTGAACAATGTTCCTTTTATCCATTATATTATCTCTAAATTTTCTCTCTTCTGACTTTATCAAATGCTTGCTGCTAACCTATAAACAATAAGTGACGTTCTTTTATTGAATTCGTTTCGTTTATCATTCGCTTTTATATAAATTGGGCTACATTATCAGCACATACACTTCTCTTCTAAATCCTGACTGTTCTTCCAATGGCAAGATTTCTGTAAATAAATATGGGAAATGCGTGTTATTATTCGGTTGAGAAGCTTTTATAATCCAGTCTGCTGTCAAAAGATCTGAAAGTTAGAATATATAAAACAATTATATTACCGTTTCTTCTGTATGGTTGCGAAACTTGGACTCTCTCTTTGAGAGAGGAACAGAGGTTAAGGGTGTTTCAGAATAAGATGCTTAGGAAAATATTTGGGGGTAAGAAGGATGAAGTTACAGGAGAATGGAGAAAGTTACACAACACAGAACTGCATGCATTGTATTCTTCACCTGACACAATTAGGAACATTAAATCCAGACGTTTGAGATGGGCAGGGCATGTAGCAGTATAGGCGAATTCATAAATTCATATAGCGTGTTAGTTGCGAGGCTGGAGGGAATAAGACCTTTGGGGAGGCCGAGACGTAGATGGGAGGATATTAAAATGGATTTGAGGGAGGTGTGATATGCTGGTAGAGGCTGGATTAATCTTGCTCAGGATAGGGACTGATGACGGGCATATGTGAGGGCGGCAATGAGCCTTCGGGTTCCTTAAAAGCCATAAGTAATTAAGGTTATTATTTTCGCGTATAACTTTCGTACTTCATTCAACTAGCTACGAAGGAGAGTCAAAAAGTAACCTTAATAATTATTTTATTAATTGAATATGTACAATAAGACTACAAGCACTTCATCACTTTTCAACATAGTCCCCGCTATGTTCAATGCAAGTGTTCCTGCTATACTGTGTTGAAAAGTGTTTGTTGTCTTATTATACGTATTCAATTAATAAAACTAATTAATAAAACTATTATTAAGGTTACTTTTTGACTCTTTAATTTTTCTATAATTCGTGCAATTTTTTCTATTTGCTTTTTTAAAAATAAAGAAAACTTTTGGTAACTTTCAGTTGTCCGAGACATTTCTCTGTTGCCAACATTAATTTAAAATTTTCAGGAACCTCGTTTTCATTAGTAGAAATGCATATTTTATTAGCCCTATATTATCACCATTAATTCCGCGGGACTTTTTACTTTTTTATTTTTCTAATCCTTCATCAACTTCAAAAGATTCTAGTCTGTCTATTTCCATATATTGAGATGTTTCAATTTCATTATTTATTTCTGTACTAGTTCTATTCTTTCATTGTTCTTTGAAATGTTGTATCCATTTTCCCGTCCAAATGGCTTCATTTTCTGCAGTAACTCTCTGTTGTTGCAACTTATCTATTCCAACTTTCACTTTGGTCGGATCTGATTATTCTTTTGATTCGGACTGCTGCAGCTTTGTATCTTATTAGTCTTCCTGCTGTTTCGTTTTTAGTCATCATACAGTTTAACTCGCCAATAGTGTTGTCTCGCTATCACTACTTTCATCAGCGCTAAATAAGCTAGCAGTTTATACATCATCGTTAAATAATAATCCAGTGAAGAAATGTATTTATAATGCTGGACACAACTAAAAAATATAATGCATTTCTATCACCCTCAGCTCATTATAAACTGATGTTCAGTCGACTTAGTGTCATTTAAAAATGCTTTATTTGTGTGGACCAAATAGTGTGTCGATGTACATGTTACCACTCCCTTTGGGATTGTGGCTGTGTGGAAGCCTCCGCAATTCCATTTGAACGAGTGTTTTAATCTCCTGCAAATAGATTTTAAGCAAATGAATTGCCACCCAGTAACGTTGAAATGCGACACTTTTCATACATATAGCTGTGCGTTTTTGTTGATATTGCCCACAGTAGTAGCTCTCTGTTTTTGAGTTTGATAACAGCGCTGAAGATTGATTGGGGACATATCGCAGTTAATGCAGTTAATATAAGAAGAGTGCAGTTCGGACAGCCGAACAGTTCTCTAGTGTTAAAAATATTACCACTTCCGTGCAAAAATGCTTATTACGTGTCAGTGAATCACTAAAGTAATATTAGAATGAAATGGGAGAAATTTATCTTCAGTCTCACAACAAAATCTTACACACGCTTTTAACTTTCACATCAAACTTAAATGTCAATTTCCGTAAATATAGAAATTGCAATATACGTCAACTACAGGGACATCATTTTATTTTTACTTGCATTTTTATTGTACCTGCATTTCTGAATGTACTTCACTCTCACCCCTTCACTAATGTCCTTGCTCCCGTCAGACACACAAACTTACGGCCGCTGTTGCATTCGAAGTCTTCAAGCAGTGAAGTAAACACTGCAGTGTATAGTGTGCTTCATAAATATGATTGCGTTTTCTATAGAAGAAAGAACCTATATTAATAATATCGTACTAAAAAAATTATATTCAAGAAACGATAAATTCAATTTCAGAGAATATGCTTCAAAATGTTTTTAATAATATGCTTACTGAATTGAAGCCTGCATTGTAATGAACGGCAACCATTTTCAGCAACTTGTTTAAACATTCAGATTAGCTTTTTTTGAATTGAGGTAGCTAGAAGAAAAGAAATGCTAGTGACAGTTGTAATAACATGAGTTAAGTGCATCCAGTGTAAGCAAAAGTATCTAAGATTTTAGTGCCAAAGGGATATTTAATCGCATCACACATTAAAATTTAAATAAAAATTTCACCGATTTTACGAAAGCTTAAATATTTAAACCCCATTTTCTCAAAAGTAACTTAAGTGCACTTACAGCCCTTTACTTATGATCCCCTCAATTTAAATGCACTCTCTATATTGTATGTTAACATCAATGATTAATATGCTAAATAAAGTAGACATTACATAACGAACATAACCGCCTGAGTTTTTTTTTAATGTTACTACTCTACTGTATTTTGATAAATTCCGTAAAAGTGATGATCAAATTGAAAATCGTAATATCGTATTTCCCTACAACATAAATGGATACACTACTTTTCTCTCCTCCTATACCTAGTAAAATGATTTGTTTACATATTGCACTAGCAACATCAGACTCCTGTAATGGAAGGGGGCAACAGTGTTTCCGAGTATAGCCAGGTTAATGTTAAAAATGTTGGTAAAAATAAAGTGATGTCCCTGTATAAACGTTCTATATAAATTTAGGTATATCTACTATACAATTGGAAAGTGAAGTAAATTGACTTACTTTTGGGTTCATTCAGGAAGCTTTTCCTTTGCATTCTAGGTAATAAAAATTCATGCCATTTGGGTACACCTCAAATGTTTTGCAATATATGTATATACAGGTATATATACAGAGTGGAAGTGAAATAAACTTTCAGATGGAAAGGGATGATAGGGTACACGTAAATGAATAGAAAACCTTTATTATGTTTTGTGATTAAATGCACGGTTAATTAAAAAATTTAGTTTGAAGTTTTAGTAGTCCAGGAAAATCGTCGCTAATACAACTCGTGATACAGATGTAAGAGGCCAATGAACTCGTTGAGTCTCCGTACGTAGGCTGCTGTCTACCAAGACGTTGCCACTCGCTCGCTTCGTGCAATGGCTTGAATTTAATAGTTTTCGTAATTACATTTACACGAAAACCGTCCACGCTATGGAAATACGCCAGAGGGATAAATTATTCTTTATTAGATTTCCTATCGTTATGGACAAGAAACACGATCCTATTCACAATAGTTACCGAATAAGAGATTGTTAAACATTTGGGGGCGAAACATTTTTTCCTGAAAAAAAAAAAACTATGAACTTTTCACCAATACGATACATACAACATGAGCTATTCGCTCTGAAAATCTGCAAGGCTATTTCATTGTGCAAAAAGCTCATACACGTCAAATTTTATATTTTAACAAAGAATATTTTATTGGTAACAAAATATTTTGAGACTATTGCTGTGCGAGTCATGACGTCATCGTAAATGGCATCTTATAGCTTTTTTTTACTATCATCTGAAAGAGCATATTTTTATGTAATATGTCATTTGTTTTGTACAGGAAACTATAGTTAAGGTTACTACGGTAACAATTTTATTGTTGATATGTACATCTGTTATTCCTGTCTTATGGAAACAGTTTTATTGATGAAATCAACATGACAAGACGTTTTTATCAATCATCTTGACACCTGGATAATTAAAGGGTTCAGAGCTATAGTGGGCCAAGTGCCATTTATTAAATACGGAGAAAACAAGAGTTAAAACTAAGTGATTACCACAATTTAACGAAACATATAGAAAGTAAGATAAAGTATACACATTAAAATTAAATGATTATGTTAATCTTCATTAAATTATGGTATTTACTTAACTTTAACCCTTTCTTTCTCCGTTTTTAATAAATGACGCTTGGCCCGCTATGGCTCTGAACCCTTCAATTTCTCCAGCTAGCGGTGGCAGCTTCTGGCATCTCATTAAGAAATATAGATCGCTAGTTCAATTTATAATTACTGACTAACATATGAATAAAATTATATTGCGACCAAGCGTTCAGCCATATTGGCGAAATACTTAACGTTTTACTCATTTCTTAACACCAGGCCTATCTACATAAGATAGATGAAAAGCGGGAGACTGGAATTTAGTAGAATAAAAATTTGATTAATAATAATGTTAGTAATGATGATGATGATGATAATAATAATAAACCATCATCATTCATGGCTCTACAGCCCAAAGTAGGCCTCGCCTCCTGCAATGTCCACTTCCATGCTGCTCTATCCTTCACCAACTGTAGCCATCCATTAATTCCGCACCTCCTCATATCTTCCAGAACTGAATCCCACCATCTATTCTTCGGACTTCCTCTCCTCCTTCTCCCTTCTGGTTGAATGTGGAATATCTGATATACCTTCCTTTCGCTCGTCATTCTACCAACATGTCCTATCCATCTCAATGTGCTAAATCTAATCGTAGATACTATATCAAGTTCACCATAGATGGCCATTAATTCATCATTATGTATCTTCCTCCAGTTACCTTTTTCACATACCGCTCTCAAAATCCTCCTCAGTACCTTCCTCTCGAACACCCCGAGTCCCTTACATACATCCTCATTCAAAGTCCATGTCTCAGCGGCATATAAAACCACCGGTCTAATCAAGGTTTTATACATTTGGATTTTGGTAGTTCTAAATACATTCTGGCTCTTCATCACTGGAAGTAGTGCATAATAATCTTTGTTGGCCGATTTAATCCTGTTCTCAACTTCCTTTCTAAGGTCATTATTACCAGTTAAAGTAGATCCCAAATATACAAATTCATCCACTATTTCGAAATTAAAGGTACCAAACTCTTCAAATTGTCTAGCCGGCCATGCATTCTTGGAAACTGTCATAAATTTAGTTTTGGCCTGTTCACCTGTAGACCAAATTTCTTGGTTTAATATTCTAGCCTTTCAAATGTCTCCTTTACATCCTGACTTCTCCTACCCGTGATCACATCATCCGCATATGCAATAATAATAATAATAATAATAATAATAATAATAATAATAATAATAATAATAATAAATTTACACAGCGCTAATATTTTGAAAGTTTTTGTTGAAACAATATAAGTCTGAGAATAATAAATACCTCGACGAAGTGAATCCACACAATAAAGAAGACTTACATTCGCAATGAGCGACATTTAGTCATGTTTCTCTTGCGAAAATTACGCAGTGCTAACGTTCTAATAAAAAAGACGTCTTTCCCCTTTTTACTTCAGGACGAAGTTTGATCCAACCTTTGAGAAGTCGTCGCTCAATTCAAATACTTCTTGTTGTATTTTTATGGTACTTATTTTGGTGCCGTGTCGTGCTTGTACAAGTAGATGACTTCTAAATGCTATGAGTTAAAGTTAGAAGTTGGACCTCCCTCCTCTCCAATCCTTCGTGATCGACCTCGTATCTAATGTGAAGTGGAGGGTGTGAAGTGGTTCGTGCGTGAAACTGCTCATTCACTCGGCCAAACTACGAGAGATCTGCCTTCATGCTGTCTGAACACTGTCATTTGGAACAGTTATTCCACCCACTCTTACTTTCTCCTTGTCACTTCTTTCATTCGCTATTATCTGCGTTCTTCCTTCTGCCACTATCTTTCTTTCATTTTCTCATTTCATAAATTTTATATTCTGCCTTCCACTCCATTTTCTTCTTCTTCTTCTTCTTCTTCACTTCATGTTATGGGCAATTACCCGTTCCGGCTTCAAAGTCGCTCCATCTTTTCATTGGTCGTCCCTGATCTCTTCGTCCTTTTGGTTTATAATTCATTGCTTTCTTAGGAAGTCTGTAGTCGTTCATTCTCTCTACATGTAATTTTCAATCTTGTCTGTAATTGTCTATTTTATCAATAAGTGGGCATGCTTCTAGTTTCTGCATGATATCTTCATTTCTAATCTTATCTAAACTCCATTTTCTAACATATAAAAAAAAAGGATATATTTTTTCTTTTAGCTTCCTTCCTTTCTTGCTGCATTGCTTCGTATTTTTGTTTCTTTCTCCATTACTCACCTTCCTCCTTACATCTTCCTTTTTTCTTTCTTCCTTTACGTACCTTTTTCTCCTTTTTCGTTCATTACTTTTTCGTTCTATTCTTTTTAACATGGAACATTTTCCTGCGTACCACTCGAGAAAAATTGTACCACAAATTAAAGAATTACCACTTATGAGAATTGCGTCGATGCCTCTCGCAGTGCGTTCGTTACTTAACGAACTTCATTTGTTCATTCATGGTCCAGCTTATACTTCTACTACAACGTTGATCAAATGGAATGCGCAACTTATAGTTAAGTATTACGTTAGCGCATTGTGCAGTCGCGCACATTGTGCACTTGTCTCTGTGCAATGTGCAGTTCCTATTCCCCTACCTGGAGGGAGTGAATCGGCTTGGAGGGGAACGCGACAGGGCTGTACATTACCTGCAGTAGCAGAACAGCTTTGGTTTCAGTAACACAGATCGGTACGGGTGTGCTCATTGAGCTGTGATTGTGAATGCATTATCAATATAAAGTGAGGAGTCCACAGACATAACGAAGAAGGGAAATCACGAATCATATAACGTAACTGTTATGATGTTTTCCTCAGCCAACAGTAATTATTTTAAAATGAAAGGCTTCCATCATATCATGTGGACCTAATAGTGATGTGAGAATTTAAATCAGATTAGTAAAGTTCTCAAAATATATTCACCAGCTCTTATTTCTTAATTAGTACTCTCACGGCAAGACAAACATGACAATGATGTTGTTTTGGAGTCTGTACTAGCACAGCCATCAATGGTTAGACGACTTACAACTTTTATTTGATAAGCTGATAAGTAATGAGAATATTGAGTGAGGAATACATGTGAGGGTCTTGAGGTTGTAAGGGAAGGAAGAAAGCAACTATTTGTTAAGCGAAAAAATTTTCTCGAAAAATAATACATAATGGCGAATTTTCCATCTCACGTTACTATATTATCTTAATATACTTACGTTAATAAATCTTTAAACCTGACATAAAGAAAATGTCCTCGCTTCACAGCTTGTGAAGTACTCTTTTAACTCAATTCAGTAACGCTCCCAACTTGCTGATACTTGCTCAACGTTTTCCAAATAAACTATATATAAATTTAAATTCAAGCTTAAGTTATCCATTTTATTAATAATAATAATGTGAATTTATTTTAATATACAGCAAGGAAAAATGATTCCAGTGTCAAAGCCTCACAATGTCCTATTGCATGTAATTGGGAGTAAAATATCTTCTTTAACATTTGTGCACCGATAGTCCCAATAATGCTTGAGGAAAAATGAAAGAGTATTACTTTGAATAATCAGTACCTACTAGGTAAAATGAAATACTGTGTTCGTTTTTGTTGTTTCGAAATTACTGCAATATTTATATTTTCTTCAAATACTGTATACAAATCGTGTCAATAAATGATTCTTTACAAACGACTGCTTTGTGAATTGTAACTGAGTAAGTCTATTGTTTCTTGTATTACAATTGTCAAATATAGACACTGACAATAATTGTGTTTTTTTCCTTCTGTTAAGTATGTTTATAATGTCCAAATGTCAATTTAATTGAACGCTAGAAGTGTAGAATAGATTCTTGTACATCCCTCCCGCTAAGAACTGGTAAGAGCAACACGTGAATGACGCAATCTGCACAGACCGGCGTTCCGCGCACATACACTGCACTTTCAGTGTCTGATTTCTGACATGCCTGCGTTAGCGGGTTCATCCATATTTTTTATATGTTTTAAGAGGTTATGTGCATCGCATTTCCTGAAAGAAACTACCGAGCAATTAGGAATGTCGTGTGTTTAAGAAATTCCAACAATAACGATTACTTAACAACTTAATTTATAATCATTTAACATTTAACCCATAGTTCCAAAAACGGAACATAGTATCTCCCTAGCGGAAGTTTGAGTACCTACAAGGAATTTAGTTAAATTTATTGCCGAGAGGGGGCTTAAGGACAAATTATAAGCTCAACGATTCTAACGCCATCTAGTGTGCAACTAAGGTATTACTAGGACGCGAGAGAGGTGAAATCTAGTACAGAGGGAACTGCATCAAGAATTGGGAATTCTTCCACTAGAACAGTACATCCATTCAATGTCAAAATCTTTCTTCAACAAACTTCCTGGTGTACCTGGAGCTATGACATATAACATTGGAGCAAGATTTTGTCAGCCATCTCGACTTAAAAGGAAACTCCCTCAAGACATCCTTCTTAGTGATACTGACGACTCTTCATAAATTTAACACAGAAAATCATCATATTTTTGTTCACATAATTCACAAAAATGTTTAATTAATTAATTTAAATTAATTAGAGGAGCCTTTAGAGCCAACCTCAGCATGATATTCTGCATGTGATATTCCATCATTTAACAGTGGTCTGTATAGCAAGTTTGCTGGTCGACCAATATTAAACATAAAAAAAATAGTACAGAGGGTCTAATTTAAGCTTGGAGGTGTTTAAAATGCTGGAAAACTCCTACACGGGACACACGGTTTAAAGTCTTTCCCGGAGGACTTCCGCTCCAGATTTTTTACTTTAAATTAATAAATTAATAATGTATTTAGATGTTTCTTTAATTCAGTGATTTATATCTATATATAAGGAGAGACATATAAAAACAGTTGTTGTAGATCTATGATTTCGGTATCAGATGGATTTGGAAAACTTTCATATGAATTTTTGTACTATGTAAAAGCTTAACAAGTTATTAAATTTAATTTTAATGTAATAACAAATAATTATTATTCGTACAAAAGTGGAGATGAATAATAAATGCATGGACTAAAATGGAAATGTTAATTTGGCATTGTAGTTTAATTCTGGAGTACTTAACTGTGGTATTGATATCTAATTGAATTAAATTCTCTGTAATCACACATTATTATTGATTACAATAATTTCAAACAACTCATTTGCTTCATACTGGTATATGAATCGTTTCCACTATAAATTTAATTGTAGTTTTCAGACTGGACCTCATGAAATAAGAGAGAAATTATGAAACGGTTGGCGAGAAGGCTCCGTATTGTTAAAATTGAAGGAAATATGAAGACAGTAATAAAAGGAAATATAAGCATTTTATTCAAAATTCCAAACATCCTTGCAAATCCAACCGTGCTCATAATAACAATCACGAACAACAAAACCTTTTCAGGCAATTCTAGGGGTCCTATTAATTTCCTGTCATTTTTTTCTGCCTCGATTTAATTATTTCCCTCTGCTATTTTCTCCATTGAATTTTCTATATTATTTTCTTTCATTCTTCTTTAATTTCCTTCCTATCTCGCAACCTATCTTCTACTGGAGACTTCTAAACGTTAATTAATCGACGTTGTACCAACTTCATGATTCTCAACAGTCTATGGAATTGATGTCAGTGATTTGGCATTTGGCGAGATGAGTTCGAGCATTCGTCATGGAAGTGCCTGACGTCCGCCTTACACTTTTGGGGAAAACCACATAAGGGATTGAAACCCACGCACTAACGCAGTCTCGGATCATCAGTAAAATTCTTTACCGGCTGAACTACGCCGGTGACTCTGGAGATTTGAATTGGAGTTTGCCGAATTTCAATTGGACTTACAAATTTCGACGTTTGGAAAATTGTTCAACGTTTGTGTGTAGATGAAAGTAAAAAAAAAATTAATAAAAAAAATTTGTGTAACTAAGCTGACATACATTTTCTCTCGCAATGTGTGGCTTTTAACACAGAAAAATTATGTTTGTGACAATAATGAATGCTAATCCTATAACTCCATTAAGGGTCTTTTAAGAATAAGGTTCTTAGGAAAATGTTTGGGGCTAAGAGCGATGAAGATGCAGGAGAATGCATAAAGTTACACAACACAAAACTGCACGTATTATATTCTTCACCTGACATAATTAGGAACATTAAATCCAGACGTTTGAGATGGGCAGTGCATGTAGCACGTATGGGCGAATCCAGAAATGCATATAGACTGTTAGTTGGGAGACCGGAGGGAAAAAGACTTTAGGGGAGGCCGAGACGTAGATGGGAGGATAATATTAAGATGGATTTGAGGGAGATGGGATATGATTGTAGAGAATGGATTGATCTTGCTCAGGATAGAGACCGATGACGGGCTTATGTAAGGGTGGCAATGAACATCCGGGTTCCTTAAAAGCCATAAGAAAGTAAATAAGTAATCTTATGCAATGAGTTGTTCTTCACTAAAGGTAACGACTACCAGGCTTGGCTTCGAGAAATTTGAAAGCTTTTGGAGTTTATAAAATGTATAATGAAACGTAGAATTAATTCTGAATAATATAATAATTAAGTCCTCCGCTGTGGAGTAACGGATAGCATGTCTGATTGTGAAATGAACGGGCCCAGGTTCAAATCCTGGTTGGCATAAATTACTTCTTGGTTGGGGTGTTTACACGAGGTTTTCCCTCTTCCAATTGAAGACGCAACACCTTCTTCAAGAAGAACAGTTTGGCTTCAGAAAAAGGCGATCTTATATCGATGTTTTTTTTTGCAATTCAATAATTAATGAGAGAGAGAGGCCAGATTTAATATACCTCTTTTTACATTGTTCCTAGTACACGACATAACTCTCCACAGATACACATCATTTACAGCGTGGTCCGCCGAAATGGTGTGCAACTGGAAAATGTGTCACAGTCCTGCCATCTGTCCGAACTTTTCGGAACTCGAATCACGTAAAAGTAAAGTGGGTAGACATCTAGATCATATATGTAACAGATAACTCATCGCTATGTTAAAATCGGAAGCACTTTGAAGAGAACAACCGCCAGGATCGCCACTCGTCCGCCGTAAACGAACACGAGATGGCAGTACAGTCGCTAATGCAATTCAAATGGGAATTATGACGTGACTCCTATGTAACAACTAGATGGCAGCGTAGTAAATCTGACAAAAGTTGTTAACCTCAGAGCCTATAAGGCCGACCTATCTGGGTATATATGATCTAGGGTAGACATTAGATACATTATTTTCTAACTGAATTGGCTTATGAAAAGTATGCGTTAAAAAATTGTAAGGCATAGTGAATACGATTTTTCAGTAAACTTGATAAATGAAAATAAGTCGCTGTATGATAATAGGATTATAGGAATGAATAAAATCTTACAAAAGTAAGACTAAGATTAAACCAAGACTGTAGTCTACCACGCACACTTTAACTGTATTATAAAACTATGTTTGAATGCAGATTGTCTTCAGAAGAATGAATCTTTGAAATATTAAACATATTTTTAATCTATTAAAATATTAATATAATCTCATTTGTATACAATCAAGTGATCTTGATAGAGACAGGATCATCTGCAAGAAAATATGACAAAATAAAATAAAATAAAATAATCCCAAATGAAAATATGAACATTTCTGGAAACAAAATGGGAAAAATAACATAGAAGCTAAAATTGTAACTTAAAACATAATAGTGTTTTAGAACAAACTACTTTTTAAATACATAGGATACAACATAGTAATAAAATAATAACAATAATAATAATAATAATAATAATAATAATAATAATAATAATAATAATAATAATACTTGTCGCTACAGCACTTTAAGGACCAAACGACCAGTCGGCTGCTAATCTCTCGCCCACATGCCGAAGCAGACGTGGACGATCATCCAACCACAAGGGAGGTATCGTGTGGTTATCACGATGATCTTTTCGTAACCGGATTTCGCTGACTAGTGACGCACGATGCTGTGTGGCACCGATTACATATAGTGGTCGAAATTTCATGAGAAAATTTCTTCCCTCATGAGGTCTCAAACTAGCGCGCATTCCGTAACGCGAGTCCTAGGCAGGTTGTCTTAGATCAGTGGTATTCACTCTATGGTAGTGTACCTCCAGGGGTACGCATCCCACTGATTACGTACCAAGTAAAAATGATGACATATTTATTTTATTATACTTGTTGATAATTATTGCATTATATTATAGTTTCTTTTGCAATATGAACTCTTGTTTTTCCTTGCTTGAATAAGTTACCATTTTACTTACAGTAAATCATTACTATTATCATTGCATCAGTAACTACTGTATAGTAAATAATAATAATAATAATAATAATAATAATAATAATAATAATAATTTATTTTTGGTACAACGTCAAGCATAATCTTTTGCTAACTTTTATATGGAATGCAATTTGGGGATACAAATATATTTTAGGGGTACGCTAGTAAAAAAAGAAAGACTGAATGCCACTGCTTTAGACCACGACACCACTGCTTTACCTTAGGATGCGATATTTCAATTTAAAAATATGTATAGGGATTTGGAAAATAATGTTCAGATACTAAACATGATATAAATTGATGTACATAGATTTTAGGAAAGAAATATACTCGTATCAAGGAAAGTAATCTCAGCAACGTCGTTTCAAAACATTCTCCACTCTACGGCAGCGAGACCTGTATGATGAGAGAACTGGACAAAATACAAATAGAAGTTACGGAAATGAGATTTCTTAGATCTCTGCTGGTAGTAACTTTAAGAGACAGACTTAAAAGCGATGACATAAGAAAACAATTAGGGATCAAAACAATCTGGTGGGGGAAACTAGAACTTATCAAGAAAAGTGGTTACACAATATGCAGAAGATATCCCCGAATATACTACTTCTGCAATCTTTTTATTAGACAACTTCGGGAAGACGATGAAAGCAACAGTTAATCTGAATTTTGCTTCATAACGGGTTAATACCTAACCATTTTGAAAGGTAGAAGAAGAAAGAGGTTTGCATCCACTTTTCCTGGTAGTCTTCAAACTATCTTACATTCCCTACTTACTTGTTTATAATTGCTCTTCTTTTGTTTTTTTAAATTTCTATTTTCATTCATCTTTCCTTCTGCACATTTCTCATTTCACCTCGTCTTTCGCTCTTCAATTTAATATTGTTTTCATTTTTTCTGCTTACATTTATTAATTTTTGTGTTATTTGTTACATTTATTATTTCTCTTTTACCTCTCTTCAGTCGATAGAAAAAACACATAATTAAACACAGAAAGAATATATTGAAAGTATGGAAGGAACAAGAATTCCAAACGTAGCCTTATATTGCAATCCAACAGCGAAGAGAAATGTAGGCAAACCGTTTAAAGATGGAATTAAGGCCGGAAGAGTCCGCCTGGGCCTAACCTATAAAAATAGAAGAAGAAGAAGAAGAAGAAGAAGAAAACCTCTCTTCAGTTCTTGTTTATCTCCTTCTTGACTAGTGTCCTATTCCTTATTTTCAGGCTTTGTGTTTATAATTCTCATGCTTTATAATACAACTTTTTTATGTCTCAGTTATGTATATAAATTATACAAATATTGTTGAATATGTTTTTATTAATGTAACAAAAGGAAAATGTACTAAAGAGACAAAAACAAGTAACAGAAGAGAGACACTATATTCGTATTACTCGTTACACGATGATTGTCGGTGGCCAGTAGGCGAATTAAAGCATAAAAACTGCATAGGAGATAGATAACGCAGCGCTAATGTATCTCTCGAAATCGGCAATCATTCATGCAACCAGTTACATAGGGTTATTCAAAAGTCACTTCAAATTTTAAAACGTCATAAATATAATATTTGTGGTACAAAACAAAACTTCACTCTGTCAGACAAACAACTGTTTTCTTTTCACAAAACATAAGGAATAAATATATCCTATATTCTCTTGTTCAACAAAACACCATTGTTTCTGTGTCACAATGCATAGCTTTTTACAGATATTTCTTGCAAGGTAGTATCTTTCAGTTGTTGTAGATTTGTTGAGTGTCACGAAAATCGTTCTTTAAAGGAAAACTACTATGGCGAAAAATTAAAAAAATCCACTGTTTTGTTTTACGTTCGTGATCATATTTGAACTTTCTGGTTTCATAATACAGTCTGATCCGTTTGGGTTTGGATAATATTAATTTATTATTATAAAGCTATTATGATTAGTAGGAAAAAATTCTTGCTGGTTAAAATATGATTAAAAGATGGAAGTTTCCTTATAATCAACAATGCATAATCTGAAAGGACAAATGAAAATCGTAGATGATTAAAATGGCTACTACAAATCAACAGCGGGCACAATGTGTTCTTTGGTATGCTAAATTTGAGAGTGTTAAAAGAGTTCAAAGGGAATTTCGTCGTGAGTATGGTGTGCGTAATGTACTTAAATACGATTTCATAATGTTGTGGTATCGAACATTTGTACAAACAGGTTCTGTGTTAAAAACCATGCGAGAAGCAGCTTTCTCTTGGCTTGGCCCCCAAACTCCCCAGATCTAACCCCTCCTGGCTTCTTCGTGTGGAGTTTTGTTAAAGACATTGTCTATTCACAGAAACCCAGGAACATTGATGATCTGAGAGTAGAAATTACTCAAGCTTTTCAACAATTCACCCCTCTTATGTTACAACGGACATGGACTGAATTTCATCACCGTTATGAGTTGTGCAGGGTGCACAATGGGGGTCATGTTGAGCTCTGAAGTATGTCCCATTTTTGAGTGTCGTACGCACAAAATTTTAACAAATAAA
Source organism: Periplaneta americana (assembly GCF_040183065.1). Lineage (NCBI taxonomy): Eukaryota > Metazoa > Arthropoda > Insecta > Blattodea > Blattidae > Periplaneta > Periplaneta americana. The sequence continues at coordinate 67,603,000 of NC_091133.1, read as the reverse complement.
GTTCAGTAGTAAATGTTTTACGGTGATTTTATTTTATCCATACCCAAACGGATCACTCTGCGTGATATCATTTCCTATTTGAGAGCTTTTCAAACTGTTTCACTTGATTTTTATATATTGGAATTAAAAAATTTAAAAAGAAAATTACAAAATGTTTCCTGTGGCTATATAGACGAACCCCATTCTAATCCAAAACATTTACCGTTCTAACGTACCATTCCATATAATCAAATGTGGTCAAATATAAATTGCGTGAGTGAGTTGAAAGAAATATTTTTTTTTTTAAGTGCTGTATTGTCGACTTTAAAATTGAAGCGGTTTCTTGAATAAAAAAAAGCTCTTTGGATAACAGTTATTGCCAGATTGGTCTGAAACTTCTCACAGAGATCAATTAAACGCTGATAAATAAAATTTAAGTAGCAGTTATATAAAATATTAATATTAAGTTCCTTCGTGGCATATTCATATTGCACTTAGATTAAAATATGCTGTAATGTAAATCCCTGAAATTAAAAAATTTAGAAATCACGTAGAAACTAGCCAATCTGGTAATTTATCACCAAAATTTGTAATATTAACACAGTTAAGTAGTTATTACTTGTTCAATAACGTTCATCAATGATTATTTAGACTGAGCTCAAAAAGCTAATTATTTTTTTTTTTATTTTCATGAATATTTTCAAGCTTCTTAGCAAATATAAACTAAATTTTTTGAAAACTCTGTCGCAAGGAGGATTTTAGTGACGTCAAAATAAAATATGTTTAAAAAAATATAATTTCAAAACTATTAGCACTAATGGTACCAAATTTTGTACAGATGATGGTATTGTAGGCCTGTTTATGTAGTTTAAAATTAATAAGTTTGGGATGAAAATTTTGGAATTTCTTAAAATCGCATAAGGATCCCCTTAATGTGACTTTATAAACAAAAGTCGGCCGGATGGATGTCAATTTTTCAATGATATTTTTATTAAAGTTTTAATGTCGTGACTTTGCAGTCTATATGGGCAGCTAATTTTTTGTATTTGTCTATTTACTCCGGCCGTCTATTAATAATAATAATAATAATAATAATAATAATAATAATAATAACTTTCCTTCTGGAGTGTCAAAATGGCTTTAGAAAAGGAATATCATGTGTAGATCCATTATTTAGCATCAAACTATTGTTAGAAAAAAGAAGAGAATTTAATTTAGAAACCCATAAAGCTTTTATTGATTTTGTGAAAGCTTTTGATAAGTCCGAAGAGACCTTTTATTCGACATATTAAAAGATAAAAATATTCCAAATTTGCTATTACATAATATAATAGAAATCTCCACACACAGCAAAATAAGTGTCAAAATAAATAACTGTATATCCGAAGGAAAATTAGTTAATAATGGAGTTCGACAAGGTTGTCCACTATCACCAACTTTATTTAATATTTAATATTTATATAAATAAAATTATTTTAAAATGGAACCAGATCTACACATCAGGAGTCAAAATAACCAGTGCTCTAACATTAAATACCTTAATGCCGATAATCAAGTAATAATTTCCAATTCAAAGGACAATTTACAAAGAGGATTATATACATTAAATAAAATATTAAAAGATTTTGGGATGGAAATTTCAACACAAAAATCAAAGGTAATAGCATTTTTAGGACAAGACCCAGTCAGAAGTAAGATAATACACAATAACCAATGCCTCGAACAAGTACGAAATTTCAGTTATCTGGGTTGTGAAATATCTTATCAAAATGAAAAAGATGTGAACAAGAAAATTACCAAATTTCCACAAATTCTAGGAATAATAAACAATACATTAAAAGCAAAATTAGTACAAAAATCTACAAGAATAAAAATATATAATACACTAGCATTACCCTCCCTTTTTTACGGAAGCGAGATTTGGACATTAAAGAAAAAAGACATCAACAGAATCAAAGCAACAGAAATGAAATTTTTCAGGAGGACAGCAGGATATACTCTTTTAGACCGAAAAAGGAATAAAGAAATTTTAGAACAATTAGAAGTAGAGTCAGTAGAAGAAAAAAATCAGCAGATACAAATTCAATTGGCTAGATCATGTAAGAAGAACGGAAAATTCAAGAATCCCAAAAATTATGATGCAGTATAAACCTAGAGGACATCGTCGACCAGGAATACCTTTTAGAAGACTGCTAGATGGGGCCGAAACAGGTCTACAGAGATAAACACAATATAATATTTGTTACTCAGTCAAATGACAAATCAATGTAAAATAATGACTTATATTATATGGTCATTAAGTTTTATATACATGAGCTACAAATTGCAAACGTTTTCGCCCATTCAGGCATCTTCAGGCACAATTATACAAATCAAACTATGTAGCTATTACATTGGTGGTAGATAAACTGTTTAAGATTAATGGTGTACAAAACATCTCCATAATTAAATGTAATATTACAAGTCATAAATTAAAATAATGTTAAAACTACGTAGTGTTGTAATTAAACTCCATAATATTCTGTGGAACTCTTGTTAGTAGAGTCCAATGAGTGATGATTTATGTCTGAAATATATAAATAAATACGAAATTATCATCACTCATTGGACTCTACTGAACAAGAGTTCCACAGAATATTATGAAGTTTAATTACAACACTACGTGGTTTTTAACATTATTTTAATTTATGACTTGTAATATTACATTTAATTATGGAGATGTTTTATACACCATTAATCTTAAACAGTTTATCTACCACCAATGTAATAGCTACATAGTTTGATATTGAGATATTGTATAATTGTGCCTGAAGATGCCTGAATGGGCGAAAACGTTTGCAAATTGTAGCTCATGTATATACAACTTAATGACCATATAATATGTCATTATTTTACATTGATTTGTCATTTGACTGAGTAACAAATATTATATTGTGTTTATCTATATTAATTGACAATCTGAATATTTCCATCATGCTTTCTAAGTTAAGGTCTACAGAGGCCTAATTCGTGAAGGATGATGATGATGATGATGATGATGATGATGATGATGATGATGATAATCTTTCTTTAGCTTGTTTTACCTTCTCCATTTACTTTACGAGTACTTCAATGCCCTGTAAGGAACGATATATCTTCGGACCAACACTGGGCAAATACACATTGTGGACCTCCTCGATCGTCTGATTAGCATGGTACAAGCTTTCGCCAAGCCGACAGAACAGCAAGTGACAAGGGACATGCATCCAGTCTGAGAAACGTAAGGTCAATCTCTTGCACTGCGCATTCTGGAAAGTGAACTCCGTGCCGTGTGGATGGAAAGTATGTACAGTACACATAGAGCCAACATGTCGGAAAATAATAATGTTGATAATAATAATACTAATAATAATACCTAATAATAATAGGCCTAATAATATATTATTATTATTATTATTATTATTATTATTATTATTATTATTATTATTATTATTATTTATAAGTTCCTTCCAAACGCATTTTGTAAACAAGTAAAGATCATGTGCGTCTTTTGTGCAGTGTTCAGACTGCAAACTATTATTTCACCTCTTTTGCAATTTTGTTAATGTGAAACTCGTCAGCAACGCAATGTAGCTATTCCGACAAAATACAAAATAAACATGCCAATCATGTTCGGGGCAGGAAGCTTACTCAGTCGCAAACGTTGATTATCTTCCCAATACTCAGATAAAAATGCACAAAAATATAGCGAATGTTTTATCACACATTGGACACTGATTTAGGCGTAAAATTTATGTATGGGAATAGAGCAATATGTCCATTTGAATACTGCCGCAAGCGTGTCACACAGCATCAACTCTGCTTCATACGGGGGGTGGGGGGAGGAATGTCAGAGTTAACAAACTTTTTCATACAATACCGTTTGAATGTGAAAAAATAGGACCGAAAGGTATTCAAATGCAATTATTAGTTCTTTAATTTTTTTAAACTGTACGAAAGGAAAGAAAATGTAATTAATTCTTCAATATACAACTCGTTAGCAGTCTATGGTGACGGATAGCCATCAGAAGGGCTTTCTTTCTGTCTTAGTAAATCAGTGAGATATGAATACATATGGTCAGTAACTGCATTGATTGTGATGTAGAATCCGATCTTGTGTGTATAGGAAATTACTCGGGAGTCAAGTTCAGAATTAAATAAATAGATCGAATTACTTAAATAAGTTATTTAAAACTTTAAATAAAAGTATTACATAAAATAAATAAATTAAATTACATTGAATTATATAAATAAATAAATATTAATTAAATAAATAAAATAAAAAACTAAGATAAAACAATTAATAATTAAATGTAATCAATTGAAATAACACAAATAAATAAATTTAAATATAATAAATATATTATATTATATGATATTATATTGTATTGTATTGTATTGTATTATATTATATTATATTATATTATATTATATTATATTATATTATATTATATTATATTATATTATATTATATTATATTATATTATATTATATTATATTATATTATATTATACGTAGGAGGAAGAAGAATAAATTGCATAAGATTTGCAGATGATATGGCGTTGTTAGCAGAAGAGGAAATGCTACTAAAAGAAATGCTATTGGAGCTAAATGACAGCTGTGAGCAGTATGGGATGAAGATAAATGCAAATATGACGAAGAGCATGGTCATAGGAAGAAACATACAGTAGATAAACTTGCGAATTCTAAATGAGGCAGCATAGCAAGTGGACAGTTTGAAATACTTGGGGTGTACTATAAGCAGTAACATGAGCTGCTGCCAGGAAGTCAAAAGGAGGATAGAAATGGTCAAGGAAGCTTTTAATAGAAAAAGGAGCATTTTCTGCGGACCTCTGGAAAAAGAACTAAGGAAAAGACTAGTGAAGATTTGGAGTGTTGCATTTTATGGGGCAGAAACATGGACATTACGACGAAGTGAAGAGAAGCGAATAGAAGCATTTGAATTGTGGATATGGAGAAGAATGGCATGTTTGAAGTGGACAGATAGAATAAGAAATGAAGCTGTGTGGAAAGAGTGGGTGAAAAAAGAATGATGGTGAAACTGATCAGGAAGAGGAAAAGGAATTGGTTGGGGCACTGGCTGAGAAGAAACTGCATAGTGAAAAATGCTCTGGAGAAGAGTTCGGGATAGAAGAAGATATCAGATCATAGACGATATTAAGATATATGGATCATATGAGGAAACGAAGAGGCAGGCAGAAAATAGAAAAGATTGGAGAAAGCTGTGTTTGCAACAAATGACCTCCCTTGGGCAGAACACTAAATGAATTAATTGTATTATATAATGTGTATATTAAATTATAGAGGATATTTTGAGATAAGACCTTGATCTGACGATTTTCCAACCTCGCAGTTTGACAAGGTGAGCATTTGCTGTAGGATTGCTTAATAATCGCCATCTTCTTTATCTTACTGCGAAGCTACAGTCCCAGGAGGGCTACGTTCTGCCTAGTAATAATTGAACCCAGTACTTTCTTTCTCTAAACCTCTTCTCCAGCCTCAAATTTCCAACATCTTAATGTATTCTTCCATATCTTCTAATCATTTATTTCTCAGTTTACCATTACATCTGTTCGCATAAGGTGTTTTTGTGTATATTCATAATTATAAATAGGGTAAAGGTTGGTAAAATTGTGATACTAGGCTAATATTATTATGATAGTTCTTTTTGAGAATTTTTTACAATTTTACTGAGCGAGAGAAAGATCGGTTTTTTTGCGTCAACATATTAAGGAAATGTTCGTAGACAAGTTTCTATACAAAACCTGCTCTTCTCTCGCTCAGTAAAATTGTAAAAAATTCTCAAAAAGTACTGTCATAATATTATTAGTATCACAATAATACTAACCTTTACCCTATATCTTCCCATCTTTCCACATGTCCAATCACTTTACAAACTACATGTAAAATTTATGATCTATGGTGAAATAAACATTGGTCACCTCTCAGGAAGTTTTCATTATAATAAAATCAATTGAATTCTTGAAACTTATAATTTTACTCATACAGTAAGTTTTCCAACCAAAATACAAGCTAGAAGTACTGCAACAATTTATAATATTTTACATATAAAATTAGATTAAAATCCTCTAATACAGAACCTTTAATACATGGCTTGTGTGATGGTAATCAACAAATCCTAATTGTTTTTAATGTCGCTGAAAATTTCAAGATATGAATAAATTTAAAAACAAATCTAATAAAGGATCATAAACGCTGAATCTATTTATACCTACAAAACGAATCTTGGGAAAATGTGTATAGTTTTTATTATTTGATTTAATTTCATTCCATTTATTGTATTCCATAAACATTACATTAGCATTGAAACTATGAGATGTGGAAAAAGTCAAGAGTTATATAATTTTTGGCGAGAGGAGATGAGGCCGAGGGTTCGCCGTACATTGCGTAACATTTGCCTTACAGTTGCTGAAAACCTCGGAAAATCCCAACTAAGTAATCAGTCCAAGCGGGAATCTAACCTAAGCCCGAGCGCAGCTCCGGGTCAGCAGGCAAGTGAGTCTGCCGACTGAGCTACGTTGGCGGCTCTACAGCATAGCAAACAGATTAGTTAAATTTACAAGCCTATACAATTCATCAGTTGAAGTATAGAAAAATATACAATAGGCCTACATAGCAAGCAGATTAATTCAATTTACAGTCATAAACAATTCATCAGTTCAGCTATACAAAAGAATGCAATACATAGCAAAGCAGATTAATTGAAGTTACAAGCCTATACATTTATTAATCAGTTGAGCTACCCGAAAATATACAATATATAGCAAGCAGATTGCGGTAATTTGTAGTATAAAAGAGTAAAATATATTATATTTCATTCGCGAGTGGAACGTTTAGCTCCCGAAGAGAAGGCGAGAGTGATAGTTTCCACGACCGCATAAAATCGTAAGCTACACAATATTTTATTCATTACTGGTATCTAAATTTTAATCGAAATTTTGTAGGTCTTTATTTATGAAGAAGCTATAAATGAATGAATATATGGATTTTATTATTGCTAATGTATTGGTTTTCATGAGAAGAGTGATAAAAAAATTTAATTCACTACTGTGAGTTAAAACTTGGTTGAGAAGCTTTTCTCATCTGGTCTGCTGTCAAAAAATCTGAAAGTTAGAATTTATAAAACAGTTATATTACCGGTTGTTCTGTATGGTTGTGAAACTTGGACTCTCACTTTGAGAGAGGAACAGTGATTAAGGGTGTTTGAGAATAAGGTTCTTACGAAAATATTTGGGGCTAAGAGGGACGAAGTTACAGAAGTTACACAACGCAGAACTGCACGCATTGTATTCTTCTCCTGACTTAGAAACATTAAATCCAGACGTTTGAGATGGACAGGGCATGTAGCACGTATGGGCGAACCCAGAAATGCATATAGGCTAGAGTGTTAGTTGGGAGACCGGAGGGAAAAATACCTTTGGGTAGGCCGAGACGTAGATGGGAGGATAATATTAAAATGGATTTGAGGGAGGTGGCATATGATGATAGAGACTAGATTCATCTTGCACAGGATAGGGACCGATGGCGAAGTTATGTGAGGGCGGAAATGAACCTGCGGTTCCTTAAAAGCCATTTGTAAATAAGTAAGTAAGTAAGCTGTGAATTAAAACTTTTAATTTACCGTTCTAAATAAAACTATTGTTTAGGTAGCTAAGGACGGTGAAATAAAGACAAGTTGAGACACCAGTCATGGATAAATTCAATAATTTACGTCTATAACGTTAGCTATCCAAAATATCCAATACATAGCAAGCAGATTTATTCGATTTTTAGCATATATAATTTATCAGTTGAGCCCTGGTTAAGCTATACAAAAATGTGCAATGAACAGCAAGCATATTAGTTCAGACATAAACAATTATTCAACACTTGAACTACACAAAATTGGACGCAATGCATTTGAAGCAGATTAATTCAATTTACGAACATAAACAATAATTCATCAATTGTGTACAAGGTTTGAGTAGGGTATGTAGAAGTTTCGTTAATTCTGTTTGAACCTTTTCTCTTGATCTTCGAAAACTTTAAGATAAGTAGAAATTGCATTTAAGACCGTAATGTATAAAAACTCAACTACATTTATAACGGTTGAGATTAACAGAGGGTAGATGGAGATTTTATTTGGGTATTGTATTACAATTATGATGGATTGTGAAGAAGTATGAAGATATCCAGACTAGAACATGTAAGAAACACATATATTAGGAAAGAAATGGACGCAGGTGAAACTGTTATGGACAGAATAGAACATAGGTCTTTACAGTGGTATGGCCATGTGCAACGGATGTCGGAGGAACGATGGCCTAAATGTATCCTCAATTGGACCGTGCCAGGAAGAAGAAAGTGTGGAAGAGCTAGAAAGCCATGGTATGAAGGAATACACACATACTGTACATGGTGAAGAGGGGCATGGAAGAGGGACTGTGGGGGAATAGGAAGCTCTGGAAAGCAGGATTCAAAGGTGAACTGCTGTAAAGTGGAAAGGCAGTAAAAAAAATAAAATTGTCAATTTTTTGATTAGTGCAAAATGTATCTTGCTTTTTAATATAAACCATCATCAAAGAAAGAATGTACTCACAAAGTGAGGTCAAGATTTCCAAAATTTTGAAAATCTTTTTGTATTAGGTCATTTTATTCACACCGGTCATTATCCTTATAATTTTATTTTGTAAAAAAATATACATGTGTTTAACTTCAGATGAGTTGCGCCAGAATATTAATGCGTTTATCAACAGTAATCTCACTAGACGTTTTGATTTATCTAGAGAAAATCAAAACTCGAGTGGGATTTAATTGACTATTACACGATTAGAAGAAAGTATATAAATATTAGAAGTAACGAAGTACTCCAATACAATAAAATATTAATTGACTTACGAAAATACAACTGTCTTCAAATGTATTATTGTACCATCTCAACATTACAAATATTACGCTAGATGCATGCTAGATGGCAGTAGTGTCTTTATACAGACACTGCAATGATTACTATTCAATAAATCTTAATATTAAACAATCTCTGATACGTGACTATCCATAATATCATATAGCAGAAGTTCTTTTTATCCTCTCAGAGCAGAAGCTATAACATAACCTAACTAATACGCACAAGTGTTAGAAAAGTTTTAATTAACGACGATGACATAAAAAATAAACATGAATAATTTTAAAAGGAATAATTATTGAATGTACAATTTTCAAATTTGAATGTGGTTGGTGGTTCAATTGATGTTATATTGGACGTGTGCGTAATAGAAGTGGAACTCGTTGATTTAGGCCTACATGGTGTATTCAACTTATTCAGAATTTCCGAATGAATAATTTTAAAAGGAATAATTATTGAATGTACAATTTTCAAATTTGAATGTGGTTGGTGGTTCAATTGATGTTATATTGGACGTGTGCATAATAGAAGTGGAACTCGTTGATTTATGCCTACATGGTGTATTCAACTTATTCAGGATTTCCGAATGGTGCTCTTCATTTATTTGTAAATCGGATTTCAGAAGATGCATAGGTATGATCAGTGATTTTTATTAATTATTGTTCTTGAATGCCAATGCGAGTCATATTTGAAACTGCTGTGCATTGACTGGAGTGGTTTGTAATTTTATATATATTTTTGACGTCCAGACCAGCGCAGTTCCAAATGTTGGCAAACAAAGAAACAAATGCTAGGGACGCGATAAAATTAAACAAATGCTAGGGACGCGATAAAATTGTGCGATAAGCAGCCATGATTGTTTGAAATACGTCCTTTCGTACCGTTTTATTGGTCAAAAGTAGTATGACGTAGTAAGAGTGTAATAGTCACTATAAAATGAAATTTTTTAAAGTAGTATGCCATTTCAAGGGTGTTTATATCGATAATAGAGTCAGCCATCTAGCGGAGTAATAAGACATTATTGAGAGAGCAAAGCGGCTGACGACCGGAATGCAAGTGTACGCTGACGTTCAAAGATATCTGACCTACGATTTTATGATCGTGTAAAGAAACTTTCCAACACGGGATATGTCAGAACCAATAATGGTGCCACCTATTGAGAACTAGCGGAACTCTTTCAGAGTTTGTCACTTTTTCATATCTTTGGTTCTGACTTATCCAGTGTTTGGAAAGTTCGCTTATTCTCTCTGATATAGCATCGTTGCTTCTTTTATCGTTTATCGTCGCTCCAACGTATACGTACCCTTAGAAGAATAATTAATGCTTAATCTACATAACCATTTTCCCTGACACTTTTTAACGGATCCCAATAATGGTGCCACATATTGAGAACTAGCGGAACTCATTCAAAGTTTGTAACTTTTTCATATCTTTGGTTCTGTCTTAGGGTAGGTACACGTTGGAGCAACGATAAACGATGAAAGAAATGACCTAGCGACGCTTTGATTTTATCAAAGAATCAAGTATCGGAGCAACGAGGACGCGGGAAGCGAGCATTTTGATTTATTAGTAGAAGATATTCTATACATCCACTTAATGAAAGAAGATATATAGGAAATATCAGCTGCTAGGTTCAAGTTTAATATAACTTAAATACGTACAAAATTGAACCCGTTTCTCATCCCAAAGATGGTATAAATTCGTTGTGCTGTGATTGGTTATTGTGATCATATAATGCATCACGAATAAATACATAACTGATCAATTTGCCAATATCTACAACTATTAATTTATTATGCCAAAATAATAATAAATGTATTAATATTCGGATATATTGATAACCATCGGTTATTATACAGATCAATATTATCTTAATCAGAGATCATATGAACGACAAGAGCGAAGAAAATGGAACTTATGTTTTTCGTCGCTTTTATCGTGTATCTTCGCTTTTATCGTTACTCCAATATGCACACCTCAATGACAATGCATGCTTCAATTCTCTCTGATATAGCATCGCTGCTTCTTTTATCGTTTATCGTCGCTCCAACTTGTACGTACCCTTATCCGGTAGTTGGAAAGTTCGCTTACACGATCATAAAATCGTAGGTCGTATAATTTACCTTTGATCGTCAGTGTACACTGGCGTTCAAAGATACCTGACCCCTAGTAATCTATAGTAATCGATAATTTGTTCGTATATGTTGCTTCTTGAGTTACTACTTACATTAATACATAGATGACGAAGATAATGCACAGTCTACTATATACAGTCACGAAGCTTGAGTTTTGAGGGTGCTATAAACAATAGACTGTGACGGTACTATTTTGCATTGCCTGTAATGAGGCGATATTAGCGATCCTAGTGGTGAGCAACTATCTAATGTTTGCATATTTACTGCGTATTGAGCTTCGCGACTGTATATACTAGACTGTGATAATACTCAGTGTCGCCAATAATAAATAAATATACTCCCATTGTAGAATTCAAAATTTCATCCTCCTCTAGTGATTGTAAAAGCACTAGGTTCAGCGGAAAACCGCAGATATAGTCAATTATGAGATTAATTATATTCAATCTACATCAACATTTTCCCAACACTTTTCACCTTTTCCAATAACGTCACCTATTGAGAACTAGCGAAACTATTTCAAACTTTGCCCATTTCTTTTATCTTTGGTTTTGACTTACCCCGTGGTTAAAACGTTCGCTTAGACGATTAGAAAATTCTAAATCAGATATCTTTAAACGCCAGTGTACCGAAAGCAATATGCGAAACCCAGGGCTTCTATTTCGAAAGCTTTAATTTGAAAAAATCCAAATCTGTATAGGTCTGTAGTCCATAAGTAAGAGGTCGATAAGCAGACTGATTCAAAAATACTTTAACAAACATTGGGGGGGCATGTTCCTCACACCAAAAGAAGAAAAAAAATCATATACACATGTGTCTGAAAATCCTTAGGTTTTTAGTTGTTAATGAAAGAACATAATAAAACATCTGTTAGATATTGTCAGCTTGGTAGAAACTGTTGCAACGTTAATCAATTCAGAAACTCATAACAATTAATGTTCAAAATGTTCTCCTCTTGCTTCACACACGCATGCACTCGTCGGATAGAGGACTCCGTGGAAACATATAGCCATCTAGGATACAATGTGTGCATCAGCAGACTTGTATCGATAACATCATTCGATTATCTAACACAATGATACAAACTTAAGTTACGTTGTTGGATTGTATCTCGAAACGCATTGAACGTAAACTTTCATTGTTATGAGTTTCTGAATTGATTAACGTTGCAACACTTGCTACCAAGCTGACAATATTTTAAATTTAAATTTAAATATACAGAATAAAGAAGAATATAATTACAAAACAAACAAGAGAAATAGAAATAAAATAATACAAGCAATATAAAAAGAAGATACAGTAGTATTAACAAAATTTGAGACCAAATGAGCAGCGCTCGTGCTCGGTCGCAGTTCAGATATAATATTAAAATAAAAAATAATAATAATAATAAAAATAAATAAGTAAAATAAAATAGGAACTAAAATATAATTACAGCGGCAATGGAATTATATAATATAATATTAACACTAGAGAAGAATAATATCGCACGTGAAAAGTACGACTAATATATATTTCAAAATTATAGAATACAAATATAATATAGGTTGATTAATTCATACACATAGGCTATAAATTTATTTAATCAAATTGAAGATATTAACACGTTTCTAATTTTCTTGTTATATGTTAGTGGGTTACATGTTAGAAGTTCGGGTGTAATTTAGTTAAAGCATTGTACAACCGAGGGCCAAAATTTATGCTATGCTTTAGACCAGCAGATGTGAGACATTTAGGTTCTACTAATGTTGAATTAATATTTCGTCTTGTGTCATAATTGTGTGTCTGTAATACAAACTTATTACGATTGTTATGATAAAATTTTAGCAGCGTGTACTTATAAATTTGTTCAATATTAAATACATTAAATTCAGAATAAATTAATTTAGTTGGATAATCGAAACGTTTCTTCAAACAAATTTTAATTATTCGTTTTTGTAGTAAATTTAACGGACTAAGATTAATTTTTGTACTTCCACCCCAAACAATTATACCATATTGAATGATAGACTGAAAAATGGCCAAATAAACATTTCGTAGAACTCTAATGGGTAAATAGCATCGAAGATTAACGAATTTATAAATTGTTTTACGAAGCCTCTTACAAAGATAAGTAATGTGATGAGGCCATTTTAAATTCTGATCAATAATGATACCCAGATATTTGACATACGTGTCTTCTTTCAATGGTGGACATTTACAACTTTTGGGATCTAAACAATTTTCACTGTGTATTATTAGTCTATATTTATCGCTAAATTTTAAATTTTTAATATGTAACAGATATTTCATTATGTTCTTTCATTAAAAACCAAAAATCCTAAGGATTTTCGGACAAATGTTTATATGAATTTTTTTCTTGTTTTGGTGTGAGGAACATGACCCAAGGTTTGTCAAAATATTTCTGAAACACCCTGTGTAGGTGTATGTGGTATTTTCTTGAATAAAATCTGTTTTCTATAATATTTTATTATGGAGACCAATCATTATGAAACGTACATAAGGGATATTTTATATTTGGTCTTTGTAATACTAAGCTACATTTTATATTTGTACGTTGGCATTACTATACTGGTGCGTAAGATTTTCTTAAAATGTAGCTCTTGGTGTTGACATCTTTAAAGTGAAGATTTTGAACTAACATTATATTATATATTTGTGTTGAGGTGTATATTAATATTGTTCTTCATGTTAATTCTCTTGATATATTAAGGTGAGTTACTGTTATATCTTAACATAGTACGTTAAATTAGAATACAGAAGTCTCGTAGAGGCCCTGGTAGATCAAATTCGTAATGCATATCATTCTGTTTACTTATAAGAAGTTATGTATAATATTATGCTACATTGGGTTATTTATTTAACTTACGTAGCTCTATGTGGCCTACTTACGGCTGGTGATATCAGGAATTGTGTAGTATATATTGCTTGGAATAATTATATAATAATACCGCAGTAATTAGGGTAGGTTTGGTTTGTTTATGTAAACAGATATCAGCGGCACCAAGTTTTGGAAAACATTCGGTGGGCACAAACAATTTAGTTATGCAAGTTAAAATAATTGTAATGGTAATAATAATTATAATAATAATAATAATAATAATAATAATAATAATAATAATAATGATAATAATCACACAACATATTATTGGGTGGGCTCGAACCCACGGGCCCATATAAATTGTCGCCACTGGATATAATTATAGGGAGCGAAGGCTTCAATTTTTATTATTATGCAAATAGACTAGGTTGGTTATATTTTCCTAGCACATAAAAATAGGTTTGGGTGAAACGAGCGTTGAGCGACTTCCGCCGATTTTGGAATAGACACCGACGCACTTGAACTGCCAACATAGAAAACAATCGCTTTTACCTTCATCTTTACGGGATAATAAAAGCCTAAACTAACCTAACCTAAGTGCGTCGGTGTCTATTCCAAAATCGGCGGAAGTCGCTTAACGCTCGTTTGACCTAAGTTTGTAATAATTCATTCTAGCACATTTAAATATGTCGGCCATATTATTGTAGTACATGTAAATATGCCGCTCAGATTATTCTAGCACATATAAATAGGACAGTCTTATTATTCTATTACACTAGATAATGATTTGTGAAAAATGATTTTTTCTATCATGGATAAAAGTACGTGATGAAACTTGTTCCAGTTTTCTTTATGTCCTATGCTCCTAGACATTTTTCGTAATTATCCGATATTAATGCAACAAATTACGTAAAACAGAAATTAGGGGCTAGAAAATATTGAGAATATGGCGCATGTTTATATGACATTTTTGCCGATTAATACACACACACCTAAACTGGGCTCTAACCTTAGGGGAAATGCCGCTGCTCCTGTTCGGAAGCGCGCCCTTCGTGTCATACGTACCGTAAATAAACGGAAAATTTATCGACTACGCCAATTTTGCACCGAAATAAGGATGGAAATTCCTGTAAAAGCGGTAACCGGCGGAAACGCGATTTCTCATGTCTTGCATATGAGCTTTTGGTAGATACATGATAACTGTGTAGAAAGGGAGTTTTCGTAATGTCGAGTACCGTATCAGTGACAAGTTAGGTTTTGTTAGTTCACGTTTTTGGTATGCCCTGCATGTACAATTTCTACTGGTGTATAGATAAACTAAGGATAAATATCCACCTTTGGTAGCGCAATTGTAAAGAATTAGTATTTTTTTTTTTCTGTCTTAACCGAGTCCGTCAATTTTATAGAACGGAAGTCACATATGAGCCAGAACACGTTTCTAATTGTTATCAGTAATTATGTACCTGAACTTACATAGAACAATAGAAGCTTTTCCATATTTTATGTAGAATGTTTCATAATCCTTCATGAATGCAGTAAATTAGCTTTAATTCTCTAGAAAAACTAGACCAAAGGACGTACAATTTTCACACAGAATACCCAAGAATTATTCACCTGTTGTACTCAGTAATGAATGAATGTTGGCCTACCGTATCGCCGCCGTATTATCAGATATCACGAGAAAACGAATCACTATTTAAAAGCAAAACACGATTGTTGTGTCAAAATATGACCTTTGGCAACAATCTCAATCTCCGCTTGCAGTGAAATGCATTCTTACTGGTGCGGTTCAAGCCCCCAAACACCTGCTGTTCAGAAATTTGTACCTGGATCTCGTAAGCAAACTTAGGTGCTTAAATTACATATCTAATCACCACTTGCTTTTTGGCGGCATTACATCCATTCATTAGTTACCACATACAAGAGGCGAATAGTTCTAGGTTATTCTGTGGGAAGTATTGTGTGCCGTCAAGTAAAACGTGCTTAGTAGACCTACTCGACTATTTCCGTATGCAATTTTCAAAAGTTGGTGTAGTTCTTCTGTAGAATTATCAATATAGTATTCATTCATTCATTCATTCATTCATTAAACTTGGTAGCCAGAACTTTATTAGGAAAGAAGAACATGTATCAGAAAGAAGGAGAAAAATGTTTCGTTTGAAACACTTAAAATGTCACAACCTGTACAATAATGCTGAAAATTTTGTTTTGTAGTTGTTTTTTTTTTTGTAAAATTTTCTTTTCAAAATATTAAATTTGACGTGTCCGAGCATTTAAAAAAAATGAGTTAATTTTAGTTTTAGTTTTATTTGCATTATTTTTACTTATGAAAAACCCTGTAGTTTCTTTCATTCATAAATTTATCATTGAATTTAATAGATATATTCTAGGAAATCAAATTAAATTGTATTAACGTTGTATCAGATTCACTTTTTGTAATAAATTAACTCTTAATTATCCATTCCCATATGGTCGATTTTTACTGTCCATAATATTACTTGACTTTCATGCTCTACATAAACATGATGCTTGTCGATTGCAGAGGAGTTGCTCCCCGTGTTATATCTAAGTAGATGAACGTCAGCTTTCTATCGACGGGACAGTGTAATATTAATAAAAATAAATTTTAAAAGTACTCACAGGACTAAAAATGAACAACTTTTGAATAGTAATCCATTTCCTTCGTATTCTACCTGCATTTAATGTTAGGTATATCATTTTTAATATCTAATACCTATATTCTAAATGATATCAGGCGTAAATAATCTATTGAAGACTCTTAGGCCTATATGCATTTTTAGGCTTCCACGATGAATATAATAAAAAATAGTCTTTTAGACATTTCACTGTGTTCTGAAACTTAACATTTCCAACATTTCGGAACTACATATAGATCAAAATATATAGATTTTAGTTACCCCCACATCTAAACCTATTTTGAAAACTAATTTATTGCTTCACTGACACATTCTTTTATTATCATCTTCACTGGAAACTTGCAGTCCAGCCGATTTTTGTCACGGAAATCTAAATAATCTGAGCTAAAGAAGAATCTCAATTTGTTCTCAGGGTATACCATACCCTCAGGGTATACCATGAATTTATTACCTGCTGTTAAAGCTATCATCATTTACATAGGTTAATTAAATATGCTAGGAGTTCATGATAGTAGATATTCATGGAATGTAGTACGTAGCAACTTGTACTGTAGATTAGTGTGAGGATTCAAGGATTTTCTTTAAGAATCATCTTTGAGATAGTTCTGACTATTCTACAGGTCTCCAGTAACGGTGACAGTCATGAGTTTCCACTTCTGTTAGTGTGTTTTCTACTAATGATTTTGAGAGGATGATATTTTTTGGTGAAAAATGAATAAATTAAAACAAAATTCTTTAAAATACTCTGTGATATGTGTGGAATGCATAGCATAACATTTTGTGGGTATTTGTGCCCTTATCGGATGTTGAGTCGCCATTTTTAAACTTCCTGCGTTATGGATTTTTAAATCACTAGCCCACTTTTATTGTTGTTTCCGGTAAATTATATTTTCAAAAATTTTTTTTTCTTTTAAATACCCTTTGATATGTGTGGAATGCATTGCATAACATTTTGTGGGTATTTGTGCCCTTATCGGATGTTGAGACATCATTTTTAAACTTCCTGCGCTATGGATTTTTAAAACACACGCCCGCTTTTATCGGTTTCCAGTAACTTCATTTTGTTTGCTACATTGCCAGACAAAAATGGATATAATTTCTGAACTATTAAAGATACATGCATGAAATTTAGAACACACATTCTTTAGACTATTAGGAAACTTTTCTCTGTAACAGAATTTTGTTAATTGATTTCATTTAAAAAATACGTCCGTTTGTTTGCAGGAAAGGAAATCAGAAAATTGTTATTAAATTTTAATTGTTTATTTTACAGACTTAGGGAATAATATCAAAATTCTGTTACAGACAGTTTGTAGAACATACTTTTGCAAATACCTTGCAGAAACTGTTTGAATCTGTCTTTAAAAACGGTTTAAATATATCGTTTTTAGTACAATCCTGCATTGGGTACGTTTTTTTTTCTTTTCAAATTTGGGTCCCCAAATAATTTCTTTTTTTTTTTTCAAAATTATTTTTATTTGGTTGAGTTGCCACAGCTATGAGCTCTCTACATACAAAAAATTAATATTTTACACCAAATAGGAAAAAAAAGGTTAAATAAATACCATCCTCTCCCCTTAAGTGATGCTGTTAGTAGAATGACATTATGTGCTGATATTGTTACTATTATTACTATTATTATTATTATTATTATTATTATTATTATTATTATTATTATTGTTATTGCTATAGTATTATCATTATCATTATCATTATCATTATCCGATTTTAATGGTAATTTTCGACCCAATATGTTCCAGACGGCGTTCCTGGAAGTTGTGATCCCTCCAGATATCATATACGAAGAAACGTCAGGGGACCTGATGGTTCCCGAGGGAGGATCCGCCAAATTGGTGTGCAAGGCACGAGGCTTCCCGAAGCCGCGGGTCGTCTGGAGAAGAGAAGATGGCGGCGAAATAATACTCCGTGGAGGCCCCTCCACCAAGACACGTGGTTAGTTTTCTCTTCAGATTACTGTACGACCACTGAAACCTAATAATGGGAAATGGACAATGGGAGAAATAGGAAATCACGAGATGTCCCAAGTACACAATCTGAAATACAGAAAATTTGTCTGTGTAGAATTTTGTTCAATAAATATTAAACCGACTTTCTCCTAACTAAACAAGAATTAGGAAATATTCTTTGCAGACATTTTAGAATCCGTGGTGTAGAAAATAATTTTAGCACAGTTTTGATTGGGTGGCTGAAATACAAGCTTGTATATTGTATCCAAGTTGAAAATACACAGCAGATATACAGGGTTGTTTCCGATCTCTGATAACGAATTTGAATGACATAATGTGCGTCAGGAGTCACACGAGAGCTGAACTGGTGCGAGGTGACAGACCAGTAGTGAGTGATCTCAAAGTCAGAGTGCACAGCGACTCACAGCAGAAATTTCCAAGAAAAACGAGCTTTTATGGGATAGGTACATTACGACCCTTTGCAATGCTAAATACAATTAAGTGAAAATAAAATAATCCTGCAATAAACGAAGTTTCGTTATTTCCTAGAAAGGCATCTTCTGTGTACTTAATAAGATTGGTAAAGCTCGAATGGAATTAATTTGTATCATCTCGAGGGGTGCGGCGGCTTGTGACGGGGGTGGATTTGCTTGCTTTTTCCACTCTGGAATTAATCCCATCCAGTCTTATTAGGTACACACAAGACGCCTTTCTTGGAAATAACGAAACCACGTTTTTTTGCAGGCTCCTGTGATTTTTACGTACCTGTACTTGGCATCGGAAACAGTTGTTATGTACCCCTCCCAAAAAGGCTCGATTTTCTTGGGCATTGCTACTGTGGTACATCGTGCACTCTGGTTATGAAATCACTCACTACTGGTCTGTCACCTCTCGCCGCAATTCAGCTATCGGTGTGATTCCTGACGCACATGACGTCATTAAAATTCGTTATCAGAGATCGGAAACAACCCTGTACGGTGTGCATTCTTTAGTTTATTTTAGTTGTGCCAAGGGTATTGGAGACAGTCCCTTTCTATCTAAACATCGTATACATGTTGTAGTTCTGTTCAGAGGAGATATCGTGACTGGTGGGCAATATAACATTTTTAAGCTTTTATCTAGAGACATCTAGGAATCATAAAGAAAGATAATTAATCTCTAGATTCATGGAAATATTTCTCCTCTTGATGCAGATATATATTATCATCCATCATCTTCTTCTAGTTAAGTATTATACCATGTGGTCTGTTATAGTCTCATGCTGTCTTTTAGCCGGACGTCCAGTAGATATCTTCCCTCCGGAACGATATCTCAGGATCTCCTTGGGGATTCTTCTTCTGTTTATTCTTTTAACCCTTTGCAGCATAGTGGTTGTTCAGAAGAACCACCGTTCTTTCTTTCTTTCTTTCTTTCTTTCTTTCTTTCTTTCTTTCTTTCCTTCTCTACAATTATAGCACAGATGTTCCACCATGCAACCATCCCTTGAGGATACATAGAGGTGCCATCTTTGTTTAAAATTGTGTGCACAGTTAAAATTCTGAAAAAAAAGTGATCGAAACTTTCTTATGATCCGTGATATGAAAAACATAAAAATAACATTTGTGCCTCAAAGGGTTAATGGTCTCTCCATTTTTTTTCTTAGTTTTCCAATGTATTCTAACGCTGACTCTATCTCAAGTTATTCCAAGATGTCTCCATTCTTTTTGAGGTTCCATTTTGAGTAACCAGCAGTCAGTCTCATAGCTAAACCACATTTCTGCTGCAGTAATTCTAGAGGCGTTGCATTTTCTAACTGTCCATACTTCCCTACCATAAGCCAAGATATGTCGGACTAGAATTTTATAACTTTGATTCTAATATGCTTCTGTATTGAAGATGGTCTCATTACTGAATTTATTGTGCATAGTGTTTCTATAAATTTTATAATTTTATTTGGAATATCTATATCATTTGTGTACCTAAGTGAATAATCAAGAAAGTTAAATGAATTAACTTTTTCTAATAAATTATTATTAACGCATATATTACTCAGTATTGGGTTTTTACCTTTAAAAGTTAAGACTTTAGATTTCGCCTGACAAATTTTCATGTCATAAGTTTTGGATACTTTAAAATCGTGCAGTGCTAATATTATTAGTGATTATTATTATTAAGTAGTCTGTCAAACCATAGCTGCTGATATTTCGTTTATCAGCCTCTGTAAATATTCTTTTGTCTTTCATATTCTTAAAATTTGCCAACGATTCTCAGCTTCGTTATTATTTTAGTATACATACATAGAACTCTGTCTGCCATTACTCCTAGAACTGTCTTGTTTACATTTATAATTTCTTTTGTATGTTATTTCAGACTTTGTAATTTGTTGATTTCTGGCCGCCTTTCGTTAAGAATCCTTTTAGTTTCAAACACCTATTTACATTGTCCAATTCTTCTGCTTTTTATAACGAAATATTAAAAAAAATAGACAGATATGTGCGTTTATTCATTGAAGAATAGTATTGTAACATAACACAGAATTCAACATTACAATTGCTGATTATCATATCGGTTAGTGTATGTGGGTATATTATTATTGTCCGAAATTGAACGAAATATTTTCTTGTAGGCTATATGTTCAAAATTTATATTTCTTTTTTCCTGCTACTTATTTTTCTCTGTCCAGTGTTATACAGAGTGTTAAAAAAAGTATCTAATATTTTAGGAGGTGGTAATATGCATCAAAACAAGAAAATGTCTAATAAACATGGGTCCTACAACACATAATTTCTGAGATCTGAACACTTGTTCATAGGAGCTGCTCAATGTCACGTCCATTCATGGCAATGCATTTCTCTGCCCTTCGGCGTAAGGAATCACGCACTCTTTGAAATTTATTTTAATACGTTAATATGAAAGTCCTGATGACGATCCCCAGTTAATCTCTGTGGTAGAACGTATGGTCCTATTAATCTGTCACCAATAACGCCTGCCCATACGTTGATTGAGAATCGGTGCTGATGCGTTGTTTCTTCAACTGCATGGGGATTTTCATCAGTCTACACATGCTGATTATCAAAATTCACAACACCATCTCTACTGAACCCCGCTCATATCCTTAACCAGACTTTTGTTTTCAGTATTCCTTGCGGTGTATCAGTATTCTATGCCAGGGGTGTCAACTACGGTATGATTATCTGGTAGTCTGCTGTATTGTAAGACAGAGAAATGCATTGCCATGAATGGACGTCACATTGAGCACCTCCTATGAACAAGTGTTGAGATCTCAGAAAGTTTGTGTTGTAGGACCCATGTTTGTTAGATATTTTCTTGTTTTGATGTATACTATCACCTCCTAAAATATTGGATACTTTTTTAACACCCTGTATATTTAGATTTATCTAAATTAATTTTTAATTCTGTTGTTTTGCATTATATAAATTACCCTTTATAAAATAAACAATTCAAATTTCATTGGGACAAGGACTACGAGTAAAAGCAGACAATAGTTTCGAACAAACCGTCCAGTTATAACTCTGCATAGTGAAAAGGGCACTATTATGCATGTGTTACAAAATTAAGTGAAATTTGAAACTCACTTGGAAAATTGAAAGAAAAAAAAATTAAAAAATGTAAACATCAATTTACATACGTTAATGATTTCAATTACTGAGGTTGTTTCATGAACTCTTACCCAACTATGAGAAATTTTAAACTGGAAACAACTGCTGTTTACAAATTAA
This sequence comes from Periplaneta americana, assembly GCF_040183065.1. Classification (NCBI taxonomy): domain Eukaryota; kingdom Metazoa; phylum Arthropoda; class Insecta; order Blattodea; family Blattidae; genus Periplaneta; species Periplaneta americana. The sequence goes on along the minus strand of NC_091133.1, from coordinate 67,580,781 downwards.
AAAAATATTTTGTATGTCAAGTACTGTATTTTTCTAGCCACTTTTAATCAATGAAGAGCACTTTATAAGCTTAAATCTATTACTTATTTCAGTGCCATCGGTGGAGGGGGAAATGTTGTCGCTAACAAAAGTGACGAGATCAGAGATGGGTGCCTACTTGTGCATCGCGGCCAACGGTGTTCCTCCCTCCGTCAGCAAGCGCATGATGGTTCACGTCCATTGTAAGTACGAACACTCTGTATATATTTCTAATTGTTGAATATCTGATAGAGTTGGTGAATTTGTCAATTGATGGAAAACTGCATTTATTTAGAATATTTAAATATTCATGGACATATAAGTCACTGTGATAATTAAGCTGCGGATTTATGCCTATATGCCTATTTTAATCCTTAATCTGAAGGTGCAAGGTTTTAGGTTACATATCCATTTTAAGGCATTGTGAGTATAATATGCGAATTCTATAGTGCCTATAATTGCCTATTTCACTAGGAAATGCCTATTTGCTTATAAATACTTAAAATTTGCCTAAACATCCGTATTATATATTATTCTTGAATTTATTGATCATTCTATCGATATTTTTTTTAATCTGTATTTGTTTCTTTTTTATCCAGCATAGGACAGTGATATAGAACTATCGATAATTCTGTGTGTTACGTTTTACTGTCACCAGAGCACAGAGAAATCTAATAATTTAAAATCAACCAATAGGAAAAAAATGTATTTCGAAAGCCGCATGAATCATTGGTGGTAGTTGACTAGGGTAGTTGTTTTAAATAGTGTATTCGTTTTGTGAGTTTGTGAGTTGAGTATGGAGTTGCGTTTTCTGCTGGAGTATACCGTGGAGATATGCCAAAGCAAAAGTCATCAGAAGCACTGATAGGAAAATACATTGACAGTACTGTGTTCCCACTGGTTTGGTCCCCAGCAGAGATTGGATCACTGAAGTATTACCCCATCACTTCATGTGAAGTGGAAGGGAGTTTCTCCCAATTTAAGAACATGCAGACAATAAACATCAGTTCTCATTATAACATTTGGACGAAAATTCAGTTATTCACTGGCATAATGACATTCCTATAACAACTAGTGTATAATGCTACGCTATGGTTGTATTAGCCATTAAGAATTAGAAATTGTTAGTGCCTTTTTAAGTGCCTATTTTCGAATTTTGAATGCCTATTTTGCCTACATATTTCAACTGTTTTTAGTGCCTAAAAATCCGCAGCTTGGTGATAATGAACCAGAACGGCCAATGAAAAGCGTAACATTTAATTGCTCATTTGTTAATGTTATTTATTATTTATGGGGGTAATATTGGTGTTACGGATGACGATAACGACGAGTTTAACGATATGCATTAGTGATCTAAAATATTTCATTCTCATAAACTACAGTAGATTGAAAGTTGAATTTATTTTTGCGGTTGATTGGAAGGAAAATGCGTTAAGTTAAGAAATTTGGAGTGGGTAAAGGATGGAAATTGTGTGTGTATATGTAGGTAGAGACGTTGACGAAGCCAGAAAGTCTTTGCGCTTGAAGAATCTCCTCTTCTTCTTATACCGAAGAGAAGTAAAGATGGAACTTTGTTGTAAAGTTTTGCACACCGACCCAGAATGCGTATGCATGAGAAAATACAAATAGCGCGTTATTTGCTGCGCGGCGGCAGCGCGCACTGTTTCATATACTTTCTGGCAAAGAGGCTTATAGAAACTTTCAATGTTCTTAAGCTTTGTAGAATCTGTAATGCTTCAAGCAACTGAGAGACAATGCTGCTGCCAATGTGCCGGGTAAAAACTTGCCAGTCTGCAAGACATTTGATTATACCAGGAGGGAAGACTCTCCGAGTTGTTGTTGCAGCAAAGAAGAGAGAGTGAACATTTTCAAAAGAGCCCTTGTTTTATTAAAATAATACATTTCTTGTAGACCTGCTCACAGATCAGGATACCAATTTTTTTCTCCCCTTTAAAAGTTAGGCTTTCAAGAGTTCGTCATCTTAGCAAAGAACAAATACTCCTTTTATAGATCCGGATTCATTTCGTGGTATTAGGAGATTAATTATAAGGGCCACAGCTCGAAAATTAAGGGGGAAGAACAGCAAGTAAGAGATATGCATTCCCCCCCTCCCAAGATTAGCAAACTAATTGTCTATAGTTCGAACAGAAATCTTACCACATCTCTTGTTGAAAAAGAGGATCTCCATTTAGAATTAATTATCTCTTGGACTTCACTAATGTTAGGGTCACAGCATTTGTTCGAAATGCTGCTCGTTTACACGAAACCTTTCTGGCATTATTTTTGTACTCATTCATTCATAGTTGTGTATCCAAGAATAAGTTCTTCGCTGCAAACCTAGCATTCTCCAATCTTCTTTCTTGTCTTCGACTTTATCTCCGGATATAATCAATATATATTAATTTTGTCTATCATCTGATATCTTCTTCTGCCCCGAACTTTTTTCCATTCATATTCTTTAAATCTTGAATTCATTTTTGAAAAGTTCCAATAAGTCAAGTAATAAATAAATCAAAGAGAATGCTATTCATCATATGACATATCTTTAATGCAAATTATGCAATTATAAATTTACATTGTATTTTAAATTGTTAACGTTTTCGCCATTCAAATGTGGCATCTTCAGACATTCATAATTAAAGATATCTTATGAAAAGACATTGCAAAAGTTAGAATTCGTGACCGTTCGACGTTTCACCCGAGCGTCGGTACATCGGTAAACCAAACCGATAACAACTCTGTACATTTTGTTTGCCTAACTGAACATACGAATAAAAGAACTAGTTAAGTCTCTTGGAACGTAGTGTTCGAAAGAATTGTTTTAAATATCCGTAGGTAATCGATGAATGTATAATGTAATATCTCGTATTATTTATAACGATTTTGTCTATCGATGCAACAAACGTTCAAACTTCCACTGTACGAAAGCAGAACCAATTGAGGGAAAATTTGCCTGATTGGAAACTTTGTTTAACACAAGACAGCGAGAGATTGAGAGATTGACTGTATTATCTAATCAGACTGTAGTTTCTGTTTCGAAAAATTATAATATATCCATAACACTGTAAAATCCTCTGATTGAGATTCTGGCTGATATGTACCTCTATTATCAGGCAATACATCCCACTTGACGATGTGTGTCAGAAGAAGAACAATTGTTTGTATACATCTGAAGTCTGATTAGTGTAACATGTACATACCGATTATATTTAGTCCTGACAGCTCAGCGACGCGAAAGAGGTGAAGTAATAGGAGTAGTGGAGAGAGCTCCGGAGTATAGATAAGGACGAGCGATCAGTAAAGAACTGCAGTACACACTGGAAACACACCGCTCTACCGCACGCGTCACACCCGATCGCTCTGAATGCAAGCGATTGACTAACCCAAACACCCGTTGGCGTAGCGTAATGGACTAGCCTGACCCAGGCGCACATTGTCGGCGACTGTCAGTACTAAATAATCGTACTATAGCTAATCGGCGATGTATGCAATGGAGGAGGAAAGAAACTGGCCACTCCACTCCATTATTCCGTGACTTAGTTGCTTCATAAGTGGTGCTTTTTGGTATCACTTGTGAGGTTCAAACTTGTCTTCGGACAGTTAACTAAACAACAAATACATTGTAAAAATATTTACAATTTCGACACACGTCTAAAAATCGCGCGCGATCTCTAGAAGCACGATATTTGGTCTGGCTGCTTTTGATAAGTTTCGTAAGCGTAAACGAGCTACACATTAACTTTCAGTGCTCAAACCTCCCTACTTAATTAATTTGTCTGTAATAGAGTAGAGCCTCTATTACAATAGAGAGTAAAAATTGTACTTTCTTAAAACATAAAAATAAAAAATAAACATGAAAAAAGAGATAGATAAAAATAAAATATACAGGTATAAATACAAATGGGAAATGAAAAACGTAAAATGCAGATATAAATACAATTCAAAAATAGAAATAATAGAATGAAAATATTGATAAATACACATGCAAATAAAAGATGTAAATGTGTGTGTCTAATGCCTAACCACTTCACATTGTGTGATTCGGGTTCCGCATACTGCGGATAGATGGCAGGACTGTGACCCATTTTCAAATTGCACACCACTTCGGCGGGCCACGTTATGCATGATGTGTATCTGTGAAGAGTTATGTCGTGTACTACGGTCAGTGTATGTGATTGTAAAAATGAATACTATAGAGTAACTAATAGATAGCAATACTATTTGAAATTATTACTTGCAATATTTTAATACGAAGAAGTTTATATTTAATGTAAGAAATGCTTAAATCTATATCCCATATTTCACACATTTAATTGAATTTAGAATACATTTTTAACAATGTGAAGTTTTATGTGATGAGGGATTTGATTTCTTGTAGTGTAACAATGAAATTGACGATTTCTTAAATTTGAAGTCGAACACTAAGCTGCATTTGTTACAAAAAGAAAAAATTTCCCAAATAATCGGACTGAAATCCATTTCTTTATGATATATTTTACTGAACTGCAACCGAATACGAAAACTACTCATCCTGTCCTCAAATTTATTAAATGTTATTATATCTTTTTTATACTTATGTACGTGTATTATTTCAGTCTATTTGTATTTTGTATTTATCTTAATTTTTTATATTTGTTTACTTACACAATGTAAGTAAATTTAATTTAATTAAAAAATTGTCACCTCCAAGAATCGCTCTATATATTAAATAAATTTATACTCAACAAGGATTCCAGTTTCGCCCACGAATTATATTTCCTCCCACGTTTTCCCCGTTGTTGCAATTTTTCTTAGATTTATTTGAAAAAAAAAAAAACAGAAAAGAAGAGCGGTTCTTTGTATATTCACTTTAGCAAGAACACAAGCACAGAGTTGTATTTCCGAAGTGTCTTTCCTTGATTACTGTCTCAATATACAGGTCACGTAAAGTCCGTACACCCCCTTCCTCCTCTTGGATATAGGCTCGAACAAGACGTGTATATGATTTTTTTATAAACTAAGAAACCTTCAAAAGGGACATGCCATGCATAACGAGACCCTATCTGAGGAGAAACTTTGAAGGCAAAGCCAAGTGCATCACAGAAGACTCGGAAAGAATATCCGAAGAAGTTAAAAAATAAAAAGAAGCGAGAATTCTTACAGTTCTTTTTATCTTAAAATGAATTCTCTGTAATTGGTCCAAAGCATTCAGTAGAAGACATAGAGATCTTGAAGAATAAAGAAATGTGGGCGGAGGGATGCGGTGATTAACTGGGGTTTTCTTGGAGAAGATTTACAGGCCATCTTCATTCAACCGAGGGTGTTCGGAAATATTGGCGTCCAAAAGTTGTATCTTAGTGGCATGCAGATGATGAAATATATTGTGATGCTAGAAGATTTTAATAAGATTTCGAGATTTTCACAGGCACACACAACTTCAACATTTCTGTTAACAAACATTTTTGGATTTTAGTATTTTGTAAGTCTGTATATGCACTGCATTTTTTCATAAATTATTTTTAATATGAATATCAGTAATTTCTTCCGAAAATATACACGTTCTATTCAAACATAGCGTGGGGTTATTTTATAAAGTTTTATAATATTGAATTAATTCATTAGATTTTTACATGTTCATATAAATTGAACTATATCAGTTTTCGTGATCATAAAATATATATTTTTTTGTGCGAGATCGTGCGTATTTGCTTGTTTTCCGCACAGAACCAATACGCGGTAAGTGTGAAATACCAGATTCAGTATTCCCAACGTAACACACATAACAATTTCCCTCTTCTTCCCGCTTAAGCGCGATATTCATTTTACTGCTTCAGGCTTTTAACATATTATTTTTAGAGACGTTTAACATAGTAATAATTATAAATTGGAAACTTACCACTGCAATTTCACCTAAATTGCAATGTTAATTATTGTTTTTAAATATTTGCAAAAATTAAGTAAAGTCTACTACTCCACGAAACTTATTGCATTCCTGATACAAGTAACATTAAGGAAGCCGTGAAAAAGTCAACGAGATTCCAGATGCCGATGTTATTACTGCAATATGTTATATAAATAATATTGTTAAAATATTAAAATAAAAAATAAATCATTACATAACCTTACCGTTTGTTTTAAGTTCGCATTTATAGACTGGGGGAAAAAAAGACAGACGTATATCACGGCCTGCTGGAGTATAGTAAATACAGAAAACATTTTATAGCAACAATGTTGAAGAAAGATATTTTGGTTTTCCGAAGTTGCCGTCATTAAACAGAAACCAACATGGAGATTTCATTGCAACTAATTAGAAATTCGTCTTTCAGGTATGTAATAAACGATCTTCGCACAAAATAATGTACGATACACGAGAGGTATGTTTGTTTTCATGTTCTCGGAAATTAAAAAGGCTCAACTACGTTTCGCTTTTTCACTCTTTTCCTCGACCATGAAAATGTCAACATACCGCTCTTGTAACGTATATTACTATTTCCATGCTGCCAAACCGTGTGTGTTAAAATTGCATATTTGGTTTATTTGCTATCCACTGTAAATTCTTGTATAATTATTTTGGTGGCTTAAAATAGAACCCAATAATAGCTTTCGAGATTCAAAAGCAAATTATGACTTATTATGAGTATTTTAGCTAAAAATAAAGAATTGTACATTACGAACAGCTATATGTATAGTAAAAATAATAACTTTTCCATACCCTACATATTCATTCTTTAATGTTCGTTATCATTAAGAATAATATTATATCTATTCGCTTTGAAGTGCACAGCACTCAGGGGCGCACGCGAAGAGGGGTTACCGGTTTTGAATCCCCATTGAACTTAAAAAAAATTAAATGTGTTTCAATACATCAACATTTGTCACTTTCTAAACGTCGAGGCGGACTATGGTCTTGGTTAACCCTCTGCGATTGTCTGACGTGGATGAAGAATATTAAAAAGTGAATACATTTCTAATTTCTGGATGACGAGAGTTCAATTTTTCAGGAATAACACGCTTCAAAAAACTGTATGATACCCTCTTGTTTAAGATCTGGCACAAGTCTGTATACATACTGTATAGTGAAATCGTTTTTGATACACCTAATATTTTAACATCATTTGTTGCATTAGTACCCACAATGGCTGGTCGTTTCATTTTTCTACGTGAAACTACCTGTGCCCAACTTTCATTATTATTTCTTACAAAATTGTTTTGCAAACGTACACTGGGTTCAGATTACTGAGTCACGTTTATAGAGTTTTCAATGTAGGTTTTTATCAGATTTTAACCCTGAGATTTTGTTATCCTGAGAATTTCCTTTTTTGCCCCTAACGGACATGGGTGTCCTGAAATGGATAATCTAAACAATTGTCAAATCTAAAATCATTTTCCAAACATTTTTAAGAACAATTTTCATGTTTTGATAGTAACACTTGAGCGTCTTAATTTATTAAACAAGTTTTTTAATATGCATAAAATGCTCGCTATTGCGTAGAAAAGAATCACTTTGAATTTTTAAACTGTGCGCAAACAAATCGCTTGGGATGTGATGTGTTTCACAAGTTCTGGCATGTCTGATGAAACCAAACACTGCTCCTCAGGCAGGAAATCCATGATTCCCGATGACAGTTATCTGTGCACCTCCTTTTGCAAGAACCACGACGTTTTTCTTCCTCGTCGTTATCTTCTGCTTCATCTTCATTTTCTTCAGCACTGTCATCGGTAATGCTCTCAAGGACCCGCTTCTTTGTCTTCTCGTTTGTCGTATTTTTTTTTTCTTTAAGTTCGGCAAGAAACTGTTAGGTATCTTGTTTTGGTTATTTGCCTTTTCTATTTGATTGGTCTTGTTCTTGCAGTGACTGAAACATTTTCTTTATGACCTCAACCACAGGAGAAATATTGTTCTCCGAATTGGTAGGCCTACTTGACATCTCGACAGATTCATTCTGAATTCCCGATGGACCAGGCTGTGAAATATTAGTCTCTAGGGGTGCTATTCATAGACATTTCGCTAGCCCGTACTACAAGCGTGCAAAAATAACCTCGGCTATCGATTGGTAACTTGTACGGGATTCATATGATATCATATCGCTAACACTGGTTTATGAATACGAAAAACGTTAGTTCGCTAATCGTCCACCGGAAGCCCGCGCTAGGAATGTCTATGAATAGGGCCCTAGATCAGCGTTTCTCAAAATATGGTCCGCGGACCACCTGTGGTCCTCGAGTTCTGCCCTCGTGGTCCTTCAAAAAAGACAGAAGAAAAAGTAAAATTCAAACGAATTGCGTATCACACTATAGCTGAAAATCTCAGAGTTTGGAAATAGCACATGGCAATCACCTTTCACTTTTTCTCCCAGGACTAATATTTTATGAAATTTCTTACTCTACCCGTCTACCCACTTCCAACTCTACTCTCAGCAACAAAAGAAGAATTTAAAGCACTATGAACGTGGCGTTTCCCTGCACATCTGATGCTGCGCCTGTAACCCAGCCAGGGACCATCCGATTTGATAACAGAGGAACGAACCTTTTCATGTACTGATGACTTAATAGTTTTGCCGATACCCAATATGCACATTGAAATGGGCACGTACTGTACGTCGTATACCAATAATAGAACGTGCCAAATTGCATCTTTAATTGTTGAAAATCGGGCAAGTTTCTGCATTATGTTTTTTTTTTACTTCTTTTTCCAGATGACGATATAAGACATTTTACACTCCGTCTATTTTAAAATCCGACTGGTTTACTTTTTACACTTGCGTGTTTCGTCTCTTAAGTGCCGTTTCAATTTCGCGGGTTTCATACACTCATTTGAAAGCACTTCGTAACAAACAACGTACCGAGGTTTTGGTTCACTCTCATTGCCACACCAAGTAAATTCAAGTTCCAAATAACTCTTGTCATATTTACGAAATTATTTTTTCTTTAAATAGCTACCACTAGGATTAGATATTTCTTTAATGACACTATAATTAATAGATTTCTTCACACACACCTTCTGAACTATTAGCACTGCCTAAATGAAGCGTATCATCATGTTCCTTTCTTTTCAAAGATCCGCATCAAAGCCAGTTTTCCATTATTTATAATGGGCACTACTTAACAGAGACATGGGCAACTACTAGCGTGTACCACATGAGAAGGATTTGGAACAACTAACTGCTAACAAGCAAGTGATGAATAAACAATGCACAGAATTTGTTATGATTTTCTTGTGGTTGGCTACAAAAAATATAATTACAAAAGTATTATAATTAATTAATTCTGTTTTAAAATATAAGTATACTGGTATTAAAATATTCTTCAAAAATTATAAATTTGCTTTCAAAGGGAACAAGAGTAAGGTGGTCCGCGGAACTGATCAGACTTAAAAAAGTGGTCCCCACTTCAAAAAAGTTTGAGAAACGCTGCCCTAGATGATTAGGTTCACAATTAAGAGCATTGTTATCTCCCACCATCATTTCCATTAGAATTTTGCTCCTGTTGGTGGGCCACATTCCACTGACTTCTAAACCACCTACGATATTGTTCGCCAAATAATGGAAATTTCTACACGTCTGCACGAGGCACAATAAATCCGTATTCTGAATATTATTACACTGTAACTACATATGTAATGTTTAATTACAATAAACTTCAAGTAAATAATCCTTCACTTACCTGAGACGTAAATTATTTCCTTCTTCTGTGCACAAGGAACGTTTACTTTCTTCCAGTTTCGTCCGACAACTACAGAAAATAATTTTTCTTGGTAACGTGGTGGACTCTATCTATTGGTTCTGTGAATGAAAATATTCTTAGAGACCTACTTGACAACTTCGCTCATCTTCTGAACAAACTGTATAACACAAAAACAGCTAAAATATCCACTACCGGGTCATTATCCAAGACCGGGCATTTACCTTATATAGAATAGAACGAGCAATGACCCCAAGAACTTGTCTTTTAATGTTAGGTTAATTACACGGTCTGCAATTTACAGTTGTAGCTTTGAAGGTACAACCACAAGTTCCACGGATAATGATGGCGAAAATGTTTTCAATACCATTTCTTTTTCTTTGAAATCACTTTAGTCCGCGGTTTAAAAACCGTCTGTGGTGTGATGTCAGTTCCGTTTCCAGATTCTTCAGGGAAAGTAAAAGCATTATTTCTTTCAATACAGATATTTTTATCATATTACTATGCAATTTTTTCCCTTATGTGCGAAGGCAGCAGATAAAGTTATTCTGCACTGCAATCTTAAAATCTAACGTGCTAACTGATCCCGTGGGAGGAATAGATTAGGAGAGAGTAACATCTAAGTTGGGGATTGATTTTCAGTGCCGCAGATACCATATAAACATGTCAGACCGTTCTCTAGTAGTCATTAGTTTGAAATACCAATCCCTGTTGCGAAATCAGATCGCTTTCTAGACTTACTGACGTCGTTTACCGATCCGAGGTTGTGAGTTTCGTAGAGAGAAAGTTCACATGCCTGGAAATCTCCATTTGATTACAGAGGATCGTCCGTTATTCCAGGCCACATATTTTAAATAAAATGAAAATAAATGTATTGTGAAATTAAGAATGTAGAATGGAATTATAAACTTTAAGAAAACGGGAGGACTCCGAAAAGACAGTCATCTTCCCATCTTGTCCAGTACAATTATTGCAACAGTCAACGCTAGGAATCGACTCTGAAATCCGTAGAATAATAAGTCCGCCTTTGTGCTCTGTGGTACAGGCTTACCGTCAATGAAGAAAGTTTTAAACATAAGAAGCTCTGCAAAGAGTGCGTTGTCTTCTTCTCAATACCAGTTAGTATGCACAACTCCAATGTTAATTATTGAACTATCTGTTCACTTTCATCCCAGTATTACAAACTGTCTCCAATCTCTTTAGTCTTGTTACGAAGTGTTTTTAAAATAGCGTAATGCTATGAATGCATCCTTTGGTTTAATTAGGCAGTAACACGTCACTTTATAATAAAGATACAATTATGCTACTAGTGGATAATCTTGATGATTATGGCATGAGTTAGTCGAACTCACTATCGTTCGTCATAATAAGATTATCCGCGAGTTAGATACAACTCTTTATGGCATCTTAGCATTATAAATTGTAGGAAATAAATTATGAAATAATTCGGCATCCATAGCTGACAAAGCCTTCATAATGTTTGTATCGATTAATTGCGTCTGGCATTGGCATTGAATAAAGGGAAATGGATGACCTTGCAGGTATTACAAACTCTAGTTATACCTTAGATATCAAATTTTATATTACAAATGTTCCTTTATTTTGTTAATATAGTTTCTCTGAACCACAGAACTGTTTTATGTGATATTACAAAAGTGATAAACGTTCCGGTATTATTGTACGTCATAGCGAATACGTCATTGCTATTATTGGCACGTCCATTAATTAATTAATTAATTAATTAATTAATTCATTCATTCATTCATTCATTCATTTTATTCCATAGATCTTACATGAGCAATGAAGCTTTAAGATGTGGAACAAGTCAAAATTTTACAATATTACAATAACAATTTTTACAAATTTTTATAGTTTTACAATTTAGTAATTTTCTACAATTTTTACGATTTTGTGCAATTTTTTACAATACTTTGGCGAGATGTAGTGAGATGAGGTGATGTCCGAGGATTCGCCAAAATATTACCCGGCATTTGCCATTTGGTTTGGGGAAAACCTCGGAAAAACCCAGCCAGGTAATCAAATCAAAGGGGGGTAATATAATCAAAGGAGTTGATGCCAACGACTCGCCATAGACCATCCATAATAAGCCCATTATGCACGATATTGGCTATAGTAACAATCTGTTTATAATGCTAGGATGGCATAAAATATCAAACTCTCTTTAGAATAATAACAATAATATATAAAGGTTAAGTAGTAATTATAATCAGTTGAAATTTTGAGAGATTTCAATAGTAGGGTCTGCCAGTATTTTTGCATTTTCAGTAGATATTCGTAAATTCAGAGTGTGAATGCGCTGAAATTTTCTCCGGAGCTTCGAAAGCAGCTATCAGGGGATCTGAATTTCATATAAATTATTTAAGTTTATTTTTAATTTAATTACGGAAAGTTTAATTGAAAGGTAATACGGGACTCATCGAATCCATATAATAGTGTGAAACGTTTATAATGTTCGTGATTGTTATTGTGAGCATGACTGGGATTTTAAGGATGTTCGGGACTTGAAATAAAATATTGATATTTCTTTTTATTTCTGTCTTTATCTTCCCACATTTAAATTTAACAAAGAGCAGCCTTCATTTTAATTTCTTTACAATTACTTCCGAATCCCAATAGGCCTAGTCTGGATACAACAATGCAAATGACACTCGAAGCGATTCACGCTTCAATATAACGCCAGTGAGTTTTTTTGAAACTATAATGAATAATGTGGCAGAGAAATGGATTCATTCAGAAATTAATATCACAGTTAAATACTCTAGAATTATACTGTGTTAAATTAATCATTTGAGTCTTTGTGAGCCCCGTATTTTTTAATCACAACTAGTTGTGCACGGATAATAATGAATTAATTTATTTATATCCCCTTTATGTTTCATCACGGCTGGTTGGATTCGAAACTATTTTGTTTTAACCACATAATAATTTCAGTTATCCAAGCCCTAGTTTAATTAATTACGTCACTATATGAACAGAAATTGTGACGATATTTCTAAAATGTCGAAGTCATAACAGTTAAATGTAAAAAAACTCAATTATAATTAGGAGAAATTTCTTGTTTTCAGTAATATTGGTACGGATCTCTCTACTTTGAACCTTGAAATTGTGTAGCAAAACGAACAACGTTTAGTATATATACCTATAAGCGATAAATATATATATATATATATATATATATATATATATATATAAACTTTTACTCTAAACTTCTCAGTAAAATGACATAGTCATACCAAAGCATAGTATATCTTTCAGGTACACATAGAATTAATGTTGGTTATGATTTTAAAATAATAACAATAATTGAAGACTTGAAGTTAATAGGGTTGTAAGTGCCGCATTTGTTAAAATTTTATTGTGTTTTTACTGGAACAACAATTTATGTATTTAGCTCTACAATATAAGTAAGAATCAAATTCCGGACTGGATTTTTTATTGTTTCATGAGGTGTTTTTAGATGGTAGGACGTGACAATAGCTTCAATGTATATTGATATATTGTATATGTACAGTACGTTCATAGCTCGGCCGTACCGCGGCGGCCTTGGACTGTGTGAAGATTGGCGCGCCTGCCGACAGAGTTACACGCAAACGACCGGAACGGTCCGGCCGAGCTACGAACGCACTGTATATTGACTCATTTTACATTCTCCTAGCAAGTTTGAAAATGACACCTTGACATGACATCGGTTTATTTACTTATTCGTAGTTATTGTAGGTTAGTGTATATTGATACGAATAAAAAAATAATAATTTGCTATTAATTCGAACTTTGAATATTTCGAGTTTTTAAATTTTCCTTAGAATTCGAATTTAAGAGAGTCCACTGTAATTTCAAATTTTTGGAAAGTGAATAAAAGTACACAAGACTAACTTAAGTTACAGATATAGGGCAACGATATTGGCTTGTGAAACAAAATTTAAAGTGTTAATTTAAAAGAAAAGGAAGTTTTCGGGAACACAAGAAAAAGGTGTAAACCTTAAATTCGAAATAGGTTAGAGCAGCGATGTCAGACAGGGACTAAACGGAGCGGAGCGCTCCACTAGACTGGTTGCGTGCTCCGGTGTTTCCACAGACATAAGCAAGTTCAAGCTCCGATCTAGCTCCACAACCGGTATTGGAGCTTACAACTCTGACACTACTGGGTTAGAGCTTCTAGGCTGTTATGATGACTGTTCAGAAAAATCCCATAATTGTTTTTCTCTTCAGAATAATTTATTTCGACCTAAATAATAGATTCAGAATTTTAATGATTAACTACTATTTATGGTGATCATAAAATAAAATAATTAATTTTGAGGGAAAAATTGTTCCGGGGCCGGGTATCGAACCCGGAACATTTGGTTAAACGTACCAACGCTCTATCAACTGAACTACCCGGAAACTCTACCCGACACCGATCCAACTTTTCCCTCTAAATCCACAGACCTCAAAGTGGGCTGACAACCGTCAAGCAACCAACAGTGAGTGCACACTAACTCTGTGTGACTTAAATTGTGGTTTTCTATTAACGAACAGTGACGTGTATTATGCAAATCAAGCTTTCAGGTATAAATCCCTGTGAAGTTGATTTGAATAATTTTGAGGGATAAATTGTTCCGGGGCCGGGTATCGAACCCGGGATCTTTGGTTAAACGTACCAACGCTCTACCAACTGAGCTACCCGGGAACTCTACCCGACACCGATCCACTTTGAGGTCTGTGGACTTAGAGGGAAAAGTTGGATCGGTGTCGGGTAGAGTTCCCGGGTAGCTCAGTTGGTAGAGCGTTGGTACGTTTAACCAAAGGTCCCGGGTTCGATACCCGGCCCCGGAACAATTTTTCCCTCAAAATTATTAAAATCAACTTTACAGGGAGTTATACCTGAAAGCTTGATTTGCAGAAAATAATTAGGTTGTCTTAGACGCAAAAAGCTTGTTAATGGCTTTCGAATTCCAAAGTGAATTAATTTTACAGCTCTTGAACTAATAAACTGGTATGGACCATTGAAGGAGAGAAACGAAAACAATAATGAATAACAGAAAACTGAGTTATGAAAATTATCAGGATGACAGAACTAGATGAAGTCTAGGAAATTGAAAACGGCTACTATCCTACTAGTTTATAATAAAAATTTATCAGCTTCTCTCTACCAAATTTTAACCCACTAACCTGGGATCAAAGACGTCGCGTTACACATGCAAATGTTGCGTGTAGCAAGGAAAGGCTGTGAAAATATCGTAATCATTTTGTTACCAACATTATTACCTATATTTAATTAAAACGCTCAAAGTGGTCTGAAGGGAACAATTCGCAGACTTGATGGAAGCGGCGTGCCCTCCTATTAACAACACCATACTTGTAGTAGTTGCGAAACTATTTTTTTGATCCCGGCTCTTAGACCGGCAGTCCTGTAGCATATAGGAAGAAGGAATTCCAATAAGCGATAAGCGGGGGTAAAGTGGAAGAGGCAAACCCTCAGCTCACTAACCAGAGAAAACACGAATCTCTTCTCCTGCCGCATCAAAAGCCAAACTAGAAGACTCTACGTGCCCTCAGGATGGACCTATAGATAACCCTTTCCTTTTAGAAAACCAATATTTCTCCGCAAAGCAAGTTTATAGAGTTTATCTGCTGAAATCAATATGGAAACACAGTCCACAAAAAATTACCTTTGTACGTTTTTAATTAATACTATGCTTCAGTAAAACTTAGTATACAAAACGAAGTTTACTAATAATTGAGTCGAACTCATGAGTTACACTTAAAACACGATGTTCACCGAGTTTGATCCCCATCGTTAAATTGAATTATATTTTCTTGTAAACTAGATCGGAAGGGGAAAATCTTTCTCGAGGTTCTTCATGAGGTGAAAAAAAAATCATTGCCCTAAGAAGTGCTATGCAGATTGTTTATTATTTATTGTTAGTAAAATAACATATACAAAAATACAGACTTAATTCTTCCCTCAGAGAGTAAAGAGTCGTGCCCAGGGAGTTATCTAAACACAAACTCAACGCAAATAAAAATAATTACTTGACACAAAGTGGGTCAAGGAAAACAAATTCATAGGGATAAATTAATTAAAAAAAATACAATTTGAATTTTAACTATTTAACTCATACAAATACATATTAAACCAATATATATTCTTTAAAAATTAAATTTCTAACGATATTTTTTAAATTTTCTGGTACTAAATTTTCCAAATTTGGGTATTTTTCAATTATGTTCTTATATAACCTTGGGCCAAAGCAGGTACCATGGCTAAGAGCTGTGCTTGTGAAATACTTTGGTTCCTCTAGTCGTATAAAATTGGATATTTTAGTTCCATATTTATGATGATACAATTTGAATTTCTTGTGATTTTTATGTATGAAGTTTAATAAGGCAATATAAATGTGTAAGTTTCAGAACATTAAAATCAGTGAAAAAAAAGTTCGGATGAGTAATAAATTGGTTTGTTAAGGCATATTTTAATTATTATTTTCTGAACAAGTATTAGTGGAGTGAGAACAAGATGAATACAAACCCTTCAAAGTTTCTTTCGTGAGTGGAATGTACTAAACGATATTTCATACAAGTTGGGAGGATTCCCAAGGCATTTCTTTCCCCTTCTACTTGCCCTGAGTCCATCAATGACAAGACTGGTAGCTGTTACCTCTTATACCCGCACCCCCAAGCTGTACACACTAGCAAATAAAATATTAAAATAAAGCACATAAGTGAACATAAAATACAGTGTCACAGATGTTTGACAATTACATGTTAAGGTATATTTTTGTGTAATTTTTATATTTTCAACTAATAATTAATTACATTTAGGAATGTCAGTTTGAATTATGAAGTTAGGGGGAGCGACACAGTGCAGATTGTCTCATTGTGTATGCTGTAGAGTAGCAACTAGCGCTGGAGAAAACATTTATCTTCTGTTATCAGTAGCTTTTTAATGTACCACTTGATATACACAGCAATAAAATTCAATGTAAACGTTTAGTATGGACTTTCGAAATATAGAGTACTGGTAAACACTTTCAGAAATAAATTTGTCACTATACTGTTTTCGCTGTAAGAAAAATCCTAATGTAAACATAAGCACGTTGCTGTCATACCCGTGATTGGCTCCTAGTCGAAACACTCACACGACGCAGGAAAATATAGTTCGTATTTGGAAACCATAATCTTGTATTATTTGAAAATAAAAAATTGAATTCTAGTTGTTAAATACGATGAAACATATAACTTCACTCATATGTAAAATGCTATGTAAAAGAAAAACTAGTTTTATATATTATTATGTACAATGAACGCGGATGAATACCAAAAGTAACACCGCGGTAGTCTGTTCTTGTAACAAGCTGGCGTCACTTGAGCTCGTAGTTGTCATAGTATGGCTTCTGTATCCTCGGTGTGTGTGGTTATTAATCATAAGAGTGGAAATCCTCTCAAAAGCGGAAAAACAAATAGTCTTAAAGGTATATAATAAGTTATGTGATAATTTAATTGCAGTCATTATAAAGTAAATGTTTCCTAAGCAAACGAATGCATAGTAGTGAGGTTAGGCCTACTGGATGAGTAACGGGAAATGTTTAACAAGAGACAGAATGTACAACAGTAGGCGGGAACACGTACTGACAATCTATGGCGCCAAACAGTGGCCAATGAAGCCTCACTTCAGTCACGTGCTATTGTTTACATTAGGATTTTTCTTACAGCGAAAAGATTATATGTAGAAAGTCAATTATAGTCGAACGTTTGTGAGGTGGATAGTAGCATCTTCCCCTTCCACTATTGGTACGGAGCGTGAGTGGAGGGGAAAGCCTATCAACCAAACTGAAATGGGGTTTAGTTTATACATGCCCAGTATCAGTAGTTAGGTCCTTGCCGCATCAAAACAGCGGAGAACATGGTATGTGTTCACTAAACTTGTAGTTCAATGTGACCAGACACTGGACTCTGCTCATTAGGTATTCGATGTAACATAGGGTTGACTGTCATATGCAATGTTCCCTTGTTCGAATTGTCTTACCCTTATTATCCTTTTCCTTTTTGTTCTCCTTGTATTTCCCTTGTTCTTCATGTGTTATTATTCTCCTAGCCTTCCTTCTGTTTCCTTGGTATATCCTTATTATCCTTGTATTGCTCTTGTTCTCCTTGTCGTCCCTTAGTTCCTCTTACTTCCCCTTTCTTCTCCTTCCGTTGACAGAAATTTAAAATCATTGAGTAAACGATATTAATGAACATTGCTAACATGCATGCTGACACTTATTACCTTCACCGGGGCAATAAATTGTTTTTCATCTTGAATAGCCTAAATTAATGTAATAGAAGATCGTGGAATGTTGTTGTGTGAGATTTAAGGGCTTTGAGCATGAAAACAAGTGACCATCTGATAGTACCTTCAGAAAATCCTCGGAGACGGGCGTTGTGAACTCATAAATTGAAGTGAGCTAGATTCACGCTTTGATGTCGTCAATCAGTATTCATTCGACAATCTGGAAGCTCCAGTGGTTATCAAAGCACGGCCCAGGGGAAAGGTCGTTGCCCCCTCCATAGCGGTCTTGCAATTATAGGCAACTTGCAACGTCTCTTTATACCGCAATTCCATTTAAACTTCAGGGTCACAAGATTGACAAATATTTCCCTTATGCTCAGTGTAATTTCTGACAAGTTCTGGTTCCACAAATATATATTGCATATATAATTGTAGAGATCATAGCAGAATAGGAAGAGAAACGTTGAAGATAAAAAATAATATTCTAGAAGTATGGCTTAATTTCTACAAAATGTTATAGACAAAAATGTTAAAATGTTAGATAGATTATTTAGGACTACTCATTTGTAAAATCCATAACTATAATTAAAATAATTAAATTATAATTCTATTAAAATTAAATAATAATTGTCAAGAATATTTAGAATGGCTTTATTTATTTATTTATTTTTTTTTGTACGGAGGAGTTCGCAGTTTTGAAAGGGCTTATTGTTCCTTAACGTTCCTTGAATGTAGAAGTTCGAACGGCTGATTTCTTTGTAGATATCATGACTCAGGTATGTGATGCCATCTGTCGATTCAGCCATGTAAGCTTAAGTTTAAGATAGAATTGAACTAGAGCACCTTTTCTCCCTCCCGAATGCGTAGTACACCTCCTCAGTCTAATGCCATGTGTACGCCAGACGCAATACTACATCACGCCGCACCATTTTACGTAAATACTATTAACTTTACTCCGATTGAGGTTAGCTACATCTATTATTAATAAGTCCACACCTGTGGAGAACGGTCAGCGCGTCTGGCCGCGAAACCAGGTGGCCCGGGTTCGATTCCCGGTCGGGGCAAGTTACCTGGTTGAAGTTTTTTCCGGGGTTTTCCCGCAACCCAATATGAGCAAATGCTGGGTAACTTTCGGTGTTGGACCCCGGACTCATTTCACCGGCACTATCACCTTCATCTCATTCAGACGCTAAATAACCTAGATGTTAATACAGCGTCGTAAAATAACCTACTAAAATAAAAATCTATTATTATCAGGCAGTACATCTCACTTGACAATATGTGTCAGAGCAATAAAAATTGTTTGTATGCATCTGAAGTCTGACTAGTGTAATATGTAGCTAATAGGTGATGGATGCAATGGAGAGGGAAAGGAACTGGCCACCCGACCCCATTATCTCCTGGGCTAGTGGCCCCATAAGTGATGTCATCTTGATATCGCTTTTGAGGTTCAGACCTATTCGCACTGTTGACTAAACAACAACTATTAACAAAATGATTACTAATATTGAATGGAGAGTGAGGGAAAGGTGAGAAACCGGAGTCAAATCCTTGGCTTCATACACCACAAATACTCCGCTATTACCTAGATTTGAACCCAGATCCATAGTCATCGTAAGCTAGTCTGCCAAGTGACTGCCAAAGTGTCAAGCAGGCCTACATCTAAATTCATTTAAAACTAACAAAAATGTAACAGAAGATTTTTAAATCCCATTTGGGTTATTATTTTATTAATTCGATATTATATATTTAATTTTAATGAGAGGATTATGAAGACTAAATGATACTAATATAATAGCCTGTTGTATATTATTTATTGAAAGGCTACTATGATAAACATTTTATAATAACCATATATATATATATATTATTATTATTATTATTATTATTATTATTATTATTATTATTATTATAGTAATAACGCTATAATCAATAGCAACAGTATCATCATCATCTCAATGAATAGTAGGGGAAACGAAAACGTTGTAAGAAAACTAGTTTCAGTACTATTTTGTTCCGTATTATACATTTTTCTTTTGACTTTTCGGATTTCAAATGGTGTCCGAGAGTGGAAAAATTAACATTCTGATTTATTGTTTATGAGGTGTGAAATATGAGCACCTGTAGTGCAAAATTCCACATAAAGGCATGAAATTTATACCGAAATATTGATTTACAGTTTGAAATAATATTTTTCATACTTACGGTAAAGGGACTGTGTCAAATGTCACATTAAATATCCGTTTATTAATTAATAGCTATGAAAGATCCCAGATACATTATAATACATAAATCCTAGTAGGCCTAATTAATATATTTTGCGGCCTCACATCTGTGACGTTGCGTGGTTTCTGAACACTTTGACTGTCTAACGTAATATTTAGTCGTCATTTAGATTTTCTGCTTCAACGTTAATTGAGATGAGTTTAAAAGATGACTGTAGTAAGTATACCCGTAATTTTTTTTACAAATTAACAATATTAACTCTAATATGTCATTGTAGAGCCTACAGCACTTAGAATTAGGGGTTGGCCTCGGTAGCGTAGCTGGCCCTCTATGATCGAGGTTGCGGGTTCGATCCCGGCCCAGGTCGATATCATTTAAGTGTGTTTAAATGTGACAGGCTTATGTCAGTAGATTTACTGGCATGTAAAAGGTCTCCTGCGTAACAAAATTCCGGCACACCGGCGACGCTTATATAACCTCGGCAGTTGCGAGCGTCGTTAAATAAACCATGATTTTTTTAGAATTAGGGAAATTTATTGGGCGTTGGTGACGTCGAAACAGGCTATTAGTGTGAGTTTTGAAGTATTAGTGATTGATTGAATTACCGAATGAGTCAATAAAGAAGTTGATTTGGAAGGAAATAAAAGCGTTGTTGTGAAATGTATCAGTGAATTTTTTCGAACGAATGAATAGTGGAATAAGGAAGCAGATAAAATAAAAAGTGAACAAATAATATTATGAAGAAATAAACAGTGCAACCTTCGTTCTCAAGTTACTGATAAATAACTTTATATAATATATTTGTATAGGGCCTATATATTTTTGAATGTTGTTATATATTGCACCATCCATCCATCCATCCATCCATCCATCCATATATTTATTCACTTATCCAACCAAATACGAGGGACGTCCGGAAAGTAAATTTCCCTGGTGTCATTTAGGAAAATAAAACAGAATTTCACGGAAAGATTTATTGGAACATAATATACAGCAATTGTTGAGCTATTTTTCAACATACCGGAACTGAGACATTTATCTTAACGTGCGATCAACGTAGCAATGAAGATAGTGATAATAATAATAATAATAATAATAATAATAATAATAATAATAATAAATTACACATTTATTGTCAATTTTACAAAAGCATAGTTACAATATGTCATGGGTTAACCCGAAGTTGCGCAACCTGACAGGTGTTCAACAAACAATTCTATGAAGTAGAATGTGATTCTTTAATTTAAATTTGAATTTTGATATTGTCCGACAGTCTCTGACATGGTCAGGGAGAGAATTTCAGAGGCGTGGAATCGATATGCTGAATGATGATGAGTAGAAAGATGTTCTGTGCAGAGGAATAGAGAGAAGGTACATGTTCCGGGTTCGACGTAGTGAAAGGTAAACAAAACGAGATGCTAGTTAAGAGGGTGTGGATGATTTTAAGTAGTAATGAGAGGGAGTTGAAGAATCTTCTTTCTTTAAGTGGATTCCAAGACAACAATTCTAGTGACGGTGTTGTATGATCGAATTTTCTAATGTTACAAACGAAGCGAACGCAGATATTGTGAACACACTGTAGTCTGTGGACAAGATCAGTATTTAGCTTTGTGAATAGAGAATCGCAATAATCGAAGTGGGGGCATCACTAAAGTTTGGATCAGGTTCTTTTTAAGGCTGAGAGGTAGAGTGTATTGCATCGACACAGACAATAAAACTTACAAGACTTCGCAGGTCTTTAGGCTGGGAGCACGGGAGTGAAGAAAGCAAGAATTTGGCCATGCGGAACATTTTTCGGAAAAATTATAGTGGAAAAGTTTTTGAAAAAAATTTCATTTTGGACAATTTTCTAGGCAGAAAATTTCTCTTCTCAACCACTAAACTCGTAAATTTATTCAGTTATTATTTCACTATTTCATCTAGTCATGCATTAACCCATTTTTTATTTAAATTCCATAAATTGCCATATCTATTGATATATCTATCAGTCTATTAACCCACAATTTCATCCATCATGCAAATCTGCATCCATCGAGTGTGCCGATGCAGGAAGACATCATGTTTGCCTTCTGGATGTCGACTACAGAGAAGAGTGACCTGCCACGACGTGCGTGGGTTTTGTATGTCATTTAACGCGTATGGAAGGCGTACTTATTGTGTCAGTATTCCGCGTGCATTTAGCGACGTCTCCGAGTAAACCTCATTTACCTTTCTCTGGAGTTCACACGTTCTTTGAATGCCGATGTACACTTCTGCATGCACTCCGCTTCAATTCCTTGCTGTGCAACGTCTCATATTATTTTTAACGTGCACCCCAGTATAAATTATTAATAAAGAATCAAAGGTCTCCACAAAAAAGTTCACAGGAGGAGGAGAGCAAAAGAAAACCTCTCAAGTTGAAGAAGAAAACACAGAATTTTAAATCTTAAAACAAAATGCTTCCTGAATAAATACATAGAGAGCAGGTTTAGTCTCTACCACTAGTCCATAACAATGATACCCATCCGTAGAACAGAGAGTTGATAGTTGGTTTTGTGTAAAGAAAAATGACGTCACTAATATTAGGTTTCCTCTATTAATCGTCATTGCACCATTTCTCCATAGCTTCGTAAGCAAGCTGAACAGTTATCAGCAAAGCAACCGATATTTGATTTCAAGATTTCTCTACTCGTATGAGCGGAAAATTCCTCCGAATACTTCGGTTTCCCTACCGATATAATTCCATCATTGCTTCATTGTCTTCTCGTACTCATCTCAGTCCAGTCATAGCTACACGATCCAGTAAAGAATTCAGGAATTTATTAGTAAATACATTTTCTTTTTCTTTGCTTAAAGTAGCACCACCACCACCACCACCACCACCACCACCACCATCATCATCATCGTCATCGTTATCGTCGTCGTCGTCATTTCTTGGGGTTACCACTAAGGCAACAAACGATTTTTTTTCTTCACGAAAATCTACAAAAGTTTCTTTCTGTTGATATAAAGGTTCACATGCATTCAATTAAATGGCGTGTAACTTACGTAAGTAATGCCATTAATTTCAGGGTTATTTTCTGAGATATTTCAAACAAAAACGTTAAATTATGCTCGTTTCTGTTTCCTTTTCGAGATAAAAATTGTTTTATATGTAACATTTCATGCATGTTTTCGACAAGCCATTGACTTAATTCCCAAAATGTTCGGTCAATTTAGGCGAGCAGTGTATTATGTTAATATTTAATTGAAAGAATTTTAGTTTTGTCCTTCAAATGTGCAAAAATTAGGTTAAAAAAATGTAACGTTTCATTCTCCAAAGGAATTGTAAAATGTTACATTTGTTCGGATCAAATTTCTGTACATTTAAAAAGAACTGAAATTATTTCAATAATTTATTATCATAATACACTGCTCTTTTAAATTGGCTGAACATAGTGAGAATTAAATCAGTGGCGTTCCCAAAACGTGTTTTCAAATGTTTCATATAAAATAATTTTTTCCTCGAAAAGGAAGCAAAACGAACAAAATTGTATTAAACTTTCTTGTTTCAGATATTTCAAAGAATAACCCCTTGAATTTAATGATATTACTGTGTGTGTGCGTGCGTGTTTGTGTGTGTTAATATATAATAAATTTGAGGATCCTCCTTTAAATTGCAAACACTTTTTTAAGAGATCAAATAAAGATATTACGGTTTTGGAGAGAGTTTGATAAGAATAGAATTTGTTCCACTATAAAGCTCCTCTTTAATTAAATATCGTCACATGAATTAGTGGTTAGGATATAATAGTGGAAGTAATCTACTATCAGGAAGTATTGTACATCTCACTTCACTTTTTGTGAGAGAAATAACGATTCTTTATATAAATCTGAAGTCATTAGTGTTAGTGTGTTACTAGTCAGTGATGTATACAATGGAGGAAGGAAGGGACTGGCCAACCTTCCCCATTAGGCCATATCCTGGCTTAGTTACCTAATGAGTGATGCCTTATTGGTGTCAAATTGTCTTCGGAAAGGTGACAAAGAAACAGCAATATTGAAATATCATTATAGCAGTTATAATGTTTTAAAGAAAAATACAATTTATGGTCTTACCACTAAGGAGGCAGTGCGCATGATCAGACATACAACGAAACAAAACTAATTTTATTACCTCAACTAATCCTTCTCTTGTGAACCAGATGGATCGTCCCCTGTTCATGCGCGCTGCGTCATTTCTGGGATTTACGAAGTATCTGTGCGATAAAAGTTTTTTCTAAGATTGTACATACATTAGCTTCATCCTTCAAAAGTACAAACAGCGGTGAGATTCATTGTCAATGTCATTGTTAGTGGGGAAATATGAGGAGAAACAATTATAAGGCATGCGAAAATGCGTCCTGGCACGGAATTTGGGGCTGAGAAAAACTGAATATGTGAACTCCAAGCCTGCTGGCCACTTGTCTCACTCAGAGCTTCGCTGTTCCATTGAAGGAACTTCAGAAGGGGAAAGCCGGATACAACTACGCTCGGCAACCGATCCACGCGAACTCGCAGTGTGAGAAACCACAAGAATCCCAGCGTCATTGCAAAGGTAGTATGCAACGCCGGCCTCGCAACTCGCTAATCCTGGGAGAAATAATTATTCCTATCATCTTAACTTCTTGGGTATTATAATGTTATCATATGCAGCTGTGTACGAAGCTCGGTGAGAAATAAAATGCACCGTATATGATGAAGGTAAAAACGATGTATAGCTTGGATTGTGAAAATTATGATTTAGCGACAGTTGTAAATGAAATGGAAGTCGTAGTACGTTGGGGAAAGTGAAACTCGGCTATGCATAGCATCATGGGAAATTTATCCAATTCCCCAGGGAGCCCAGACTAAAACGCTGGCAACCATGGTACTAATTCGTTAGCCATCGTGAATAGAGATTAACTCTCTACACGATTAAAATGAATACAAAGGATTCGAGGGTTTCAATTCTTCCGAATATATTATAAATCCCTACTGGGAAATGTGGCTGCTAGAAGCTCGTGATTTTCGAGTGTTTAAATGATTGAAATTTAAGTAATACAGTATATTCCTTTCATACACGTATTTTACTGCATGTGACAACGTTATTTAACAATTTATTTTCTTCACTGTAAAACACGTTACAAGTTCCTCGTCTATCTAATGCCTCCGACGCAGTTGAGGGATAGGGAAATCGACCTCGGACGTGGGTTCTTCCGGCGTTAGAGTATGAGATTTCTTTTGGATATCTACAGTGATTTGAAGACGCCATTCCTTTAACTTGAGTTTCACTTTACGAAATAGGGTCACAGGATACCAGCTCAGGCCTGTAAGTAGAATAGAAAATAGTGACACGAAGTTCCTCGAAATTAATGAGGTATGTTCAACTCATTATCATGATGCAATATCCAGTCTCTCTTCTTGCACATCTCAGACCGTTTGTGCCTCACATTTCCGTTAGACATCTCAGTTTTCTTGAGTTGGAAACAAAATAACAAAATGTAATTCAAGTTCTTTTCCCCTTAATGGGTTAGGTACAACTTACAGCAGTAAAATTTTGGAAATATTCAACATGTTTTTCCTACATTATTGTATCTTGTACATTTATGAAAATTACTGTGTGTCTAACACTGTCCTTATGAAAAAAAATATATATATTTTTACAATTAAAAAACATTGGAGTTTCATTTATTTATTTCATTTTTTTTTTTCAAAATTCAGTTCACTTTGCAGTGATTAAGCTTTTCCCACATAACTCAAAAACTATACAACATTCTATGATGAACGTTTTTGTGTGTATTTATGCATGTCATACCTATAATATGATGCAAGATAAATTCTCTACCGTTGATACATTGATAAAAAATAAATTCCTTTAAAAAATGATCAAATATCAGTATTTTCTTCTAACACAAAACAAAAAATATGTATTATTTATTAAGGAATGTAGTTGAAAGAGGATGTTATTATAAACATAAGTTTCAGCAATAAAGTAAAAGAGACAGAACATGAAAAATATAACAAATTTATGAGTTATGAGGGAAAAGCTTCAACACTGCACAGTGAACTGCCACCATTTTGAATTTTGAAAAAAAAAAAATATATATATATTTTTTAATCGTAATTTTTTCCCCTATAGCAGAAGGACAGTGTTTTACATATACCAGTTTTAATTATTGTACAAGATACAGTAATGGAAGAAAAGAATGTTGAATATTTCCAAAAAATTTACTGCTTTAAGCTGTACCTAACCCCTTAATGTAAACAATTTAGAAAATTGCAGAAGCACAAGAACGAGGTGCAAAGAACACAGCCAAAACTCGGAACACCTTCATTAATAAAGATGCCAGTTGGCAGACGAATTGATGAAGGACGCACCAAGGGACATCTGCGGCGCAGTTTCATACTACTACTGGTTTGTGCGGGATATTCTGAATCTTGGATATTTTAGGTGGTATAGGCCATTCGTTATCTCGTGGAACAGACTTGCGCGTGAGGAGAAAAAAAATGAACTGTGATGTTTCTCTTCCTCGCTACGTTTCACTTGTAGCTAGCTAGCTCACTTCCACCATAAGGATCTTACTATAAGCTACGGCTCACGCATTCATTTAGTTTCACGAGGCAACGATAGACCTATATTTCTTATTCTCTCGCGTAAAAATGTCTACGGTCATAATTTTTGAAGAATTATATTACTTGCAGATAATAATATTTTCATACTATTATTTCCGAGAATAATTGCTATCATGTTACTAATGTGTTATGTTTTATGTCGCAAAAATTTATACTTGTTGAGGTGATTGAGATAGTGGTGAAACATTGTAAATGAAACTAATTTGAAACGAACTTGCGTAACAGCATCTTTGTCCACTTCTATTAATATTCCTATACAATTAAATCCCATTTCCTTTGTGGTCAAGCATTTTTTGAGTAAGCAAACCGCTAGTGATCTTTTTGCAGTTAGGTACTGCGTTTTCATATTATAACAATGCCAGAAGAGAGAGATTATTAAGTGCGATAAAATTTGAGGACATCATTTTAAAGATTGAAGGTGTATATATAGCCGAACTGGTTAATTCCCAAGTTGAAAGTACCATTAAATACTGTATTATCCAAAATTTCGAATTAGGCAAGTTTCAATTATTGTTTTCCTACTTTCTACGTCAGAGGGATTTTGATTCAAATATGCTAACGATTTTCGAGAAGAGCTATTCAAACGAACCGACTAAATTTATAGAGCCCCTTGAGAATCGACACGGAACCTCTTGTATTAAAAATCAATGCCAATACAGCAAGAACAAAACTTTTTATTCATGATCTTGTACAATATCAAAATACAGGACATTAATTTTGTTTGTTTTCTAGTATTTAATCTTAGATTCCAGTAAAATTCTTCAAGTTTTTTTGACCTACTGGAAAATTGTTTCACTCATATTTTATTGTCCTTCCATTTAACACCTTAATTCCTTGGCGTGATTCATGGCCTATGCAATTGTAGGCAATGGTTTTTCGAGATGTTTAGCTCTTGTTCTTCATCTGAAGACAGAACGACAGTCTGCTCGCGCTATATTGCGGGCTGATTTTTGTAATTTCGGAACATAATTTCGTTGGATTTCATTTCGAATCATAAAAAATTAATTACAGATGATTTTTTAACGTTGGGTTGTATAGAAATATCAAGGAACAGCGCAAAAACTTAGAATTAGTCACGATTTGCAATTAAAACGTTCGAATTAGCAAAGTTCTACTGTAGATTAAATCTGTTCACAACAAGAATCGCTATAGATACGATTAGGCTCAGTTTCCACATTTCACTGGGACTTATGTCTCTACAAGTCTGTGAAATTTCAGCTATATTCGATGCTCTCGAATCAGAAAATAGAAATGAAATCCTAGAGCCCTCCAAAAGTTGTGAAAGGCTTTAGAACTTGTGGAAACAGGGGACTGAATCTATGTTGTGGTGTACTAAAGAGCGTACAAAAAGCTAACAGGCTCATATGCATACATATACAGAGCTTCATTCCACATTTGAAATGCAATGTAAATGAACAGTACGTCTAAAACTGACTACAGAAGGACGACTTACAGTAACTTGCGCTTTGAATGATAAATTTTAGTAATTGTGTTACGGAGTGTTTTAGAACGCAGCATTAAATGATGGAAGTGTTAGCAGAGTTTATCGATTTTTGTGTGAAATTATTGATTTATAAAGGTATAAAATTATGAGCTTGAAAATTACGTACGGAAATATGTCTAAATGTATATTTATTGTCTCACTGCAGTCTCGAAATGAACTATGGTTATTTAACGTCATGATTAATATATTATCACGTAACGAAAATACGTAATTCTTTGATAAAGGTATAAAATTTAATATTTACATCCCATCACCATCATAACGCTTGATACATATTGGGCAAGTAACCCATTGCGACGAGCACACCAATGTTGTCTTGTTAAATTTTTTGGTTTCACCCGAGCCTTCCTTTCGTAAAGGGTCAGCAGTTAAAAACTTCTGTAAGTAATCAGTATTCGACCATTATTATGATAGTGTGTAAGAAATAATTCTGGTTTGTATTAATTTTTTTGAAAAAAAAAAAAACGTGTAATTATATATATTATATATATTTTTTTTTTTTGAGAAAAGGGCCTTAGGCAACATCGCAGCCTTATGCTCCTTGTGCAACCTCCTTGTATTGAAATTATTACTATGCCCTTAGAACCGCTCTTTAAGTGCGTGATTCACTTCTTGGTGCCATCTTATCGATTTGACTATAGCATCCAGTTCTAACGAAGTCTTCAGTCTCCATGTTAATATGCCGCCTCCTCAGATCGATGGCATCTGTTCGCAATTCACATGCTTGCGTTGTGCTGCATCCTTTGACCCGAAGATCGCGTCATCACAGATTACGCGACTCATCAAGGCGACATCTATCTGAGGAAGCTACACTCCCCGGTCTATCGCAGTCCACTGTAGAATCCTGTACGAATCCCTGGAATTTGTGCAGCTTCCCTAAACAGATGCCACCTATAGGCGAATCCCGGAACCACGTCTGCCACGATCTTCTGGTCGACCTGAAAATATTAAGATGATACATGAATTGAAAGTAATGAAGGTGAAGTTCAACGCCGAAAGATACACAGCAATTCCGCTTCAAGTGGTTGGGGTAAACTTCAGAAATAAAAATTCAACCAGAAAACTCGTCCCAAGCAGGATTTGAATCCGGGCCCTCTCGTTTTACTGGCAGGCAGGCTAATCGTTACACCACAGCGATGATCTAATTATAATTAGTATCCTATAAAAGGATTAGTCAGCATTACAGGGAGTTGTACCTCAAAAAGCCAGATTTGTATAATATGCGTTACTGTTTCGATAACAGAAAACCACAATTCAAATCACACAGAGCTTGGTGTGTACTCATTACTGGGATCTGACAATCTGTTAAACCCACTTGAGGTATGTGGATATGAGAGGAAAATTAATTCCGAGTCTCGTGTAGTTCCTGGATAGCTCAGCCGATAGAGCGTTGGCGCGCTCAGCCAAAGGTTCCGGATTCGATACTCCGCTCTGAAACTATTTTTACCTTGAAATTATTCAAGTCAGCTTTACATGGAGTTACACCTCTAAAAGCCAGATTTGTATGATTAGAAATTTGTACTCACATACTGGAAATTTAATTGGGATTCTCAAATTTTCCGCGTTTAAGCCGAGAAAGCTCTCTCTTGGTCCATATTGGAGGGAAAGAAATTACATATTAAAAAAATAATTTCTGGCAAATTGGCATAAAGCTCATGAGATATCTGATCAAGGATTCGTTATTTGGCGTGATCTGTTCTCACGTTTTTTATCATTTTGTACCGAGAGTAGAATATGCAAGTTGCAGTACTTTGCTTCATGTGGTCACCATGACATAAGATTAGGTACTACTTAAGGAAAGGCCGGGTACCTAGCTCGATTCAGCGTTAATGGCCCCTGTCCTAGGTTGTTTAGCTAGTGAGTGAGCTGTGTGTTGCGTAATAAGAGAGAAATTTAATCACAATTGTGCATAGGAGGGGAAGAGAAAAGAGGAAGAATGAAAATAATATCTATGCTCGAAGCTGAGGGACACTCATGTCAAGAAAATATAAGTCATCATGTTATTGTTCAGTCAACAGTCGTAGTGGTTAGTAACGAGATGTGTAGAAGAATATTGTGTTTCAAGACGGAGTGTACCGCGACATGATAAGAAGGAAGTGTTAGTTGCAGGGTTGCCATACGTACGACTATAGTCGTACGCATACGACTATTTTGACTCATTGTACGAGGTACGACCGCACTCTATGTCGTACGCAATTTTGTACGACTATTTCACTGAAGGGAAAAAAATAATTGAGAACTTATAATGTTAGTCTATAATTAAAATGAAATTTATGGTTAATTCGTCCCTTTTAGATACGTTTTCTTCACTTAATATGTCCTGGACTAATATGAAAGAAACATCCTTTTAAGGGGGGGGGGGAATGCTCTGAAAATCGATCTGTAACTATCCTTGCCATGCAAGTCATAATTTGTCAACTTGAGCTCTAAGTTTCACGTAGACGGCTTAGTTATATCAAAATAATAGGAGTTTAATTTCATTAACTTCCTTATTTGTTCGATAAAGAAAATCTTTTATCAATTAAATAGTACCGCAGTAGCGTTAAGAAGTCTAAACGCGCCAACATTATAGAGGTGTCGTGTTTGAGTCGACTGTAGATGAACTAATTTGATATAATTTTCAGCCGCCGCATTTATTGGCCTATTTGCTGCCGCGCCGGCCAAAGATCAAATTCTGCTGACTTTAAATATAAGAAAGTTGTTTCTAACCAAGCGTCATCGTGCACACCTTTCTGCGATGACAGTGTTGGTGATGAAGGAATGGGTGGTGATTTGTTTCAATGCTGAATGTCATTGTGGATGTGAACTATAATTAGTAGTATTTTTATTTGGAACTAAAATTTACTGGTAGATAAATTTAACTTATTTTGCTATTCTTTATAAACTGCGTAATGACATGAAGGTGATAATGCCAGTGAAATGACTCCAGCGCCGAAAGTTAACCAGCATTTGCTCTTAATGGGTAGAGGGAAAACCTGGAAACAACGTCAACCAGATAACTCGTCTCATCCAGGATTTCAACTCTGGCCCGCTCGTTGCACAGTAAGACGTGCTAACCATTACTACACAGCGGTGGACTAGAAGCATATTAGGAAGTTGAGAAATGTACGACAATTTTTTGCTGAAGTACGATCATTTTTATAAGTTAGTACGACGGTTTCGATTCCTTTATCTGGCAACCCTGATTAGGTGTTATGACTGCGCGGCCTGACCAGTGTGACCCAGCCCGCCAGTAGTGATGAGTACCATAACTCGTTCTCAGTCTGTCTACTTACTTTTCGCATGGGTCAAAATCCCTGAATCAAGCTGTAATGTGCAAGACGAGGAACTCAGTCCAATAGATATAGCTGAGAAATGGATATCCAGATTAGAAAATGGGTTTGCTGATTTTGTAGCCAAAATTCTTCCACTTGAAGCTCTACGGAGTATAATAACAGATTCAAGAAATCTAAATCGCTTCGGGAAAATCGATATAAAACTCATGAAAAATGCGTCATCATAGATAGCAATAAATTATGCCGGAAGCTTTGTGAAAGCGGAGCTGGTCTCGCTCAGAAATTCAACAAGCATCAATTCCACCTGTTTAAAATGTAACGGTGGAAATTTAAGCCTTTAATTACGGTTGCAGCTTTATAAAGGCTAACACTACCGGTATTCTGGTTCCATGGCACGGCTCTAATTCCTTCCTGCTCGTAATATGACAATGTAATTGAATTTGAGTGTGCGGAGAGACAGGGAGAGAGGGGTGTCACGTATGGGATCACATGGCTTACGACATCCGGAACACATCTGTACATCATAGTGCAAGTTCTGCTAATTGTTATCTCGGGTATAAAATAATTGTTTTCTTTGGCTTAAGTCGGAGCATGGTTGCTTCAAGTCCAGGGGAACTGTGTTCGATTCCTGACTGAGAAGTGAAGAAACAAAATGTTTGTTCGTATAACTTTGTCATCGGTGGTATAAGCGGTGTACTTCTACGATGTTAACCACTTGATTAAGCAGTCCCACCTCTTATGTTGGGAAAATGCAAACCAAGGAGCATAAGCCATGAGGAGATCAATACTGTTCTCCAACCAGGAGATCAACCGTGAAAGGAATGTGCTTACTATTGCGTCATTTATTGGAGCGAAGTAGATAGATAATATTACCGTTATAACGTCAGTTTAAAAACCATGCGCTCTCCTGCATATGTTATTTCCTGCATGGAGAGATTAAAAGACCAGGAGATTAACAGTGATCTAATTTTGTAACTAGGGTAGTATCAATATGTGTGTGTATCAATGTTATTGTTTGTGCTGTGAGAGCTAGCCAATACAGATACGAGTGCCCACGTGTGTGACCTTATGATATCTTATGACATCAACATTCATTCACAGCATTACCCCGCTTCATCTCAGTCCCCAAAGACTTTCTCGTGGTTGGAGTACAGTATATATATATGTAGAATGAGCAGAGATCGGAACGATGGCGGAATGCCTTTTTAATTGTGTTAAATCTATCTTCATTTTGAAAGTAAATCTGTACGAATTATGTCTTTGTGATTGAAACGTCACAGTTTTTTGTTGCCCTTTTCTGCCTTTTTAAATATAAATGCCTAATTTACAAAAATAAATGCTTTTTGTTGCCTTTATTTGATTATTTACCTATTATTTATTAATTTATTATTAAAAATTACCTACAGGTATATTTTAATTTATTTCCATAACAGCTATAATGAAAGTGACTTAATCGAATGTATATTATTGTCTTTCTGTCAGTTCATATTCTCTTTGCAACAATGAGTGCTGCGTGCAGAGATGTATAACAGTAAGGTTTTAATTATCGCTTGTGTTTATTTGACAAGGCAACAATGAGTGCGGGTCTAACGTTATTTTCAACAGTTATTTTTCTTTCAGTTTTCATTGCGACGTTGTTGTAACTAGCTAAATATTTCATATCGCAACATATCAGTACAACCAAACAGAAAAATGCACTTTCCAAGAGTACTGGGAAGAAGATTTCTTTGCTTCCAACAGTAATTGCAACATCGAGTCGAAAATCTCAATTTGCATTCGACTTATGTAAAGCTTTTCTTGCTGCCGAAATCCGTTTGTGGAAAGTGCAAGATTGTGAGTATAGTGCAAGGTTTTTGTAATTGACTTTTATTGCGTATTTTAGCTATTTATAATGCCTTTTTGCCTGTATATTTTAGCTATTTATGTTCTTTTTGCCTGCCTATTTTAATGATTCATAATGCCTAAACTTCCTGTCTCAGAATGAGTCATAATTTTACTCAAAAGTTAGAAGGGACAAATCATATTTGTACAGCTTACTGTCTTAATCAAGTTTCGTTTTAAGTATAACTATTCTGAGTTATCAGATCACCAGCCATTCACGCAGGCGGTTCGGATTCGAGTCCCTGTTAGGCCTGGGATTTTTCATTGAAAAATCCATAGTGACACTTGTGACGAACAAGATCGTAGTTGGCTGTTTTCTTGGGATACTCCTGTTTCCCATTATTAGACATCTACATAATTCCGTCAATATTTCTCTGTTCCATCATAATTATTCCATAGCATTCTCCGGCTGGCGACACACTGTGGCGGCCAGTGTTGCCAACAAATAAATTTTATTCCCGTCAGTGTAACATCTGAAAATCTGTCAAAATCCGACAAAATAAAAAAAATACGACCATATCATATCTATATACAAATAAAAAGCAAATTTTAATACAACTTATTTACCAGTCTTGATTAAAATAATAATGCGTCAACATCTGACCTGATTACGAGGAAATCTGAAACACGGTATTCCTTAACATGG
Organism: Periplaneta americana; assembly: GCF_040183065.1. Taxonomy (NCBI): domain Eukaryota; kingdom Metazoa; phylum Arthropoda; class Insecta; order Blattodea; family Blattidae; genus Periplaneta; species Periplaneta americana. The sequence continues at coordinate 67,546,684 of NC_091133.1, read as the reverse complement.
TACGGAACGGGCAGGGCTGTTCAAAGAAAAAACAAAATCCCCAAAAAATTAAACAATTAAAAATGACAGCCGCTAGAAAAGTCAAAAGAGATGTAAATCGTAATTTCCGCCAGAAAATCCGTCACCCGTCAAAGCCATTCTTTTCCCGTCCGCTACGTTGAAATTCCGCCAGTTTTTACGCATCGAACCTTAGTGTAGTCAGCCGGTGAAGGTTTTGGGAATGCGCCATTTTCTGTGAAAAAGCGTTTCAAAAATTTCTTTCGAGAAAAATAAAACAATATATAGTTTTTTTTTAAGATTACCATCCTGCAAAAACCAACAGTAAAAATAATAGTCCTAGCAAGTTCTGTGCAAAGTTGCATCCTTCTAGCTCAAGTAGGTTCTGAGTAAAAAGTTGCATAACGTTCGTGAATTTAAAATGGCGGATATAGTATATACAAGCTCACCTTAAGCAGGTGTCACCCCTGTATTCAGGTAAATGATATCTAGTTTCAATACTTCTATGACATGTATGCGACCCAACTGTAAGCTTTCCTAGCAGGAAAACGACACATCTGTAGCAATTTTATCACATAGGAAAACTGTTGCTCTTTATCTCCTTTCATCTGAGCCGTTGTAAACAAATTTATTTAGTACAGTGTGTAATTAACTAATTACTGACGAGTCAGAAACAATTTAATTGGCAGAAGCTTTAATAATAATAATAATAATAATAATAATAATAATAATAATAATTTATTTTTATTTGTTTACTTTATTTTATTTATTTACTTATATTTAATGTGCTGTACAACAGCCAGTGGCCAATTACAGTTCAGCACAAACAATATAACAAAAACATCAGAAATGATATAAATTACAATAAAAACACAAAGAAGTAATTAAAATAATAGCAATTAAATAAAATGATAATTACAAATGAAATAAAGGAATCATATAAATGAAGAATGGAATCATATAAATAGAATTACAAAGATATGCAAGATGACGAGAATATTATAATACAACGACAATAATGACATTGGATGGACGGAATAAAATGGACGACTAATATACTTAAATAATGACAATTAAAAGTAATCGTAATTGAAAATGAATGAAATCATGTAAATTAATAAACAACAAAATAATATAAAAGGTGTTAAAATACACATTTAAACAAAAACAAATTAAACTGACATAAAACTCCAAATTATATACTGCACATTAAATGGATCCAAGATAGATCCACGCAAATTAGCATATTTTATACATCTGCAGACCGGAGAGAGAGATTTAGAATTTCTATTGTAAAACATTTTATGAAATCTTAAACCCTTAGCAGGAATACGAAGACTGATATTGCTTAGGAAAGATTCATAATCAATATCACCCTTAAGAACTTTACAAAAAAAAAATAATAATAAATAATCAAGATCTTGCCGTCTGGCAAATAAACTACAGCAATTAAAATATTTGCAGTTAATCTCATATTTATAATCATCAGAATTAGGTAAAAATCTATAAGAACACAAGGAAATAAATTTTCTTTGAATATTCTCTAGCTTAGCCGAGTCAGTGGAAGTAATGGAGTTCCATACTACATATGCATATTCAAGCTTGGATCTGACCAATGTATAGTATAAAATTAATAAACACATAGGAGTAGAAAAAGAATAAGTTTAGTTATGGATCTGATTAGACCAAGCATTCTTAATGAATGGGTATAAATATTGCACATGATTATGGAAATATAATTTAATATTGCTACTACTACTTACTGGCTTTTAAGGAACCCGGAGGTTCATTGCCGCCCTCACATAAGCCCGCCATTGGTCCCTATCCTGAGCAAGATTAATCCAGTCTCTATCATCATATCCCACCTCCCTCAAATCCATTTTAATATTATCTACGTCTCGGCCTCCCCAAAGATCTTTTCCCCTCTGGCCTCCCAACTAACACTCTATATGCATTTCTGGATTCGCCCATACGTGCTACATGCCCTGCCCATCTCAAACATCTGGATTTAATGTTCCTAATTATGTCAGGTGAAGGTACAATTCGTGCAACTCTGCGTTGTGTAACTTTCTCCATTCCCCTGTAACTTCATCCCTTTTATCCCCAAATATTTTCCTAAGAACCTTATTCTCAAAAACCCTCAATCTCTGTTCCTCTCTCAAAGTAGAGTCCAAGTTTCACAGCCATACAGAACAACCGGTAATATAACTGTTTTATAAATTCTGGCTTTCAGATTTTTTGACAGCAGACTAGATGACAAAAGCTTCTCAACCGAATAATAACACGCATTTCCCATATTTATTCTGCGTTTAATTTCCTCCCGAGTGTCGTTTATATTTGTTACTGTTGCTCCAAAATATTTGAGTTTTTCCACCTCTTCGAAGTACAAATCTCCAATAATAATAATAATAATAATAATAATAATAATAATAATAATAATAATAATAATAATAATAATAATAGCGATGTAACAAGTCCCAGAATCTCAGAAGGAAAAGAAGAAATGAGATTTACTTTTGCAGTGGATGTCGTGGTCCAAATTCGCAATATGGCAATACCAAGCTTGTGCATTGTTGGAAACACTATTACCACTTGTAGAGATTTCCGGGACAGGCTACACAATCCAGTGAGTCCGGATATTTTTACAGACGTATAGAATTTAGTTTCTTGATCGGACATACTCGGCGTCTGGGAGACGCGGAGAATGGAAGAACCATCGGAAAAGTGGCTCACGAAGTCTAAGCGAAGGGAGAACGTAAATAAACTGTGCCAAGTGTGAAATTGAAAATCATCCTTTACTGTGTTGGCGTCTTGAAGAAAGGATCCTTCCTCCTAACAGACGATAAAAAGTAAAATATGCGAGACCCAAGTGTATTTTCAGAATCCTTTTTGTGTGTGTATGTGTGTGTGTGGTTGTGTGTGTATGGGGAGGGCTAGTAGGGGAAGGAGAACATAAAAAAGAAGTCTAAAGGGGAGGTTCGAGGTATAGATTCTTTATAGCTTCTTCCCTTTCACATTTTTTTTTCTTTCCTCTACTTTTTGATATTAATCAGCTGTGTATCAGTTTCGAAGTGACGTCATCGCTCTGTGTGGTAGTGGGGGTTGCTGCATTTGACACCGATGACAGATGCGCTTCTATTAGAAGGGTGCTTCCCATCTTCCCCTTCTCCACGACTCCCCCTTGCGGTCCTCAAATTCTATCCAACCTCCCACCTCCTCTTCCCACCTCAACAGTAACCATATATCCCTTGTCAGAAAGCTTTACTGTTTCGTCTCGTCTTCAAACTCGGTTCCGTGACGTAGCATCTAAATAGGGCATCATGGGAACGAATGCTGTATTAAGTTCTTTAATATCCAAGACCCGTACCAAAATATTTGTTAGATCATTTTGTAACGTAGCATTAATTCTCGAGAGCTTCTCCAGGAGTAAAGCGCTCCTTGGCGACCTTATGCGTCTCGGAATCTATTACACATAATATTCATCAACTTTAGTCCTACGGTGTAGCTTAAATGTTAGTTTTCAGCGCGCCTGGGTTCGATCACTAGGAAGGAGTAGAGGTATTTTCTCTTTCATAAGGATCGGAGTGTAACCATGGGCTATCATAAGGGGCTACCTTCTATAAGATTACGGAATCTTTTCAATCAATTTATTTTATTATTTAAGAGTCTGATTAAGAAAACTTAAAGCCATAACTTATTAATAACTTAAAATGTTCGACAATAATAATCCACAGTGAATAAAATACGAGTGACTTAGTGCAGGCCATTCGTTTTCTCGTGAAACCAACTTGGCGCGGGAGAGGAAGAAGCTAACCTTCCTCGCTACGCTTCCACTTGCAGCTAGCTAGCAAACTATAGATTAATAATTGCGAAAACTCCGTTGTAGGAGGTTATTAAAGCTTGCCGCTGCGCTGGAGGCGAAGTCGGAGTTTCCCTCCATTAATCTGAACCATTGCCGCTACTGACTGACAAGTCATCTGATGCATCACTGCTGTCAATTAAACATTCTCGTAACGAAATTATTCTGTCAGTTTCACTTTCTATTACATTAGCACTAGAAAAATAGTGTTCGTTGTTATTTTTAACGTGCTCAACACATTTTTTCCACGCGGCGACACAATCGTTCCTTTACGTTAATAATAGACCCAGTTTATGTTACAAAAATATTATTGAAAAAACTGTAGACAACTGACTAAACTTTTTAGGCTGTCCCTTTAAGTAAATGAAACTAAGCAAAACAATAAATGTTTATATTTAAAGATAAACAATGAAGGTAAATAATGTTTATGTACGCGCTATTTGTTGGATCGCGAGCAGTCAGACATAAACTTAACAAGTGTTACCTTGTTTACCCATTCTATTAACATCGTTTTTTTTTTCAACATAGAGTAGAGTCTATTTAGACGATTTCATACACTGCAACTATCCATTTATCTCTTCAAGATAAAAAGTTTATCGCTGATCGTTTTTCTACTTCAAAAACATATTTTACCACACTACAATAGTATAAAACAAACTCAAAATTAAGAAGTCGTACATTTGTTAGATTGCGGTGACTCAAACATCTTAAGTATCTGCAAATAATTCTCTTCAACATGCTTTTTTCCTTTTTAGAATCTGACTACTACTTTTTGAGTTATTATTAAGTATAAAAAAAATGCGAAAATATTTTGCTTCATTGAAGGCCTACATAAGTAACGCCTTCTCCCGTTACTGGTTGAGAATTAAGGAGGAGGTGAATAGTATATTGTGTCACTCTTTAAGATCGACGCATAATAATCTTGAGCCGCTTTTCAGCGAGGTTTTCAATTCCGCGACAGCACCAGTTTCTGCGTTTTTATGCGAAGATCCTTATCTCGCCAAAAGTTTCGTAATTCTTGACTTGTTCCACATCTTAAAGCCTCAGTGCTAATATAAGGTCTATGGAATATAATAAATAAAATGAAAAAGAGGAATTGGATAAATTATAATAATTGTTATATAATATGATTATAATTATAGTAAGTATAGTTTTTCCATTGCTAATTTTCTAAATTGTAGCACAACGTTTCGAAGAGTGGATCTCTCTTCGTCGTCAGGTGAAAACCTACTGTGGGGATCGTTGCAAACAGGGATGTCAGACAGGCTAGCTGTTTGTAACGATCCCCACAGTAGGTTTTTACCTGAGAACGAAGAGAGATCGACTCTTCGAAACGTTGTGCTACAATTTTGAAAATTAGCAATGGAAAAAGTCCAAAGAGCTCAACCATTGAACAATTCACCGTTGCTGTCCCTCCTTCATTCAGATCAGTAGCATATATTATGAGTTCTTTGCTTGTTTCTTATTGTGTACACAATGTCATGACAAAAATGCAGTCAAGAAAATAGTAACAAGATGTGATTCTCTAAGAAGTAGGACAGAAGAATGTGTTGCAATTAATGGACATCACATTGAGCATCTCCTATGATATTGACGAACACGTAGGCCTACTCATAATCTTTGAAGATATTAATTTTAGGGTATTTACTTGGTAGACCTTTTTTCTTCTTTTTTTGAATACTAACAACTCTAAAAATATTGAATAATGTTTTTAACACTCTATATAATGAGAAAATTTGTTTCATCTTTATGGTAATAAATTTCTATCTATGAATGAACACTGTATTTTGAAACTTAGTTCATGATGTGTAAGATTTACATTGGAGGAAACGACTTTGAGACAAGCATTCTTCAAGTACTTACTTTCGGTTTCTCGTTTTACCATGGTTCTGTTATTGTCGTACAATGAGATATAGTAGAACTCCAATTATCCAAACTAATAGGGGATAGCATCACAGTCTAGTATATACAATCACGAAGCTCAATACGTAGGAAATACGCATCCATACATAGTTGCTAACCACTAGGATCGCTACTATCGCCTCATCACAGACAAAGCGAAATAGTACCGGCACAGTCTATTGTTCCTAGTACCCTCAACAACTCAAGCTTCGTAGCTGTATATTAGACTGTGGTAATATGATCCGGATATGCAGGAATCCGGATAATTGGGTCGGAAATGAAGAGAGTCTAGGAACAGCAGTAGTAAGCTACTGCGTGTATCAAAAGTGCAAAATGACTATAGGCCTACAGTTTATAATGAACAAAGTTACACATATTCAAATAAAATAGAATTTTAAATGGATTAAAATTGTAAGAACTCTTCACATTCCATACAGATTAGAACTTTACTTATGTATGAAAGTATAATTAAATTCTGTTTTACTTACTGTGTGGTGTTGTTTGCAGTTCACCCTCTCATCCAAGTCCCGAACCAGCTGGTTGGAGCGCCCACAGGTACAGACGTCACTCTGCAGTGTCACGTAGAAGCTTCACCCAAAGCCATCAACTACTGGACCAGGGATACGGGTAAGTGATCATCTTACTTTCACCTCTTCAGGTTTCAAACGCGATTTCTCTCCAAGTGCTGACGATTTATTACATAAACTGTCGTGACCCATTTGAAAGAATCACAATTCTGAGATATAATAACTGTTGTCAGCAATGTATCAAGCGAATAGATCGGCTGTATGATCGCCTTAAGGCTCCTTTCTCGAGATCGGAGTTATGTACTTGTCTTAATTCAATTCTCTTGGTCTCGCCATATTTCTTTTTCCATTATTTTCTTTTTGCATTCATAGTATACTCCCTTCTTTCTAGCCTTTGTTTTTTATTATTTTTTCTCTTACTTTCTTTACCTTTTCTCTCCATTTTTATTTCTTTCTTTCATTCTTGTTTTCTTTCACTTTCTCCTTTCTTTCATTTTTCCTCCTTTCATTCTTTCCTGTCTTCTTTCTTTCCGCATTCCCTGTATCCTTTATTCCATTCTACTTTCTTATTTTCTTTCCTCTTACATCTTCTTCTTTCTTCCCTCCTATTTATCTTCGTATAATCTCTTTCTTTCTTCAATCTACCCGGCCTGTTATTCTTTTCTTTATTTATTTCTCTCTTTCTGTCTTTTTTCGTTTCATTTCGTTTTTCTTGCATTTGTATAAACCCATATAACCTCCTTCCTTTCATCCCTGTCCCCTTCTTTCTATAGGTTATCTTTTCCTGCCTTTATTTCCTTTTTAATTTTTTAAATTATTCTCTTTTCTTTTCATTTATTATCTGCTCTTTATTAATTACTTTATGGTTTATTTCTGTCAATATTTCATTAATTTTCCTGACTTTAATTACTTCTACAGAAGAAATTGCATTAAATCAATTAATTCCAAGGCCCAACAAACCACAGAAGGTTATTGACCTTCTTCACAATTTCCTGCATCCCACTCTATCCTCCGTCTCGTGTTCACGTCATCCTAGGAAGATAATATCCGTCATAACTTGATCTGTGCATTGTAGTTTCGGTCTGTTAAGAAGCCTCCGGCGCTCAGATCGTCTCTTCATACACTATTTAGCAAGATGTCAATGTATGTTTTGACAACGTATCTCAAGCAGTGAATTCCCTTAATCATCAGAACTGTTGTGATTTCCGGATCCTTACATAACCTTGTAATTAATTTATTTTTTCTAATTCCCAAAACTCCATTTTCAATAATGGGACCAAAGATATTTCTCAAATTTTATTAAAAACCACAAGAATATTTTCCATTTTATATGTAATTTAGATGTTTCGGACATTACCTGATTCAAATAGGAGGAAGAAGAATAAAGTGTATAAGATTTGCTAATAATATGGCGTTGTTAGCAGAAGAGGAGATGTTACTAAGGGATATGCTACTGGAGTTAAATGACAGCTGTGAACAGCATGGAATGAAGATAAATGCCAACAAGACTATGACCATATTCATAGGAAGAAAAGTAAAGAAGGTAAACTTGCGAATTCTAAATGAGGCAGTAGAACAAGTGGACAGCTTCAAATACTTGGGGTACTGTAAGCAGTAACATTAGCTGTTGTCAAGCAGTCAAAAGGAAAATAGCAATGGCAAAGGAAGTTTTTAATAGAAAAAAGGAGCATCTTCTGCGGACCTCTAAAGAAAGAAGAGACTGGGGCAGAAACATGAACATTACGACGAAGTGAAGAGAAGCGACTAGAACCATTTGGAATGTAGATATGGAGAAGGATGGAGCGCGTGAAATGGACAGATAGTACAAGAAATAAGCCGTGTTGGAAAAAAGTGGCTGAAGAAAGAATGATGCTGAAACTGATTAGGAAGCGAAAAAGGAATTGGCTGGGTCACTGGTTGAGAAGAAACTGCAATTCTGAAGGATGCACTGGAAGGAATGGTGAACGGGAGAAGAGTTCGGGACAGGAGAAGATATCAGATGATAGACGATATATATGGTTGTAGTACTGTTTTATAACATCGCATTTTAGTAGCTACTGGAAGTATTTTGGAGAAGTACTTTGTTTTTAAAGTATGGAAACGTTTGTTAACATTTATTAATCGCTCACGAATGTCTATTTCCGTTACGTTTTTATCTGTGGTGTTTGTTGCCTGAATATTAAAAATATCCAACCATCTGAAAGTTAATATTATCATACGACAATGGCGTCTTATTACCATTACCCATTGAAATTTCCATAACATTTCCATAGATTTTCGCTGCATTTGTTTGGATACCTACATTATATCCTTCATCATTTAGGGCCGTATTCATAGACATTCTTAGCGCGGGCTTCCGGTGGATGATCAGAGAACTAACGTTTTTCGTATTCATAATCCAGTGTTAGCAATATGATATGATTTAAATTTGTTAACTTGTCGGACCAACATGCCTTTCAAATATGATATGAGATGAATCCTGTACAAGTAATCAGTCAATAGCCGGGGCTAGTTTAGCACGCTCGTAGCGCGGGCTAGCGAAATGTCTATGCATAGCACCCTAGAGTCTTCAATAACCATGAAATTCATTCTCTGTTTTTCCAATAAGGACATTATCACCCGCATATACAGTACACTAGAACATTGAACTTAGACTAAAAGGAGAAGCGTGTACTTCCTGCAATGCTTTTTCTAAAACGAGATTAAAATTTCTGGTGACAGGCGAACTACCTGTCATACTTCACTATCAACTGTAAAACTTTCTGATAGCACTCCGTTAATTTTTTGTACACTTTGTTTCTGCAATACACAATCTTGTGACATACCAGTTTCTGGGGAACTCCATTTTCTCCTAATGCTTTCCATATGTGCTCTTATATACGTAAATTGGAAAGAGAATTGCGAATTGGTTTTTATAGTTCTCACTGCTTTCTTTGACAGGAACACTGTACAAGCGAAAAGAGTAGATTTAGAAAAGAAGGCTTTAAACGAACTGTGTCTGTCCTTTCTAAGCACAAAATATAATATACGTTCCAAGAAATGGACTGTGCGAGGTATTCTCTCTGATTCACGGGGCTCACTGCCACTTTAAACTTTTGATGTTGTAAAGATAGAGTATTTCAATTATACGGCATTGAAGTTATTTTATACAATTACTTAAGGACTTACTCCAGATACTTCATTATTATTTTACACTTTAATGGCTGGTAATATACCTGTTCTTGTTCATAAAAATATGTATTACTCGACCGAGGCCAGTGGAGTCCTGCAGCTCGGAGCGCCACTTGTATTGCTCCTTTGTTCGTATAGCGTCATCACTATAGTTCACATTACGCCCACTCGCCTTGGTCGAGTAATAATTACCCTCTAATGGTTTATGTATAAAAAAATTGGAATGTGTTACGGATTCTAGTGGTCAACCTCAATGGAGAGCGGATGATTTATAAAAATAAATCTTTCTCATCATTTATTAACTACCAATTTATCTTTCCATCGTATTCATTTTATGTATTCAATTCGTTGATTTTATTTCCCTTTCTTTCTTCCTTCCTTCCTTTTTCTTACTTCCTTCTCTTTCTTCCTTCTTTGTTTCTAATGATTAAAGGAACAAAACTTTTTACATAGGAATAATGAAGGCAGGAGAAATTCAATAAGCCAAAAGGCTTCAATGCAAGGGTATAGCTAACCCGACTCCTGCTTCAAGTCTAATCTAATCTAATCTGATCTGATATAGTCTAATCTAATCTAATTTAATATAACCTAACCTAATCTAATATAACCTAACCTAATCTAATATAACCTAACCTAATGTAACGTAATGTAATCTAATCTAATCATACTCAGACATTGTTCTCCATAACTATCACTCCGGTGACCGCAGAGGTACGAATTCAATTGCGCAAAATTATAAACCTGCCCTCCATCCTTGTGCTGCTTGAGAAATGGCGTTCAGCCATAGTTTAACACACAGTTTATAATATTTACTGATGTTCTCAAATTGTGATTTATTAGTAATTATCAATATGTCTATGCGTTATTATAAAATATGATGCATCTGGCTTCGCTTAGTTATCGATAAGTTGAAAGGTTATTCAAATACTAGTAGCACGTAACATTCTATTCCATATTTCAAACTTATTTTACGTATCTTGAAATTTATATTTGCACCAATATTTTAATAATAATAATAATAATAATAATAATAATAATACAAGTAATACGTAGAAATTTTCATTCTCTTGTTCTCCTTTTCCAAGTCCTTCACACTTCTACACCTACCTACCTTGCCTCCCGTTTCAGTTAGCCTACCTGTCATCAAATCATAATCTCTTCACACGTACGCAAAATAGCCGCATACTAGCCATACCAACACATAAGACATCATCGTATTCATCATCATACACAATCTCGCTCTCGCGCCTGTGGAATACCCTACCCAGTGACATCAGAGACTGTCGGAATTTAGTAGCGTTCAAAAGCAAACTTATTAAGCATTTTCTTACTGCGTAGAGTAGATTTAATTTTTACTTAATCAATAAAAGAAATGCTTCTCTCTTCTTAAATTTTACAATAAACTGTCTAGCATTTATTAATCAGTTAATCTTTTAGTACTCTGACTTTTATTGTATCTGTAAATTTAATATTAATTGTAATTATAATTGTAATTGTATTCTTATTCTTAATATTGTAGTTGTAATCCCCTGGTAGAGGGGTAGAGAAGGCTTGATGGCCTTATCTCTACCAGGTTAAATAAATAAATAAATAAATAAATAAATAAATAAATAAATAAATAAATAAATAAATAAATACATAAATGAATACATAAATGAATAAATAAATAAATAAAATAAATAAATAATTTATTATAACTGGCAGAGTTAAGAGCAATCTGCCTCCTCATGCACTAAGTGCAGTTTTTCAGTTTACTTGGTCTTTACATTAATTAGACATGTGCAAATTTTCAAACCCAAAAGGATATTTTCTTGTTAGGGTATTCTTCACTCATCCTAAGATTTGTGTGAATGTTATAATCTTTATTGGCATCTTTCTGTTACATAATAAAGCCTCTCCTACGTTATTCCCATTCCTACCTATCTTCGCGTAGGATAACCTGACCGAAATGGGGAGGCTCTGGGGATCTTGTCACAGCGGTATAACAGATATCTGTATCATGAATTCATGAACGTCTGGGGAAATACAGCGGAGCATGCTTGACCAGAGGCTAAATGTGGCAGCCCCACTTCTCCGCTATCTAGTGATAAGATTAGCAACCTATCCTAGGGGAAACAATTACTTCCAATACGACATCTAAATAACCAGTAATTTGGAAATGATTATTATCGTTGCCGTCAACATCTCGAAATTCTGTTGTTTTGGAGTGCATTGTTGTACATGTTATCATTTCTAAATGCATACATGTTGCATCATATTATGATGTAGGTGTCAGTTGAAATTATATTTCAAATAAATAAATAAATAAATAAATACATTAACACAAACTGTATTGTGTAGGTTGAATATTTTATTTTTCTCATATCTTCATTATTCCTATAGACAACTTCATATTCCTGAGGGTATGTCCAGAAATATATCTGAGAAATTACCTATTCGTGGCATCCACGATTCTCTTATCTCTTCTAGTCATTGTCCAGTTCTCATCTGAACCGTGAAACTCATAAAATGTATAATGAGAGAATAATTATTTTGTGCTAGATTTATTTGCACTTTTTGTACGAAGTTTATGCGTTTGTCTTTTGTGATCTTATTTATTAAGGCAATTTGAATATTAAACCACTTCAAAACGAAATATGGACTGTTCTGTTCTCTATAAATATGCAACTTAATACCCTATTACCTTATGACCCAGTAATATCAGATCCACAAGATAGTTTTGAGAGAGGTACTTTTAAATTTAAATAAAATTTATAGTGGCACGGTTAAGAATCTCAGTAAAGAAAACAAAATGTGGCAAATCTAGTTTTTCAGGTAAATTTCCCTGCAAAGCATAATATATACGTTACTGTAGGTACGTCAATAGAAAACCACAATTCCAAGTCATACAGAGTTTGTGTGCACTCGTTGTGGGACTCTGGCGTTTCGTCAGCCCACTCTAGTTGTGTGGATAAAAGGGAAAATTTGAGACGATGTCGGGTGGAGTTCTCGGTGCGCAGTCGGTAGAGCGCCGGTGCGTTCAACCAGAGGTCCCGGGGTTGATACCCTGCCCCGGAACAATTTTTCCCTTGAAATTATTCAAAGTCTGTGGCATTTAAAGGACCGAATCCATTAACAAATAAAATATTCATCAATGGCAAAACAAGAGAAGAAGCGAATGTTTTCGGATTTTTAAGGAATTTGATTTCATATAAGGGAGAAAAAGAGATCAGCCACAAATAAAACAATTATTTGAAAATAATAGGTATAATGAACTCTGTATTGAAACAGCGGAAATATCTAAAGAAAACTATACTGAAATTATTAATATAGGCTACTACGTCTTCCCATACTTCTGTGCGTTATTGACAACTGGAAATTAAAACAGGAGACGCATAAAAAATATGAGCAACATAAATAAAACACCATGTAGACAGAATGATAACAAATAGACTTCTCAAAATTTAAAAAAGCCATGGACCATGGGCAGGGCATGTAGCACGTATGGGCGAATCCAGAAATGTATATACAGTGTTAGTTGGGAGGCCGGAGAGAAGAAGACCTTTGGGGAGGCCGAGACGTAGATGGGAAGAAGACCTTTGGGGAGGCCGAGACATAGATGGGAAGATAATAATAAAATGGATTTGAGGGAGGTGGGATATGATTGTAGAGACTGGATTAATCTTGCTCAGGATAGGGACCAATGGCGGGCTTATGTGAGGGCGGCAATGAACCTCTGGGTTCCTTAAAAGCCAGTAAGTAAGTATCGGCCAAAGGAAAGAAGGCAGGAAGAACTCTGATTACAGACAGTAGGTGTGTTGGCAACTTGAAATTACAAATTTTGAACTTTAAAAACTTAATTCAACATTTCGTAGCAGTTTTCATGTTTGAATTTAGCGTTTTTGGCAGAAAACATATGTGAAAAAATTGACGGTGGCAATTCAATGTCATTTGTGTGTTAACACGTGCATTTTCTAGATTTTCCAGATAAAAATCTTAAAAGTAAGAAATAAGTAAAGAAACATAAAATTACAGTAAAATTTGAACATTAAAAACATGCAAAAATTATGGTATGATTTCATTCCGATCCATCTTGATACGTACTTAATTACAACATCCGCTACCACATACAAGTTGTCAGTGAACACTGAACCAAAGGTGATCGCACAGGCAGCCAATATTCTACGATCAGCACCAGACAGATTACTGTAGTTTGATAGCTCGAGATAACGGTACAGATTAGGCTATGATCTATCTTTTGAAAAAGTTAGGCTGGAACAGATCAACAAGTGGTCTAACTCTGTGGAAGCTACATTATTATTATTATTATTATTATTATTATTATTATTATTATTATGCCTATTAAATACTTTATGGATATATACAACTCAGTAGACATTTACAACTAGATTCATTACTTCTTGCAGACGATTTAGCTCTGGTGGCGTCCTCAGAAGATGAATTACAACGTTCAATTTTTAATTTTAACAAAATTGGAATTAAATATGATATGAAAATAAATAAAGAAAAAACTAAAATTATGGTCTCTGCGGAAAATACCCTGTGCCCAGCAAAATATGTTAAATTCAAAAATATTGGAAAGAGTAAATTATTTTACATATCTCGGATACACATTGTCTTTTTTCGATGAAGTAGATATTTCACAGAAAATTTCTAAATACACCAAAACAATGAGAATAATAACAACAACATTATGAAACTTTCCCTAGTATAAACTTTCCCTAGAATTCGCCTATACAAGACCTTGACGAGACCTGTACTGTGTTACAGCAGTGAGGCATGGACATTGGGGAAGAAAGACGAAAGCAGAATAACGGCTAATGAAATGAAATTTATGAGATATACAGCGGGATATACGAAATGATATCACAAATGCAATGAAGATGTAATGGAAGAATTACAACCAGAATCTGTAATTAATCACATAAAACATTATCGGAACTACTACTACTACTACTACTACTACTACTACTTACTGGCTTTTAAGGAACCCGGAGGTTCATTGCCGCCCTCACATAAGCCCGCCATTGGTCCCTATTCTGAGCAAGATTAATCCATTCTGTATCATCATATCCCTCAAATCCATTTTAATATTATCTTCCCATCTACGTCTCGGCCTCCCTAAAGGTCTTTCTCCCTCCGGCCTCCCAACTAACACTCTATATGCATTTCTGGATTCGCCCATACGTGCTACATGCCCTGCCCATCTCAAACGTCTGGATTTAATGTTCCTAATTATGTCAGGTGAAGAATACAATGCGTGCAGTTCTGTGTTGTGTAACTTTCTCCATTCTCCTTAACTGCATCTCTCTCAGCCCCAAATTTCCTAAGCACCTTATTCTCAAACACCCTTAACCTATGTTTCTCTCTCAATGTGAGAGTCCAAGTTTCACAACCATAAAGAACAACCGGTAATATAACTGTTTTATAAATTCTAACTTTCAGATTTTTTGACAGCAGACTGGATGATGAAAGCTTCTCAACCGAATAATAACAGGCATTTCCCATATTCATTCTGTGTTTAATTTTCTCCCGAATATAATTTATATTTGTTACTGTTGCTCCAAGATATTTAAACTTCTCCACCTCTTCAAAAGATAAATTTCCAATTTTTATATTTCTATTTCGTACAATATTCTGGTCACGAGTCATAATCATATACTTTGTCTTTTCAGGATTTACTTCTAAACATATCTCTTTACTTGCTTCCAGTAAAATTCCCGTGTTTTCCCTAATCGTTTGTGGATTTTGTCCTAATATATTCATGTCATCCGCATAGACAAGCAGCTGATGTAACCCGTTCAATTCCAAGCCCTCTCTGTTATCCTGGACTTTCCTAATGGCATACTCTAGAGCAAAGTTAAAAAGTAAAGGTGATAGTGCATCTCCTTGCTTTAGCCCACAGTGAATTGGAAACGCATCTGACAGAAACTGACCTATACGAACTCTGATGTACGTTTCACTGAGACACATTTTAATTAATCGAACTAGTTTCTTGGGAATACCAAATTCAATAAGAATATCATATGAAACTTCTCTCTTAACCGAGTCATATGCCTTTTTGAAATATATGAATAACTGATGCACTGTACCCTTATACTCCCAATTTTTCTCCATTATCTGTCGAATACAAAATATCTGGTCAATAGTTGATCTATTACGCCTAAAACCACACTGATGATCCCCAATAATTTCATCTAGATATGGAGTTAATCTTCTCAAAATAATATTGGACAAAATTTTGTACGACGTCAACAAAAGTGATATTCCTCGAAAGTTACTACAGTTAGTCTTGTCCCCCTTCTTAAAGATAGGTGCGATTATGGACTCCTTCCATTGTTCTGGTACAATTTCCTTTTCCCAAATAGCAAAACATTATCGGAACAAGTGAATAAATCACCTGCATCGCATGCGTAGAGATAGAATCCCAAAAGTCATGCTCCACTATCGTCCAAACGGGAAGAGATCTCTCTGTTGTCCAAAGAAGCGCTGAATTGAAAATTCAACTGTGTGATCGTAACAGGCCATATGACCTAATACTTGAAGCGAAGAAGATTATTATTAGACTATTATTATTATTATTATTATTATTATTATTATTATTATTATTATTATTATTAAAATGTTTATGCAACTAAGTATTGAATATTAGCCACTCGACTAAAGTCACGCCCTTAGCAAGACTTAGGAAAGTGAGTGCCATGTCATCCTGGTGATTCAGTCAGTTATGACGGGGCGGAAGAGCGCAAAGCAGACAGTGTCCTGTGTAAATCAATCATACAAGTTGAATTGTCAGTCACTGCACCCCAGCTTGTACATCTGTTTGCCCATATACTTTTCCTTCCGTCCAATTTGAATTGCCCGTTGCCGTAGTGACGTTTGTCCGTGCGCATCCTCGTGGCCGGGGTACGAGAGGGGGTGGGACAGGCCCAGTACATGGGTCAGACCTCGAAGACATGAAAGAGGAGTGGTCCGCAGACATTCCCCTGGACCAGAGTAATGTGAGAAATATGCAAATAATATTAATAATTAATTCTGTTCGCTCTCTCTCTTCACCATCCGAACCCACCCAAGTACCTCCCTCTCCACCCTCCTAGAATTTCACGGGCCGTATTATTTCCTCGCTACACTCGATGGTCTCTCGACTCTGATAACAGCTAAAACTGAGGCGAATGTAGATTTCAATGTTTGTAGGACCGAGTGAGAATATTCTAGATCTATATTTTTGGTCATGCATGAACTATTTTATTTGGTGACTCAGTTGTCAGAGCGCTGGGTAAAGATCCGCTGACCCGAGTTCAGGAAGATCAGGAAGGGAAGGGAAATACAAGGAAAACAAGGGAAATACTAGAATCACAAGAAGACAGGAATAATAATAATAATAATAATAATAATAATAATAATAATAATAATAATAATAATAATAATAATAATCCGTGGCGCTACAGCCCGTGAAGGGCCTAGACCAGTAGTCGTCAGCACTCGTTGAAATGTGCAACGGGTACGCGGTGCCGTCCCATGTACACCGTCGTGCAGCAGGGAGAGATAGAGAGCATACCCGCTAGCAGCTACGCAGTGCACTATGGTGCGCTGCGTTTTCAGCAGGTAAGAGATGCTAGCCCCAGCGTGCTCTGTGCTGACGACCCCTGGCCTAGACCGACCAGCCGGCTACTGGCCTCATGCCCACATGCCGAAGCAGAGGTGGACGATCATCCACCCAGAATGGAGGTATCGTGTGGTTAGCACGATGATCCAGCCGTTATAGCTGGTATTCGCAACCGGATTTCGCTACCTATCGTAGCTCCCCAAATGCATCACGATGCTGGATGGGCACCGGTCCCATACACTGGCCGAAATTTCATGGGAAATTTCTTCCCCCATGAGGACTCGAACCAGCGCGCATTCCGTAACGCGAGTCCTAGGCGGAATGCCTTAGACCGCGACGCCACGGTGCGGGACATAGAAAAAAAAGAAGGCAAGGAGAAAAAGGAAAGACAAGAGGAACAAGGTTGAAACAAGGAGAACAAGAGGAATACAAAGAAAACAATAGAAATATGAAGAGAAATGTGGGTATAGAAGAACAGAGGGAAGGCAATGAGAACAAGGAGAAGATAAGAACAAGGGGATGAAAAGAGAAAATGGTAGGAATGCATTTTTATGTGACTATCAATTCCGAATTTACCTTCTTCATACCTAGCGAGAAGAAATACGCAATTCTATGCCAATATATTGAGGTGCTGGCTGATATGTACATCTGTTAACAGCAGGGAGCGGAATTTTAGGCCCTAAAAAGTGGTATTTCAGGCGCCTAAAATAGGTTCTTAAACTCCTTTATTTAATCTCTATAAAATAAAAAATAGGCCTTTTTGTTAAAGAATGTCACTAATATAAGATTAAACATGTAACGCAAAATTCTGGGATTAAAAGAAACTTCCACATATTTCACATTTTACAAGGTACACATGCATACACAAAAGGAAGACATTCTGTCTTTAAGTTAGTATTTTTCATTCACCAATCACATTTCCATAGTTTGCTTCACAGTATATGATCAGCACCTGTTGTGGCTATTGCTGTACTTACAAATGGTGGGAAGGGGTTGTTATCTGTCTTGGAATGTAAGAGAATGCTTATTCGGGTACAACCCAGCTAGTTTGTGTTAAATTACTTACAAACAAAGGAATAAATAATAATAATAATAATAATAATAATAATAATAATAATAATATAATAATAATTTGTCCAGCAGGAGTTCTTTTACATGCCAGTAAATCTACTGACATGAGCCTGTCGCATTTAAGCACATTTCAATGTCATTGACCTGGGATGGAACGCGCAACCTCGAGCACAGAAGGCCAGCGCTATATCGACTACGCTACCCAGGCCGACTGAAAGTTGAAATTTTAGGATTGAATGATTGTAAGAAAGACGGGGTGGTCAGGAGGTACTTCTGTATTCGGTCGTTCACTGCTAGGAAGGAGTTGCTGTTATCCGTCTTGGAATGTAAACGGTATAGGATGTTAAGAAAAACAGTAAATAGTTATGAAAAATGATGCAGAAATTAAAAAAAAAAAAATAAAAATAGGCACTAACGTCGAAATAGGAATTTTTAGGCACTATAAAACCGCTTTATTTATACCGATATTTCCATGAAAAATGTAAATATTAAATCCCAAGCCTGTATGCATCAAGAAAAAAAAAAAAGGTTTTTGCCTAAATTCCGCTCTCTAATTATCAGGCAGTACATCTTACTTGACGAAATGTGTCAGAGAAAGAACAATTTTGTTTGTATGCATCTGTAGTCTGATTAGTGTAATATGTAGCTAATCGGCGATGTATGCAATGGAGGGAGAAAGGAACTGGTCACCCTACCTCATTATCTCCTGACGTAGTTGCATCTCAAATGTTGCCTTCTTGGTATCACTTGTGAGGTTCAGACCTGTCTTCGGACAGTTGACTGAACAACATATAGTTTCAAGATAGATGTACCACAGTAGTCACGAAGCTCAATATGTAGTAAATATGCATCCATAGATAGTTGCTAACCACTATGATCGCTACTATCGCCTCATTACAGACAATGCGAAATAGTACCGGCACAGTCTATTGTACCTAGCACCCTCACAACTCAAGCTTCGCGACTTTATATATTAGACTGTGGATGTACCATCTTCGGTTATGCCGTGTGGAGACGACTGGCCAGTTATTTCTTGTCTGTGAACGTTCGCAAATGAGTCCCTAGTGAGAGGAGAACACCCCGTGATATTTCCTATCGACGGTCTCAGGGATATTTATAAAATTTGCAGCGGACGCTGAGTGGAGTATTCCGGCACACCGGCAACGCTGATATATCCTCTACAGTTGCAAGCGTCGTTAAGTAAACCATAAATTAAATCAACAACATATAGCGCTGGCCTTCTATGCTCGAGGTTGCGGGTTCGATCCCGGCCGAGGTCGATGGCATTTAAGTGTGTTTAAATGCGACAGGCTCATGTCAGTAGATTTACTGGCATGTAAAAGAACTCCTGCTGGATAAAATTCCGGCACACCGGCGACACTGATGTAATCTCTGCAGTTGCGAGCGTCGTTAAATAAAACATAACATTTAAACATTTTAATAAAAGAAATACTTCTCTCTTCTTAACTTTTACAATAAACTGTCTAGCTTTTATTAATCAGTTAATCTTTTAGCGTCGTTAAATAAACCATAATTATATCAACACCAACATTGGTACCACAGCCTATTGCAGACCTTGACCGCCCCTACAGTGCTCCAACATTTGTTTCTATCTTTCGCATTCCTTTTCCACCCTTGTACTTTCAGTAAGAAAGTGACCTTTTAAAATATTCAAGGTGGCCAATATTGCTTAATGTTTAATAACGTCATAAGAATTTGTGCAGTACACACTAGTTTCAGTAATGAGCTTATGGGCATAAATAAAAGTTTGCCACTATAGCCATAGAGAGTTGTCTTGTTATCATTTGCGGAAATTCACTTCATCTGTAGAGCGAATGTTTTTTGTACGGTACTACTATTGTAGTAGAATGCTGTCAAGGCGTCTCTGTTATTGCGATTATGTCATACATATGTGATCAGGGGTCACACTCAGACTTAGGAGCTCAGCTCGCTACTTATGGCGGCCCTACAATACCTCGAAGATAGCTGCTGTAGCAATCCTGAACGAGGTATATTTACTATATCACTCATTGATATCTGTATGATTACCATGAAGGACTGGAACTGACATAGAAGCGTGCTACTTGTGTTCGGAGAAAGATCTAGTATTATCGGGAGACCTGTCTTTTTGGAACTAAGAAGCTTTCCGTAAGATCAATGACTCATTTCATCTGTACCTTCTGGGATTGTAGCCTACGTCTAATGGATTCAACTGCATACTCCATATACGGAATGATATTATTGCGTCCCCTTCACACACACTCACAAAGATATATAGTTCAACTAGATCAAGAATTCTGATTAAGAAAACATATGCGAAGGCAATGAAGGTTAATGACACGAGTAAAAGTTCAAGTGATTTGGGAAGTGATTCAACCAGATTAGTGGGAAGGAAGGTCAGTGCCGAGAGGGGATGTAAAAGTGTTTCTGTGAGTGCAAGAGCTGAAATGGTGAGAAGTGAAGTGAAGAATAAGAATGACGAGTTTGCTACAAAAGACGACATTCGGCTAATGATGAACAGTTTTTTAGAGGTAATAAAATAGGTAAGGAGTATGGGTGTGGAGGCTAGCTAGGATGGCGAAGTGTAATATGTAGAAAATTAGTGAGATCGGAAAGTGAAAGGTATACATGAAACAGACATAATAACGAGCATGATGGACAATGGGGTAATATGTTTTAGTATCAAGTATTTTTAGAAGCCGTGTGTGTTCGACATAGTCTAATAAAATAGGTAGGGAGTATGGGGGAGGAGGCTAGCTAGGATGGCGTAATATAATATGTAGAAAATTAACGAGATCGGAAAATGAAAGGTACACATGAAACAGACATAATAACAAGCATATTGGACAATGGTGTAATAAGTTTTAATATCAAGTATTATTAGAAACAGTGTGTGTTCGATATAGCCTAAGTGATCTGAAAATCAAGAACAGAGTGTTAAAAGTGTCAATTCTAAATGAATTAGAGAAGTGTAATAGGAAGTTAAGTATAACGAGAGAGATCATTGAGGAGTCTGGTGGAGGAGGCTAGCTAGGGTAGCAAGTATAATATGTAGAAAATTAGTGAGATCTGAAAAAGGAATTGCATACAACAAACAGACATAACAATGAACTTATTGGACAATGGGGTAGTATGTTTTAGTAACAAGTATTATCAGAAACAGTATGTGTTCGATATAAGTGTACTGAAAATCAAGAACAAAGATGTAAAAATGGCAATTTAGGATGATCTAAATCAAGTTAAGTTTTTAAAGGTGAGAATTATCGAATGACCTAAATCAAGTTGTTAGGTTTTTTGAAAGATGGAAATAATTGATCAATTTAAAGAGCGTGTATATAAAGTATATCTGTAATGAACGTAACTGTGCCACCGGATACAAAAATTGTCAGGTCCACATTACATGGATGTAAATGTTGGCAATCAAATACAATATAGTTCAACTAATGATATAGGTGTGTTGGCTTGTATCGATCTTGTATGAGATGATGAACACGTACTTCTTTTCTTAAGCATTAAGTCTGAAACATCCTGCATATTTCCTTGAAGATTGGAGTTTCGATGAGATCTCTGTATCAGCAACTTGCAATAAACGCCTTGAATACTCAATCTTTACTTAACTGTAACATGCAATGTGTCTCTAAGAAATATTAATTTGAAATCTGAGCATACAGCCACGTTACTTCATGCTATATCAGAAAAGTAAACTATGTCGAAACAACTTTTAATTTAGTTTAGTATCGTTAGAATTTTACGTCATATAAATTTGATGATTCCAGCTCTCTTTTTTTTCTCTCTATCTCGCTGCGATGGAAATACGTATATAAATAACTTTTAATCATGTAACCCCCCCCGAACAGATTTTCCTTTGATGTTGCACACTAAAGTTTTTTCTTCTTTTCTTTTCTTTATTTAAGGCTTAATTTAATAAAGTTGTATGGAGTTCCCTCACAAATGAGACTTCTTGGCCGGTAGGATCCGTGTAATATATGTTCCTATATCAACGCTGTAAAATGAAGATAAAAAAGGATACTCATTTGATTAAACGTGTTTGAACAGACTAGTCGTAATGCAGGATCATTCATCTTCATGCGTCAGAGCAAAGATGATCAATCACGTAGCCAACTTTGAAAAGAAAAACTAACCAAAAAATGTAAATATTCCCGTAATTAATTTTGCCTCGTATAACACTTAAAAGCATTTTATTATCCTGATATACAATCTTCTTACTCCTGTATCGGAGAAGTCTGAGGATTTTTCATCCACAAATATGATCTCGTAATGTAGATTTTGGATTTGGGAACCTCCTAGTAAAACTTTATATTTCTGACATTTTCAGAATACGTGCTGATTTCCTTATTAATCGGGCTAGAAATTATTATTTATATATATATTTTTTCCTACACATATACATATATATTTGGTTCTTGGACATGTGACTACATCTTCCGAATTCTCAATCTGCAGGCATCTCAAGCTTTCCAGAAAACACAGGTTACAGACCTTTCTCTCCATTTCTTCATTTAGTCGCCTACAATCAAACTGCACTTTATCAAAAAATCTGACTTGTCAGAAAAGACGAAAACTAGTGCATTTAGACTCCAAACGGCGATTTTACTACTAAAGGTGAGGCAGATAAATTCCAGTTTTACTCCAAACGAAAAATTTATCAGATTCCCTCCATGCGGCTATTTTGCGTGCGAGTGAAAACATTATGTCATCATATCATGCTCTCTTCACTCGCACGCAAAATAGCCGCATACTAACCATACCAACACATAAGACATCATCGTATTCATCATCATACACAATCTCGCTCTCGCGCTTGTGGAATACCCTACCCAGTGACATCAGAGACTGTCGGAATTTAGTAGCGTTCAAAAGAAAATTTATTAAGCCTTTTCTTACTGCGTAGAGTAGGTTTACTTTTTACTTACTTAATAAAAAAAATGTTTTTTCTCTCTTCTTAACTTTTACAATAAACTGTCTAGCTATTATTAATCAGTTAATCTTTTAGTACTTTGATTTTTATTGTATTTGTAAATTTAATATTAATTGTAATTATAATTGTAATTGTATTCCTAATATTGTAGTTGTAATCCCTTGGTAGAGGGGAAGAGAAGGCCTAATGGCCTTATCGCTACCGGCTTAAATAAATAAATAAATAGATAAATAAATAAATAAATAAATAAATAAATAAATAAATAAATAAATAAATAATTCTGCACTGAAACATATCTTAGTTCCATATTTCATAATTTGGAGAAAGTGGAGTTTGATTATACGCAACTCATTTATGTCTTTCTTCTTGGCATTTTGTGTATCTCTCTTCTTGGAAGTTTAACTACCAGAAGGTCCCAAAAACCCACTAAAAGCCAGAAGAACCTTTGAATATGGCTTAAAATTAAAACTGATTACGTCAAACTCATTTTAAGTTAGTAAACTTCGGTACATTAGAATAACAATGTTATGGCGGAACGATGAACAAATTAAATAAATTAAAAGTTAGTCTTTAATATACAGAGTGAATCGTAAGTAATGTCATTAAAGGGTGTTATTCTTCGAGGTATTTCAAACAAAAAGGTTTAATACAATTTTGCTTGTTTTTGCTTCCTTTCCGAGATTAAATTTGGTTTATGTGAAAAATTTGATAGCGTGTTTCGGGAAAGTCATTGATTTAATTCCCACTATGCTTACTCAAATTAAGAGAGCAGAGTAATCTGATAATAAATGATTGAAAGAATTTTAGTTTTGCAAATCAAGAATTCAGGTATAACTCCCTGTAAAGTTGATTTGAATAATTTCGAGGGAAAAATTGTTCCGGAGCCGGGTATCGAACCCGGGACCTTTGGTTTAACGTACCAACGCTCTACCGCTGAGCTACTCGGGAACTCTAACCGACACCGATCCAATTTTTCCCTCTATATCCACAGACCTCAAAGTGGGATGACAACCGTCAAGCAACCAACTTCGAGTGCACACTAACTCCGTGTGACTTAAATTGTGGTTTTCTGTTAACGAACAGTGACGTGTATTATGCAAATCAAGATTTCAGGTATAACTCCCTGTAAAGTTGATTGGAATAATTTCGAGGGAAAAATTGTTCCGGAGCCGGGTATCGAACCCGGGACCTTTGGTTTAACGTACCAACGCTCTACCGCTGAGCTACTCGGGAACTCTAACCGACACCGATCCAATTTTTCCCTCTATATCCACAGACCTCAAAGTGGGTTGACAACCGTCAAGCAACCAACTTCGAGTGCACACTAACTCCGTGTGACTTAAATTGTGGTTTTCTGTTAACGAACAGTGACGTGTATTATGCAAATCAAGATTTCAGGTATAACTCCCTGTAAAGTTGATTTGAATAATTTCGAGGGTTGTCAGCCCACTTTGAGGTCTGTGGATATAGAGGGAAAAATTGGATCGGTGTCGGTTAGAGTTCCCGAGTAGCTCAGCGGTAGAGCGTTGGTACGTTAAACCAAAGGTCCCGGGTTCGATACTCGGCTCCGGAACAATTTTTCCCTCGAAATTATTCAATTTTAGTTTTGTTCTTTAAATGTGCACAGATTACTTGGCATTTTGGTTATGGCTGGGGAAAACCTCGGAAAAACCCAACCAAGTAACCTGTCCAAACGGGGATCTAACCAAAGCCTGAGCGCAGCTCCGGATCAACAGACTAGCGAGTCTGTCGACTGAGCTACATTATTGGCTCCAAAAATCATACAGTACAAAGCAATCAGATGATTCAATTTACAAACATAAACAATTATTCATCAGTTGAGCTAGAAAATACATATAATACATAGCAAGTAAGTTAATTCAATTAAAATCATGAACAATTCAATCGGTTGAAATATATAAATATTGATAATATATACAATGCAAATTACTTTAAATTACAAGCATAAATAATTAATGAGTTGAGGTAGCCTATCTCGATCTTAAAAGAAGCCACATGATATTTCCCTTGTCCCCATTTCTTCAATTATACCTACCATTCTGCTTCATTCTTCTTGGCATTTCGCGTTTCTTCCTTCTTGGAGATTTAACTACTACAAGTGCCCAAAAACTCACTTAAAGTCAGAAAATCATTTAAATATGGTTGATTTGTCCACCACAAATTCCATCAAGATCTGGCCGGGGACCGAATCCGGACCGCCTGGATAGAAGACCAGTGCACTAGCACCTGAGCCACAAACGCGGCAATAAAGGTTCTTATAAGCATTTCTTTCTTATTTTGGCGTGAACACGTCTTTAAAATCAGATCAATACCTGGAGCAACAGGACGAAAACAGCTATGTAACGTCTGTATAGTGATCCATTCCGACACTTTAACTTCATGACTAATAACACGATTGAAAGAAATGTTGTCTCGTTCGATCGGGTAAACAACTACGATGCGAGTATGATCTACAGTTGGTGCCGCGGGCGGCCATTTTTGGCGTTGGTGAAAATTTCTGGGCTGTATAACCTATCTTGCGACTTCGATTTGCTAGCGCATAGATGTAACTCGTACGAGATAACACCTGGCGTAAGCAACCCGCAGCGCATATTTTTTAAGGTCGTTTTTCCTATTTTACATGGAAAGTTACTGACCTTAGCAGAGCATGCTTGACGTGCAGTATCTCCTGGTTCTATAGGCGTTTGGACACCTATGTGCTAGCACCCTGATTTTGGTGCCAAACGAAAGATCTCGTCTAGATCTGTCGATTTAAGCCAGACGTATTCACGTAAAATCATGGTCTGTCATCCATACAGCCACACCCCGATTTTAATTGGTTTATTTTACAACGTTTTATCAACTGCGATGGCTGTTTAGCGTCTGGGTGGAATAAAGGTGATAATGCCAGCGAAAAGAGCTAAGGTACAACGTCGAAATTCACCCATCATTTGCTCTTAAGGGGAGAGGATGGTATTTTTTAAAACGTTGTCCTATTTGGTGTAGAGAGCTCATAGCTGTAGCAACTCAACCAAAAATAAATTTTTGAAAAAAATTATTTGGAGGCCCAGATTTGAAAAAAAAAATAAACCCAATGCAGGATTTTACTAAAACCGATATATCTAAACCATTTTAAAAGTATATTCATCCAGTTCTTTGCAATATACTTGCAAAAGCATGTCATACAAACTGTCTATAACAGAATTTTGATATTAGTCCCTACGTTTTTAAATAAACAATTAAAATTTAATAACACTTTTCTGAATTCCTTTCTTGCAAACAAACGGACGTAGTTTTAAAATGAAATCAATTAACAAAATTCTGTTACAGAGAAAAGTTTCCTAATAGTCTAAAGAATGTGTGTTCTAAATTTAATGCATGTATCTTTAATAGTTCAGAAATTATATCCATTTTTGTCTGGCAATGTAGCAAAAAAATGAAGTTACCGTAAACCGATAAAAGGGGGCGAGTGATTTAAAAATCCATAGCGCAGGAAGTTTAAAAATGGCGTCTCAACTTCCGATAAGGGCAAAAACCAGTCAACCAGTCGCAAAAGTTACAACGTGTTCATAATTCTTGTGTTCGCTTCGTCTGCGATGTCCGTTGCGCTGACCACATTACCCCATCCTTCCAAGCTCTAAACTGGCTACAGCTTAACGAACGTAGAAATTTTCATTCTCTTGTTCTCCTTTTCCAAGTCCTTCACACTTCTACACCTACCTACTGCCTCCCGTTTCAGTTACCTGTCATCATATCATAATCTCTTCACACGCACACAAAATAGCTGAATACTAGCCATACCAACACATAAGACATCAGCGTATTCATCATCATACACAATCTCGCTCTCGCGCTTGTGGAATACCCTACCCAGTGACATCAGAGACTGTCGGAATTCAGTAGCGTTCTAAAGTAAACGTATTAAGCATTTTCTTACTGCGTAGAGTAGGTTTAATTTGTACTTAATCAATAAAAGAAAGTCGACCTGGTTGGCGAGTTGGTATAGCGCTGGCCTTCTATGCCCAAGGTTGCGGGTTCGATCCCGGGCCAGGTCGCTGGCATTTAAGTGTGCTTAAATGCGACGGGCTCATGTCAGTAGACTTACTGGCATGTGAAAGAACTCCTGCGGGACAAAATTCCGGCACATCCGGCGACGCTGATATAACCTCTGCAGTTGCGAGCGTTGTTAAATAAAACATAACATTTAAACATTTTAATAAAAGAAATACTTCTCTCTTCTTAACTTTTACAATAAACTGTCTAGCTTTTATTAATCAGTTAATCTTTTAGTACTTAGATTTTCATTGTATTTGTAAATTTGATATTAATTGTAATTATAATTGTAATTGTATTCTTAATATTGTAGTTGTAATCCCCTGGTAGAGGGGAAGAGAAGGCCTGATGGCCTTATCTCTACCAGGTTAAATAAATAAATAAATGAATAAATAAATAAATAAATAAATAAATACCTACGAAATGTTATGCAATGCATTCCACACATATCAAAGAGTGTTATAAGATTTTTTTTTTTTTTTTTGAAAATTCAATTTACCGGAAACAACAATAAAAGGGAGCGAATGATTTAAAAATCCATAACGCAGGAAGTTTAACAATGGCGTCTCAACATCTGATAAGGGCAGAAATACCCTCATGCATTCCACACATATCACAGAGTATTTTAAAGATTTTTTTTTTTTTAATTTACTCATTTTTCACCAAAAAATACCATCCTCTCCCCTTAATGGGTTGAATGAAGACTCCCAGAAAAAATCTCAACCAGATAACTTGTTCCAACCAGGATTTAAACCCGAGTCCATAGTTTTGCAGTTCGACATGCAGAACACTAGTCCACGCGTTGGAGACATTTTCTTGACGTCAATCTATAGATATCTAAATGAGAAAATAATATATTGGCAACAATAATTAGCCTATAATATTAATTTTAAATTCGTGGCAGACATCTCCCTGTGCATCATTCATCATACAAAAAGCTCAGCTGAAGTATAGGCGTTTGTTTTGTTGTCACTACATGCTGGGGTATCTGTGTGTTGTGTGGCTGGCTGCAGGCAAACGTACTTTACATTGATTTCACCTGCGGACTGGCGATAGAACTGCGTGGCCAGTGTGTTTGAACCCGATGCTCCGGGGTGTGTACATCGCATCACAGGAGTCTGGCTGCCCGGCTATCACATTTCGGCCTCCCCGCATTTAATCTTTGAAGCATACATACATTACATAGAGTCAGTCGGCACGGCGCGGCGGCCTGCTCTTCACAGTGGAAATAGAGGCGAAATTTATTTTGAATACTGGAACCGTATTTGCTTGATGCTCGCTACATCCATGAGCTCGGATGCAGAAAGATTAAGAGACTTTTGCTATGCATCCACTTTCAAGCAGATTACATCTCCAAGGAGTGGTGGATTCTTTTGCTCAGTGCTGGAAAGTCTTTCATGATTCGAAGCGAATTAATTTCGAGAGAAAAAAAATAAAGTTTTATGAGAATTTCGGTGTTTTGAGATTGATCCTCTTTCTTAAGGTCATCTCTATATGATTTAACTCTGAGATTGAAATTAAAAGGGCATAACAAATTGTATTTAATGCTTCTTTTGATTTACAATTCGTACCTATATTGTAGCACAAACCGTTTAAGAACTATTGTAATGTGCTGAGTCCATAATCAGACATTTGTATTGAGACACTTTTAATCATTTTATTATCACTTTCATTCCTCTCTTTCTTGCTTTACCTCCTCCATTACCTTTTCTATGTTTCTTTCATTGTTTTTTATTTTGTATTATTCATTTCGTCCCGCGCAGTGGCGTCGCGGTCTAAGACATCCTGCCTAGGACTCGCGTTACCAGTGGCGTATACTGGTTTAAGGGCCTGGGCTACCACTGACCCTATTATTACACAAAATATATTTTAAAGTCCCTATAATAAAATTCCTTACCTATTTATATATGAATTTCAGACGTCTTGATTGGGGCGAAAATACTTTGATGACTTCGTCATTGAAATTACAGTTGGGCCGCTTGCGAAGTTTCTGTAGAAATGACTTTTCAATGGACATCAGTGCCAAGCCGGATAAACGTTCTTGTGTATGAGTTGATCTACAGTAGGATTTTATTCTCTTCAACGCAGAAAATGTTCTTTCTACTGATGCTGACGTAGCTGGTATTGTCACAATTAATGTTGCCAATTTAAGGACTTCAGGAATAACTTGGTTCAGCTGGTTTTCATATATGACAGATAATATTTCATGGATAGGTTTGTTCGAAAAATCAAAGACCTCTGCTGAATATATTACACTTACTTCATTTTTCAAACGTACTTGATCAAAGTGACTGTTATAGGACTGAAATAATTTGTTTAGTGCCTCATTCGGGAAGTTTTCTCTATAAGCAGAAAGCTTTTTGAGAATCTAGAAGATATGTGAACTGAAGCTTTCCATAATCAGAAAATCTGTCAGTAATTTCCATGTGCATACGATCTAGTATGCTGTAGTACAGCTGCCTGTATTTCAATTCATCATCTCCTTTTCTTCGCTTTAATGGTGGTTCCATTGTATTGGCTGAAGAATTTTCATTTTGCATATTACTCCATATGGACGGAAACCCACTACGTCTGAACTCGAATATAGTATTTTTTAACTTTGATACCTCTTGCAAGCAGTATGCTATGTCTAGACTTTTTGTCTGAAGAATATTGTAGAGCACATCTGTATGTGCGAACACTCTAGCATAGACTTCAAGAAGAAATATATTCTGAAACTGTGTGAAAAAATACAAATATCCTTGAGCCTGCACAATTACATCATCAACCCAGTTTTCTTCAGAGTCATTACAAATGATATTTTCAAAGAAAGCAGTCAGTTGTTCTCTGTATTACTTTACTGTATTTACAAGCCGAGATGTAAAATTGCATCTAGTTGGTGCTACTTTTGGGAGTTTCTTTTTCATAAATTCTTGAGTTTTTCTGATCTTTTAGGAGATGATGAGAAAAATGCAGCTAAACCCGACAGTGTTTTGAAAAAAAAAAATGCGGCATTCTGGAATGGATAAAGTAGTTTGTTGCAAAACTAAATTGAGAACATGGCTGTAACAATGGACAAATAGTGCTTGAGGATACTTTCCTTGAACTTTTGTTTTTAAGCCATTAATATTTCCCGCCATAACTGAAGCACCATCGTATGTCTGTGCAATTAACTTATTGCCGACATTGTATTCTGCTATAACACCTTCCACATGCTGAAACCAAGCAGCAGCAGTTTTGCCCGAACTGACATTTGTGAATCCTATAAACCGTTCTTGAACATTGGCAGTACTATCGACGTATCTTAAAACAGTGGACAATTGACTCTGATTAGAGCACTCACTTGTTTCATCAACAACAATGGCCGCAAAAGGTGCTTCTTCTATTTCAGATTTTATGTTCTTTATCATAACCCCACTTATAGCAAATATTAAGTCATTATGAATTGCGGGAGAAGTACCACGAAATACTGTTGAACTCTCAAGATGATTGGCCAGTAAATTGGTCAAATTCACTTAAGGAACTTAAATATTCATATAATTTCCTCTATTGTCTGATTCCACACTCTCATTATGATCCCGAAAAGCCAATTCTTGTTTTGCTAGAAAGCAGACTGCGTTAATAAGATGCAGTAAAACCTCCCAATTTTTTTTCCACAGGAGCATTGTGTTGGTTGATATGTAGAGCTTTTTGCTTATCTAGCTGTAAATCAATTCTTGTCTTCCCAAAGTTTGCAAAGTTCATGCTACTACAAATATGAGCTTTTGATTTGTCGTGTTTTAGGACTGTCGTTCGAAGGGAGTTGATATTAGAAAACCCTCTTTTGACCACACATTAGTTTCGCGGCTAAATAACAAACATGGCCAGCAAAATAGTTTAGACAGTTTAGAACTACCACACAACCAATTCCACTTACCATATGATGTTGAAGTGAAATGGCGTGTGTACTCACGCTGTTTTTCTTTTACGTCCATGGACAAATTTAACTCAGGAGTTGGTCTTTCCAGTTTCACAATTTCAACTTCCTCGTTGTATAATAATAATAATAATAATAATAATAATAATAATAATAGTGATTTATTTTAGCTGGCAGAGTTAAGGCCGTAAGGCCTTCTCTTCCACTCAACCAGCAAAAAGTGTATATACATATGCATGAACTTACAAAGAATCCAACAATTTGATTTAGATGAGAGTTACATGTATACAAAAGTTATTTACAAATTAAACAACAAAGTACTATGAACTATTAATTAAACACTGTATGTACGACGGTTAAAAGGCACTTTTAATAAACCTTCTATTACACAGTCATTTTCAACACAAACCTCTCCAGAAACTTGTTCTGCCATATTTTTCACAATATCACTTAATTGGGAAATTAAAAACTTAATAATTCACAATTAATAAAACTCTTAGACACTCGAACAAATCACAAATTTAAAATACTGCACTGCAAGAACACAATTACATTCATGAGCTAGCGTGCTAAGCGTACTGTTGCTTCGCGCCTGCGAAGAAACCGATCACGAGAGCGGCAACTCACCCGGTCTTACACTGCACGTTGGAAACAGAAGAGAGCGGGGGGATGGGCAGCTGTGCGACCGGACAGCGTGCGCGGTACGGTCACAGGCTACCTCACGTAGCAAGCGGTTTCTCCAGTGATGCCGCCTTGACAACTTGTTTCTTTTCGAGAGCAGAGAGCGCATATAAATCTAACAATTACTTTAATTTTAATTACTGTGGTAAAACTAATAATACAAAATTATTACATTATGTTATATTATAAATTTTTTCTTTTGTAATTTCCTTGGGCTACCGCCGATAGCCCCGGTAGTCCGCAGAATACGCCCCTGCGCGTTACGGAATGCGCGCTGGTTCGAGTCCTCATGGGGGAAGAAATTTTCTCATGAAATTTCGGCCAGTGTATGGGACCGGTGCCCACCCAGCATCGTGATGCACTTGGGGAGCTACGATATGTAGCGAAATCCGGTTGCGAATACCAGCTATAACGGCTGGGGGGGATCATCGTGCTAACCACACGATACCTCCATTCTAGTTGGATGATCGTCTACCTCTGCTTCGGCATGTGGGCGTGAGGCTAGCAGCCGGCTGGTCGGTCTAGGCCCTTCACGGGCTGTAGCGCCACGGATTATTATTATTATTATTATTATTTATTTCTTTGTTTAGTTTAATGTATTTGTACCTCTTTATTAAGTCGGTTAAATGTTTCGTTGTTCATTGATATTTGTAGTACTCCATTAATTTTTTTTTTTTTTTTTTTTTTTTTTTCATTCTTTCTGAGATTTTTCCTATTAACTTATATTTCTCCTTTCCTTTCTTTCTTTCCATTTATTTCATTTATTTCTTCCTTTCTGCCCTTTTCTTTCTTCTTCTTCCTTTCTTTTCCTTCTTTCCTTTTTCCCATTCTTTTCCTTCTTTCTTCCTCTTTTACTTCTCTTTCTTTCTTTCTTTTTTTACTTTCCTTCTTTCTTTCAGTTTTTCATTTTCTTTTTATTATCCTATTCCATAATATTTTTTTCTTTCCTCTTCTCTTGCTTTTTCTCCCTCTTCTATTTATTCTTACTAGAGATGAACAACGATCGAGAAAGCGAGACTAACAGCGCCCGCAAAGCCGAAAACCCGCACGACAATGTTATATTACATCGCGTCCTTGACGTAAAGATTGCCTGTAAGTGTTCCGAGACTCGATATTGATGACTCCCGAAGTCCCGAAGTCAAACAGCCTCGAATCGCCACAGTTGACTGAACTTTTATCTACTTTGGCAACTGTTATATATATGTATAAACAATCAAGTAGCCTATTTGAAACATCTCTACCTTTCAGTGTATAATAATCCGTTCCCCACTCTTTATTTAATTACTAGGCCCTTATTAAAAGGCTAGGAATTTTCTTTTCATATGTTTAAGATCAAGTATGAAATCTCAAGTAATAAGATACTAATGTTATGTTTTATGTTCCTTAAAAATGGATTTTTTTTTTTTTTTTAGTTTTTTGTTCTATTTATATAACCATAGGTAATATAATATAATAGAACCAGAACATTTTGATAACTGAGATACTGTTCTGTTTTGTCTTTTTGTTTCATTTAAACATTTATAATGTCATTTATTTCAGTGATGTATGTCATTCAAATTTATAAAATCTTTCCACGCCGACCAAATACTATTTCGAGAATGATGAGCGAGACTCGAAGCGCACGAGAATGACGAGTCGAGACTCGAAAGACAAATGCAGTGAACACAGCGAGCGAGAGCGGCAGTTAGTTTTGTTCATCTCTGATTCTTACATTAAACTATATCTTTTCCCGTTTCTGTAATTGTTTCAATTTATTCTCTTTTTAATTTTTCCGACATCTGTGTTGCACTACTTATTTATTTATTTATTTATTTACTTATTTATTTAATTATTTATTTATTTATTTATTTATTTATTTATTTATTTATTTATTTAGAGATGTGAATACACAGGGTAACTCAATTACAAAGTTCACTTATAATTACTACATGAATTGTTTAATACAAAAATTACAAATATATATTTATAATTTATGGGGACGAAGACAAATTATGATAACTTATAAAAGTAACAAACATAAAAATATAAAGACATACAGGAACAGAAGTTGAAACACCTAAGTCAGAATGAAGTAAATATAAATCTTAAAACAAAAGTTAATGCGATTGAAAGAATAATCTTAATACAGTAATAATCTTAATACAAGGTAACAGAACGTAATATAAGCTGAATATATTTTTAAAAGTATTACAGGTATATTTGAACTGTTTAAGACTCGTATAAAATATATCTATTTCTCCTAACCTATGCAATCTATTGTAGTACGAAGAACTCTATAATAGGACAATAACAATATGAATTTTTGTTTACTTTCGGCATAAAAGAAATACTATGATATTTCTAAGAAGCACTGAATGGGACTTAATAAGATAAGCCTATATTATCATGTATACTAATATAATCTATTTTATTATCTATTAAGTTGTATAACTTGCATTCTCCTATATGTGATAAGATTGAAACGTAAAAAAAAAAATAATATTAAAGTATATGTTTTATATTGTAGATATTAATTTAAACTTTTAAAATAAGGATATTTTAGAAATTTATTTCGAACTTCTTCAAGCAAATTTATGTTTAATTGTCATTGGATTCCAAACCATCGAACAGGATTTTAATTTTTTAGAACAAACACATGAAAAAGTTTTTGTAAAGTACGTATATTAAAATATTTGGAGTTACGAAAGATAAAACCTAACATTTTATATGCATTACATGTCTTTAATTTCTGAAATATTTAGATTAATACCCTTGATACAATATTTTCCATATTTTCCTTTCTTCTTCTTCTTCTTCTTCTTCTTCTTCTTCTTCTCCTCCTTCTCTTTTATTTCCCCTCATTTTCTGAGCGGCTTCATCAAATTTCTATACAGAGTGTTTCGTCACGAAACCTAGAAACTTTGCCAGTGATTTTGGATGGCCATTCTATGAAAAAGTTCATAATAAAAGCCGGGAAAATTAGGCTTTCTTTCTAATATATGAGCTGAAATAGTAATGCACCGAAAGTATAGCACAAACACACGAAATACCCAGCTTGGCGCTTCCGAGGTCCGTAACTTGTTTCTGTTACGTACCGACAAAGATGTATTAGTCACTGTAACTGGTAACGTCATTGTAATTGGCAGCGATAACGGATTTGAGTGACGTAGGTATTCAGTTTGTTTTTGTGACGCGTGGATGAAAATGTAGCAGAGTAAAATTGCCTGGGATGTATCAAACTAGGAGTATAGTGACTTACTGTTTATGAAGATCTACAGTTTTTACAGCACTTTTCCACACATCCCTAACTAACTTATACTAAAAACCGATGTTAGTGACATCTGTTGTGGTGGCCTATTATCACTTACGCTGACTAATGCAGAATACTGCGATACAAATCAGAAACATAGGTCTAACTGAAACAAGCAAGTGACGGACCCCGTAGGAGTCAAAGAGGGCATTTTTCTGTATTCTTACGATACTTGCTGTGCATTGATATTTCAATTCATATCTTGGGAATGAAAGCAAATCAATCTATGGTGCATTATGAATTATTACTTGGTATGACCATATGAATACACACAGAATGACCACAGCCTGTGGATTTCGTGACGGAACGCCCTGTACATTAAAATGATGGACGCATTACGTCGAATTGGACCTTTTATCAGGATATCTTTTATGCAGTTGTTTCGTTCATAGACCTGTCGTACCTATCTCCATCTTTCAAAGTCTGTTTTGCTTTAGCTCTCTAAAGAGGTATTCCTGGAAAAGGCAATTTGAGCTTACATTTTAGCAAGAGTATTAAAGGCGTCCTTCCTTGTTTCTCTCTAACTCGCAAAAAAATTGAAATGTACAGTAGTTGTAAAATATTCGAATATGAGTTTATATCAAGTAAAAATATATGAAATGTAAGTTTAAAGGAAATGAGAATTAAATAGAAGTAACAGAAAGCTAAATGATAAACGAAACTAATTTAAATATTAAAACTGATGAACATGGAGCGACAAATTGACATTCCTTACACCAAAAACTTGCTTTCAACGTAGTTTGTCAGTCTGTCTGTGAGGCCAAGCTATACCTCAATCAGCTGATTGGTGCTTTATTAAATAGAGCCGTAATTTTATTGCTGGAAATTCTGTAAAATATCGTATGAATAAACAGGCTGTGAAGCAAATTTCCTTCCAGGAACCTGGTAGCTTCTATCATTGTCTACATATTATTTTTCATTATAATAATATAACCATTTTATCAGTATCTGAATAAGGAATGTTAAGTAAATGGCTGCCACCCACCTTCCGTCTTTTGTGTCGCTTTGTCTAGCAGTTCATTTTCGTAAGTAGCAGAAAAGTAAATATTTACCACCCTTGCACAGAGATTGACACTTTACTATGTTTTTTAAGCACTGAGTTTACTGTTTTCTGTAAGATAGATATCGTTACATTTCAGTGTTTACAGCTTTGGTAACTCAATTGACTAAGACCTCTGCCGGGATTTGAACTCGGATCCTGACAGTGGTGGATAATGGCAAGGTTGTGAAGAGTTTTCTCGGAATTTTTTTTAGTTTTTCCTCTTCATTTCAACACTCTTTACATTTTCCTTTCTAGATATTTATCTTCGTTTCGAAAAACAGGACACTTACAAGTCACTTGTATTTGAGCGGTATCATATCGACCGTCTGCCGTTGCATGTATTCCTCGTGGTTTATCCAGAGATTGATAGATGGCAGAGATCATAGAGACAGGAACGTAACCCGCTAATCCAGAATGGGAAAGTAAAGTACATGCCTAAGATATATTTCGGATGTACTGTAGAATATCACTAAAGGCTTTATTTTCGGACTTGTTAGCTGGAGAGTAATGCGTGGTATGGCGGATAGCTGAGCAGACTTAGCCGGCTAGTACAATTGGCACTCGACTCATTTCATAACGGGTACACAAAAACCTACTTGGGCTCTTGTATAATCCCACCCCTCCCATTAGTTGCCTATGTCTATATATCAATATTTAAATTTGTTTCAGAATCGTCAAAAGAATCAAGGTGATACGAGCGAAGGAATTCAGTCCTTGAACTTCGATAATAGAAGTAGTATATAATAATTATGACGATGGTTTTAATTTCAATATTTTTTTTTACAACATGTTACATTGTCAATCTCACTTAATGGTAATAGATGAGATTATGCCAACTATAGAAGTACCTAGATATAAGTTTAATGAACAAATTACACTGTTAATTTCTAGATTAAAGTCAAATTTAAATGTTGCAAAAAATTCAGAATATAAAAATGGATTTATAACAGAAATCTTATGTTCAGATTGAATATTCATTATGACACAATTAATGGAAAATCTTCTTCTTCTTGTTTCTTTTTTACTCTACATAAGTTTAATGAAAATATTACACTGTTAATTATTTCAAATTTAAAGTCAAGTTTAAATGTAAAAAAATTCAGAAAACCAGAATGGATTTATAATAGAAAAAAAAGTTCAGATTCAATATTCGTTGAGAGTTATGATAAAATTAATAGAAAATCTTCTTCTTGTTTCTTGCTACTCAGTAGAGCATAGAGCAGCAACTAATTTCCTCCACCTCAATCTGTAGATGGCCAACACTTTCACCTCGTTCCACATTTTCCCCCTCTCTTCCAAGCCATTCTTGGTCTTCCTCTCTTCCTTCTGCTTTGCGGGTTCCAATCGAGGCTCTTTTCGTTATGTTCAAGTCATTCTTTCTACGAGTGTATTCAATCCACTTTCACTTATGTTCTTTAATTTTAATATTTACCTTTTTCTGACCCATCTCTTCCCAAAGTCTACAAATTACTCCAGAAGTTTGGCCAATACACACCCATTATCTGAAACGAAGAAATTTATGTACGAACACCTGTAATTTTATTGTGGTCGCTTCTGTCTTTTTCCACATCTCTTACCCGTACAGGAGAACGGATTTGACGTTGGACTCGAAGATCCTCAACTTCACTCTTCTACTCAGTCGCGTCGATCTCCATATTGAGCGAAGCCAATTTGCCATGTCTTCGGACGCTCCTCCATTCTTTGATATCATGCTCCCAAGATAGCAGAAGGATTTTACCTATTCGAGTTCTTGGCCGCCCACACTCACTGGGTCGACTATTCTGTTGTTCACCCGCATATCCTTGGTTTTTTTTTTCTATGTTTATCTTCAGTCCAACTTTCTTTACCTCCGCCTGAAGATCTTCAATCTTCCTCAACAAAACTTGCAAAGAACGTGACAACAAGCAGGTATCATCAGTGAAATCTAGGTTTTCCAGTCTCTCGTAGAGTTTTTCATTGAATGTCTCTTTGCCCTATTTTTTACAGTTCTCCGCATGACTTCATCCAGCACAAGGAGAAATATGATCGGCGAGAGTAGGCACCTTTGCCACACAGCTGTTTTTGCGGGGAAAGTTTCAGACAGCTCGCTTTGATGCTCGACTTGAAATGAGAAATCTTCATCCAGCGCTTTAAATAGCTTGACAATCTTCCCAGGCACTCCATATTGTTTCATTACACGCCATATCGCCTCGCGATTCAAGCTATCGAATGCCTTCTCAAAGTAAACGAAAACGAGGTACAATGGGAAAATTGCTCTA
This sequence comes from Periplaneta americana, assembly GCF_040183065.1. Classification (NCBI taxonomy): domain Eukaryota; kingdom Metazoa; phylum Arthropoda; class Insecta; order Blattodea; family Blattidae; genus Periplaneta; species Periplaneta americana. The sequence goes on along the minus strand of NC_091133.1, from coordinate 67,508,394 downwards.
CAATTATTCGGAGTGTATTAATCTGACCCATGCACGATCGATTTCGTCGACATCCTGCTTGCTCCTTCCGCAGTATGGTATCGATTTTCACTCTGATAGAAAGTCATAGAATTCAATTTGTCTACATTTATTAGATTTATAGACTAAAGGAGTACATTTAATATACCGGCAGTTATAGAAATAAATAATTATGGATAATAATGAAAATGAAAGGTACGCCATAACATTTAATAACAAATGTGTGATGTTTCCATATAGATAATAAAATTGAAAATGAAATAAGCTAAAAAAAACATAGAGAATATCAGCAGTACTTAATCGTGTGTGAGAAAAGGCTGCCATCTATTACCGTCCGGAATTGACAAAAAGACATGGAAAAGTACCATACTTTAAAGTAGTTAAATAGTACTTCAGACACAACATTTTGTACTATCAAGATATAATCAGAAATTCAGCGGTTGACTTACAGAGAGCCAATTTTAAACTAAATAAATAAATTAATAAATAATGCAATTTGAAAATGTCGACTAAGAAAACAAAAATATCGATTCTTAAAGGAATGGATATAATAAGAGCCAAAAGCATACAGGATATCCAAACTTCATAAGAAATTAATTATTTTAATTATTTAAGTTTTAAAATTTCTTGGATAAAAAGCGAAGATACTTTAGGAAAATAAAAAATTGAGCTTTATGCATGGCACACTTAAACTGGCTCATAACTCGTATACAAGGAAAGACACTGGACTAGCCTTTTCGAAGACAATGAAAGTTCGTATGCAGCTCTGAATATTTTACTCTTACTAAAAGAAAGAACGAAGATTGGAAATAGTCGGGATTAAATTTTAAAGAAACTTAGCAGGCTACTACATATTGTTGTACAAAAGCAGGAATCAGAATATAAAGCAAGTCCTCAACTGATTTAGACTCATAGACAAACTATACAAACACCTGGAAGGATCAAGTAGGTCTACTTAGAATGGTTGATGATAGCATACCAAAAGTGATTATGAATCACAGACCATCTGGAAAGAGAAATGTTGGATGACCATTAAAAAAAAGACTCAGCAATTTCAGGAATAGTCTCTTGAGACCGTAACGAAGTTTAATTCATGACAAATCAGCTGGGATGTATGGATCTATTAGTAGTGCAGGATCAAAAAACCCACATCACGCTTTTAGGTCCGTCGTGATACTTTCAATTTAAAATTTCATTTCGGAAAGAAAGGACTAAGCAATCAAGCTGAGAAGCTTGAATAAACAAACATACATAGGATCCATGTTAACAACTAGGACGACAATAGATAATTTCCCGTCTTGCTTGAATCTTGGTAGTTCGATAATTTCTTAACCCATCGTTCATCGAATGAGGAGTTCTCTACAAAATCTGTACTCAGGTGTTCAATCAATGAACAATAGCTTTCCTCGTAGCAGGATAAACGTTGCGTGAGTCTGATATTGTATCGAGTAGTCCCCTTTGACAATTTCATTCCATTCCTATGATAATTTTCAACCCTGTAAATAGGGGAGCGTAATTTCATTTGTACATGCCTCTCCTGTCCTCTATCTGGGACCGAGACCAGAAAAAATAAATAAAAAAGAACATCTCAAAGAAAGCGAAACTAAACAAAGGTTAGGGTGGGGTGTCCGTATCGTGGAAAATAGGTTATTGCCTCTCCACTTTATATACAAGCAAGAACACAAGAGGCCATAGCTTTGGTTGCTACAACCGCCGAGTTCTCGCTTTGTACAAAACAGATGCATATCGAGAGTCAGTGTAACATATCTTTATTTGGACATCGTCTTTATGTGTCAGTAAAAGGAGGAGGAGCAGAAGGGAGATATTTTCCTCTACGTCTTTTACTGCACCAGAAAATGTTGCCATCTGCTTCTGTTTTCTCGATGATCACACATAAAACATTTCAGGCGGCTCTGATTCCGTTTCGTTTCGAAATAAAAAGCAAAAAGTTGGTATAATTTTGTTTTATTTTAGGCTATAAAAAGCAAAGATTTCGTACTAAATATAACTCGTATCTTATCACGCTGCAATAAATAAGTGGACCGATTTTAAACGCCTCCTTGTCATTGGAACGCAGATACTAAATGATAATATGATTATGAAAAGTTGTTTATGCTCGACCATGCCGAAATGTAGTAATTATACACCTGGTAGCAGCCCTTTAATGGACCTCATTAAAGTACACCTATTCATTAAAGTTCAGGTTTTCCACCAATCAGAAAGTAATATGAAAGCGCAAGTATCGATTATTCTTGGATATGCAATCGAAAGACAACTAGCGAAACGTCACGGAGGCTGGAAATCCAATACTGTCGCAGAAGGTTATGTTCTGTTACTATAATAATTAGCGTTAATTGTAAATAATATTTAAATAAATTCAATTTGTCATCTCGTTTTTCAATGTATAATTCAATTTCAAGGTTTTATCAAGATTAATGTTTCTTTTACTCTCTAGATTATATAAAGGTCGTCGACATCTGTTTCTCGGAAAAAATCAATACTTTCGCGTCTGCGCACATCTCACAATTTATGAGGTAGGCTATTTCACAAGGTCAGTTCCGCTCCTCACTTAGATAACAATAACATGAATACTTATGAATAATTTCAAGTTAGAAATATGGTCGAGCATAAAAAGTCGTATGAAACTTGCCCATAATGGTAATTAAGACGCTCGTATGAAAATTATGAAACTCGCTTGCGCTCGTTTCATAAACATACTCGCGTCTTAATTACTACCATTATAGGCTCGTTGCATAATGTACTATTAATTGTTGACTGCAGTCATTAGTACGATAGTGGTTATCTTGCTTGAACTTGAATTCAGTAACAACGAATTCAGTGGTGGGCTATCACTGTAAATTTAATGACCAGTGGAGTCCTTGAAACTAAACTATGATTATTTACTACATTTGTCGAATTAAAAAATTCCCGGATTTCTGATAATTAATAAGATCTAACACGATTATTTCACCAGTTCAAGTTAGAGATAAAGACAACAACTAAATACGAGTAGTTCAACATAAGTCCAAGGCTATAAGAATTTCTAGATTCACCATAAAATGCAAGTTAGTTTTGGCAGATAGGTATATTAATAGCGATACAAGTATAAAAGAGGAAGTATTTAACCAAAAGAGAAATATTTAAATATCTAAATTCTTTTAAAAAAATCGTAGAAATTTCTCCAACGTTTGGTTGTCATTTTTACAGCGAGTGATTATACAGTGTGTCCCATTTATCTTAATTGTCCTAAATAACTTTGTACGCAAGAACCAAATGAAAAATTGTTTCGTACAAAATGTGTACAACTGACAAGGTGGAATAATACTGATGAGGCGGCAACCTTGTAGCGTTATTTATTAATGAGATACGAGTACTAACATTATTTTTTAAATTACACTATGTATTTATTATTCAGTATTTCAATTAAGCTCCTCAAGACCTGTCCAAATATGTATCACAGTGGGTCATTCTAATAAACAAAACATTAATAAACGAAACGTTATTTGATGCATTGACAGAATGGTTGCTGTGCATGGTACGTACAAAGGAAGTGGTTTGATTTCAAGTTGGTGTAAACAATACGTAGTAGGTCTACATTGCAGATATCTAGGGTCGTGTAACCCATTCCACCTACCTTTGGTTTACAGTAGGCTAAACACATGAAATCAAATCTAGCACAGATCATTCACTCAGTCATCAATGTTCAGAGGAATAAAACCAAAGTTATGTGTAATGGGTTACGTGACTGTATCATCTACAATGTACTACGTATTTTTTAAACCATTTTCAAGTCAAATCACATCATACTGTGCACAGGAACCATGCCGTCAAGGCACCACTAACGTTCCTTTTACAAAAGTTCTGTTTATCAGAATGTCCCACTGTGATACATTTTTGAAATGGTCTTGAAGAGCTTAATTCAAATATCGAATAGCAAATACATAGTGTCATTTAAAGAAAACAATGTTAGTACTCGTGTCTCGTTAACCATTAACGCTAAAAGGTTGTCTCTCCATTTTATTACAGTTGTACACCTTTTGTATGAAATAATTTTCATTCGGTGCTTGCGTACAAAGTTATTTAGTGTGGTCAAGATAAATGGGACACTCTCTATATAATCAGTGTTGACAACTCTAATTCATGAAAGATCTTAAAGAAACTGTGCTGAAGTCATTAAATACATACATAATCGATTATGGATATTATGTTTTTATTTCATGATAAGCTAAACAGTTTATAAATTCTGTATCAACAATATTAAATATGTAATTTTGTAGCTATTGTACATTGAAGTTCTAATTAATTAAGTTTACAAGACTGTTTAAATAAAACTGGAAATATATATCACCCTCAAGCGGGCAAATTTGAAGCGCGTTATAAAATGTATAACTATTGGATAAATGTATTTGCTTTGTGAAACGAGCACAGACTTAACTTTTCTATAATGTTATGGAACAAATAGTTATGGAATAGATACCTCGAGGTTCATGCAACCGGGCATTAACCGAGCAGTAGACTGTAACACACTAGTAATTCCAAGAACCTTCTTGAACTAAATATTGCTTACGGATACTGCTTGTTCCGACATCTTCCACATACTGTTCGTAGAAAATATTTTTCAATGTGACCACGGATGAAATTCCTGAGTTAAGTTTTGGAGCTTAACAAATATTTGTATATCGCGAACTTGAAGCCACGGTTCCGTTGGTTCACTTCGCGCTGTGTGATATCTTATTCAACCGAAATGAGAAGCCAGTTGTTATGATACTTGGTTTATTTTCAATCCTGTATAGCCGGTCCTGAAATGTACAATTCCCTTAGACTGAACTACATGTCAGCTAGGTAATCAGTCAGGGTTTGAACCCAAGACTTGAGACGTGAAGCCTGCTGGTCAGTTATTACAACTTCTACGACAGCTAAACGAAAGAGAGTGAGTGGCTGAAACCCCTCAATTTTATTCAATTCTTCCAGGCTTGGGTCACGTGTCAATTCTGGTGTCAAACTTACATGGTCTGACAGAATGACGTTGCATATTGACAGTCATGGCCCCGTGATGGGGTGTCATCCTATATTAGTCCAGCTAGGGTGAACTGTGACTCGTACCCTCGTGAGGCGATAAGACGCATGATTTAAAGTCATGAGTTATTTTCTTAGTGATAAATCCCAGATTATATGTCTGGCCAGAATGATTCTTACTCGTGTATTATAATTATATTAATATTAAATTATTAGAACCCTAAGTTTTGGGCCTCTGGGGCTCGTAGCTCGACCACTGGGGTCGGGATACATAGCTCCTGTACCCGCACAGTGCATTATTTCCAGTTTATTGTTTTCTTTGTTTTCCAGGTGAAATGATAATCGCAAACGACAAGTACAATATGACAGAAATCAACAGCTCATACTACAGCGTACAGATGAGGCTGACCATCAGAAATTTCCGCAAATCAGATTTTGGAGGTTATAAATGTATCTCCAAAAATTCCATCGGAGATGCCGAAGGCAACATTAGACTTTACGGTAAGTACATCATGTTTTATTGATCTGCAAGTGAAATTTTCTGTATTCATACACAAAGTAATAAGAAAGCACTTTTAACGTTTATTAGAGGCAATGATCTTATTTGTAGGTATGAATTGGATTCACAGCATTCTCAACCATAGGTCGAAAGGTTACAACATGAAATGTTGTTGCGGAAACACTAATCCCCATTTCAGTTTGGTTGATAGGATTTCCCCTCTACTCACACTCTCTACCATCCGTGAAGGGGAAGATGCTACTGTACATCTTACTGACGTTCGACTAATTGACTTTGAACATAGTGAAATTTCTTATTATTGAAAATGTTTACCGGTAATCTATATTTCGAAAATCTATATTAAGCGTTTGTAATTAATTTTATTGCTGTTTCAATCAACTGGTACATTAAAAAGCTACTGACAGCAGAAGATAAATGTTTTCTTTACCGCTAGTTGCTACTCTAAGCATACACAATGGGACAATCTGCACTGTGTCACTCCCTCCCGTCCCCCGACCTCATAATACAAACTAATATCCCTTAATTTAATTAATTGTTAGTTGAAAATATTGTAGGAACGACACTAAAATATACTGAAACATGTAATTGTCAAACATCTGTGTCACTGTATTTTATATCCACTTATGTACTTTAATATTTTATTTTCTTGTGTGTACAACTTCGGGGGTGCAGGTATAAGAGGTAACAGCTACCGGTCTGTTCCTGACGGCCTCAGGGCAAGTAGAAGGGGAAAGAAATGCCTTCGCATCTTCTCAACTTGTATGAAATGTCGTTTAGTTCTTTTTTTATTTCCAGCTATTCAAAATAACATTTATTGTGGATAGAGTTCGTGTCAGAGTATATTTTGTTACATTGTTACATAAGCAATTTTTTAATTTTTGATTGCCTTTGATCTGCAAATCATAGTGTACAGGTTTGATGAAAGCAACAATTTTCCAGTATGTTTAAAAATTGAAATTTCATATATAGTTAAAGTTTCATTTCCTTCAGAAAGTATACTATACAGACATTCCAGAAAAAATCAGAATAGATCACTTTAACCTTCGATGGGACGCGCGGCGTATTTTAAGCTTTGCTATGGTCAATCGAGTTTCAGTCTTATATTATAATGCATTACAACTTTTACATTCATTATGAAATTTAATTGAAATTTAATAAAGCACTACAGTCCACACCTGTGGAGTAACGGTAAACGCGTCTGGCTGCGAAACCAGGTGGCCCGGGTTCGATTCCCGGTCGGGGCAAGTTACCTGGTTGAGGTTTTTTCCGGGGTTTTCCCTCAACCCAATATGAGCAAATGCTGGGTGGCTTTCGGTGCTGGACCCCGGACTCGTTTCACCGGCATTGTCACCTTCATCTCATTCAGACGCTAAATAACCTAAGATGTTGATAAAGCGTCGTAAAATAACCCACTAAATAATAAAGCACTACAAAATATTGATCCTGTACTAGCTTATATGTTTAAAATATATTTTATGGATGACCAAATGCCCCAGAAAGCTTGCAATCCTTTATGCACTGTTACAAATTCTCTTACACTAAAAGAGTTCTTTCTTATTTGAGAATTATTAGCCTTTTAGGTTTTCTACCGTCTCCTGCAGCTTATCATTTCCAACGCGTTTTGAAAATGCATACAGGTTATATTCTGTCGAAAACTACGTCCATACGAGTCTCTCGGTTCTGGGACGAATAATAATAATAATAATAATAATAATAATAATAATAATAATAATAATAATAATAATAATAATAATTGAAGGTACCGGTAATCTAATGTTCAAGAAAAAGAAACACAAGAGAAAATGCGTTATTCTTTCGTTTGTTTACTTGGTCATTCATTCATTCATTCATTCATTCATTCATTCATTCATTCATTCATTCATTCATTCATTCATTCATTCATTCAGTGTTCTGCCCAAGGACAGGTCTTTCACTGTAAAGCCAGCTTTGTCCAACCTTCCCTATTTTCTGCCCTCCTCTTTGTATCCTCATATGATCCACATATCTTAATGTCGTTTTCATTCATTCATTCATTCATTCATTGAATAGTGTGTTTACTTTTTCACCCATTCGTTTATTTTCACGCATTAATAAATTAGAGTCCACACCTGTGGAGTAACGGTCAGCGAGTCTGACCGCGAGGCCGCGAAACCAGGTGGCCCGGGTTCGAATCTCGATCGGGGCAAGTTACCTGGTTGAGGTTTTTTCCTGGGTTTTCCCTCAACCCAATACGAGCAAATGCTAGGTAACTTTCTGTGCTGGACCCCGAACTCATTTCACGGCATTATCACCATTTCATTCAGACGCTAAATAACCTGAGATGTTGATACAGCGTCGTAAAATAACCCAATAAAATAAAAATAAATAAAAAAATAAGTTAGATTTCATACTTTCTTTTATTGGTTCATTGAATTATTCGATTATACTGTCATCCTCTGAGGAGTTTAGTGCTGAGTGGAATGCGGTTCCGACTAGTCTAGCGCGGTACTGGAGTGGGAGGGAACAGTGACATCGCCAGTCTGGAAGGAAGTACAATCATACTGAAAACATTGCCCAATTTACGAGAGCAGTATGCCTATTAGTTTTCTAACGTGTTTTTGGCGAAATAGAGACACAACTATTCGTACTTGCGTGTTCAGAGAAGGAAAGTGTTGTAGAAAATTTTACTTATTTATTTATTTATTTATTTATTTATTTATTTATTTATTTATTTATTTATTTATTTATTTATTTATTTATTTATTTATTTATTTATTTATTTATTTATGTATTTATTTATTTATTTTTTATTTATTTATTTATTCTGATGAAGTTAAGGCCATCACACCACCAGAAATACAAATACAATAAAATAAATAAAAAGAAAAATCATAATAAAACTACAATAATATAAATGAAAAGAAGAATCATACTATAAAATTTAATGATTAATAGAATTGAATTAAATTTGTAAAGTAATCAGTTTAAATATACTCTACTGCTGAACTCACATGAGAAGTAAAACCACTTGATTTGTATTTTAAGATATCAGCAACAAATGATTTTCGCATGACATTGTAGGAATCTGTTTTTCACGAACCAATCACACATATTCTAAAATTCCAATAGAATAAAACCAAAAACGTTTCCATAGTACGTTTCCTTAAAAATGACTTTTAACGGTGAAATATTTAATATGAGTAATTCATGTAATACTAACATAGCTAACATCAGGGAGATGTTTGAGCAAAAATTGCAACAATGTATTTTATATATTAATAACAAAACCATATAGGCCTAGGTAAACAATATGTATATAAAATATTCACACACTACTACAAACTGAAGACTGCATATTTCTGGACGATTAATACTTCCCACACCGCTCGGCTCGGGTTGTCTGTAGTAACAAAAAAATCTACCTGCAACCCCCAAGCACCGATAGCAAGAATACCTCAGGTCCCAGCGCTAAACTCGTCGGAGGAAGACAGTACCTTAGTTTTCCTCACTCTTCCACTTATTAAGTAATTGACTGTTCATTGTTAATTTATTCATTTTGTCGTTTGTTCATTTGTGCATTCTTTGGTCAGGTTTTCCCTTCATCGAGCTTAAGATAATGTTGAAAACGTATCCCATTCCAACCCTCAAGCTGTTTTTATATTGCCATTTTAAGGGTATAAAATAATTGCTCCTTTGAATTAATTTCTTTCCATATTTTAATATTTGCTTGTCAGTAGACTGAAGTGAAGGAAATGTGAATTTTAAAGAGGGGCTGAATTTCCTACATTTGTTTTCAATTTAGCTTGCAGAGTGCGGGCAGCTTATTGCTCGGTGTCTTGTAATGCTCGGTACATTTCCTGTACGCTGTTGTATAGGTCATTAAGTTTGCCAATTATCAAAGGGTCGTCCGCTACAAAATACCGACTGCGACTTAGTCATGTAACTCCACCTCAATTAGCTGGCAGTTCTGAGAACAACACATTGTGTCGCTTCAGAGATGCGGTCCATGCTACAGTTGCAGTAACGGAACACATGGAAACGCTTTGGGTTTTCAACCTCATTTCTTCTCGTAGCTATTGTTACAGTATTACTTGAAGGAAGTGCATATTTCGAAACACGTTACTTTTTACATTGCTAACTCAGACTGCAGTAATATGCAAAATAGTCTATTTAACGTCGTGACCTCCTTACGTTTTCCACATCAGTGAATTTATTGAAGTTCTACTTCATTTAAATGCTCAAAGGGAATGAAATATGATGCACTCCGTAGACACAAATAACCGAGAAATTATTATTATTATTATTATTATTATTATTATTATTATTATTATTATTATTATAAACAGGTTTTAATCATAATAACTTCATTAGACGTTTTGACTCAAGGATATACTGTATTTTAAAAGAAGAAATTGTTTATTGAAATTTGTTTCAAATTGTTTAACATTCGACCTACGCTATCAGAATGCTAGCGATGTTGGAATCCAAGTTGCTTTCGGATTTGTATCCTGAATTAAGAAGTATATTTGCTTTAAACCACGATTTAAGCTATAAAATAAATAATTATCGCAAAAATACACAAATGAAAAATTATATTTGTGGAGGTTCTTTTTGCTATAAATGAAGACGAGCTGCAATACTCAGTACATCACCTGAATATAATAGCACAAAATTTCAATATTAAAATTTCCCCAAACAAAACAAAAATTATGGCGTTCCAAGGTAAACAGCCAGTTAGGAGTAAATTTTGCATTGGAACTCATACGTTAGAACAGGTAAACTCATTTAAATATTTATGTTATAATTTGACATATTTACCTGTTACTGATATATCTGAAAATATTCAACATTTTAATGGAGCCTTAAGAACCATCAACCAGGTTTTCACAACCACGAAAACCCAAAAACATACCAGGTTAAAAACATAAAGTTCTAGCAAGACCTGTCCTCATGTATGATAGTGAGGCCTGGACTGTCCGAAACTCAGATGTTCAATGCCTAACAACTGCGGAAATGAGATTTCTAAGGAGGACTGCCGGCTACAGCTTAATTGACCACAAAAGGAATGAACTAATTACAAAAGAATTGAAAATTACACCTATTTATGAACATCTCAACCACTATAGACAAAAATGGCTTAACCATGTCAATAGAATGGACCGTTCCAGACTCCCAAGACAAATTCTCCGCTATATACCACATAGAAGACGACTTTTGGGACGCCCCCTGAAAAGATGGATGGAGTCCGTAACAGGCCCCTAGGCCTAATACCTGCAAGGACGATGATGAGTCCACACCTGTGGAGTAACGGTCAGCGCGTCTGGCCGCGAAACCAGGTGGCCCGGGTTCGAATCCCGGTCGGGACAAGTTACCTGGTTGAGGTTTTTTCCGGGGTTTTCCCTCAACCCAATACGAGTAAATGCTGGGTAACTTTCGGTGCTGGACCCCGGACTCATTTCACCGGCATTATCACCTTCATTTCATTCCGACGCTAAATAACCTAGATGTTGATACAGCGTCGTAAAATAACCCAATAAAAAGACTATGATGATGATATTTGTGCAAATTGCGAAATGCTTGTGCAGTATTATAAATAGTTGTGCAGAAAGATATAATTAATAAAGTATGCAGAAACTAATAGTTATGTAATTTGTTTCTTGGAGTTTTATTACTTTCAATCCATCTTATCAGACTGCAGATATACTTAGTAAGTAAACCATTAGACGTACTGTAGGTATGTTTATAATCAATTACGCTTAATTTACTTCACATTAAAATACGTTATTTTATGGGCACACTAAACATCAAAATTATTCACTAGCAGTCCTTAAAGATGTATCGTTAGCAGAGTGCTAAATTGTTTTTACTGAAAGGTGGTTTCTGATTCCAGTTTTTACAAGATTCATGCAACTAAATTCTCGCTCACAATAATTGTAAATTATTTACAGTATGCGATGGAATTATATAAATCAATTAGAAGACATTGTTCACGTAACTCACATAAATTGCACCAACTCTTTGAAATCAATTCCTGAACATATATTGCTCAATACCATTTTGAACATTGTCCATGACGTTAGCATTTGATTTAAATTCAGATTACAGTGGAAGCTCTTAAGTTCGACAGAAATCAAGTTCGACATCCTGAAGTTCGACTGCTTACGTAGGAGAATTAGACACGCCCCTATAAGGGCATTAAGAAACGGGTTTGCCATTTGAATGGGAATTGGTTCTGTGTCTTGTAGTGATACTTTTGTTTAAGAAAAACAGAATATTTTATTGATTAGGACATCCATATTGATCACTGATTTTAAATTAATGAACTCTTCTTTTTCTATTTGAGAATGGTGCCGTTTGTGAGACGGAACTGTCGAAACCCACTGTGGTACTAGAAACGCATACACAGGTCTCGGGGCGGGCAGAAAATGCTAGTACAGTACTATATTCGTTGATGGATAATCAATAAGAATTTGTATTCATTTCACCTGCCATACCCACTACCCTTATTGGACTGAACTTTCATTTCTGTTCAGTCGAACTTAGGAGAGTCCACTCTAGTTCAAAGACATCTCTGATTTCATTTTCTCCATTACATCTTCGTTTCTAAAGTCCAATGTGGTTGTCGCATTTTTGCACATTCACATTGAAAGTTTGTCGCATTTTTATAAGTCGAGTAGCAAAATGTGACAAAAGCGGCTGTAGACCTCTTTAAACTTTTTCTCACCAAATATGACACAACTTTGAAAATTTTAACAATACTTTTGTTAAGGTTGCTGGAATTTATATTTCACGGTTCTTTCTGAGTTACCTCTTTTAATGTTATTTTCGCATCATTTTATATCAAATTTTATAACAAGATACTGATCACAGTATATCTATTTCCGCTGATTCAGTGTGTTTAGTTTTTTTTTTTTTTTTTCCGTGTGTTTAACGTAGCTTCAGTTCTGGCTTCTTGAATTTGAATTCTATTTAGAAGTACAAATTCCAATACTTAGGCCGTGTCCGAAAGCTATATTTGCAGCTGAAGTGAACTATAGGTATCCTATAAGTAAAACTCAGCTCGGACTCCTCGCGTCCTCCTGCATGCTGGGAACGGGAGCATACGTCATGTGCGCGAGACAGTCACGCCCGCTGGTTTCTGCGCACTGAGTTTTCCTTGTCGATTGCCTATAAATATCAGGATGTGAACGTAACAAATCATGATCCAAAACTGCATAATGCATAGCAATCAAGTCCGTAGTAGCTAGAAAATGAAAATGCTTGATTGATTTGTGACTTGTTCACTAAATAAACATGGATGCCTCATCATCAATAGTTGGAGCTATGAAGTCTGAAGATGTTTTCGAAGTATAATGAAAGCATAATTTAGAATAACGCGTTAACTTTCAACATTGACAATGTTAGTACCAATTTTTTAATTATTGTAATATTAGGTCCTTATTTTTTCCACATAACTTATAATTGAAATTGCATTAGAACACTTGTCTTCTTAATTCACCATGATGTCATAGTTTTTTAGAAAAATAGTCTATGAAGAAGACCATGATTCGAACGAACATGTCTAAAGCTACCTAGTGTGTAGTTTACAAGTCACCTAGTTTCTAGTCACTCGTGTTAGTCTGAACTTGAGCTTTGGAACACGACCTTAATACTTCTTTCAAGCTAATCTGCACCTTATCATTATTTTCTTATCGGAGTTGATCTGCAAGGATAAAGTATCGTTTTTCCAAAACTCACTCTCTGCAGAAATAAGCAAAATGGAATTTTGTGTGGTATATAATTAAGAAAACGATACATGTTTTGCTTTTGTTGTGTATCTGTACCAAATACTGTCTAAAAAAGAAGTGTTTAACATAGAATTTGGATATTATTTGTTTACATACAATTTTTCCAATGAGTTATTTGCGTCTCCTGAAAAATCGCAATTTTGCAGAAAGCAAGTTTTGGAAAAACAGTCCTCGATTGAATTTCGTCGAGAGATATGTATACTATTCGAGACATATTCTAAAGGTGTGTCATGGGCAAAAGTCTGAATTTCGCTTACATTTGTCATTTCCTTAATGGTATTGGGATTCATAACTGTATCACTGTCCTTACAGCTTGTATTGAAGTCCAGAAGAGCTACGAAACTTTGCAAATAGTAGTATTTTTTTACTATTTTTAGTTTGCCATAGTTAGTCTTCAACAGATTCATCTTATTCTACTTCAGTTTAGGCAATAGATCCTCCAATAAATAAGTGAAGTTTTTATTTGTATACCTTTTATTTCTTACCATATTATTTCCTTTTCTCTCAAAATTATTAAAGGAATAATGCTCTTAAGATTTTATTTTATTATATTGATTTCATTTACTTTGGCGAAAAACAAATTTCTTTATTTTTTGACTTGGTCTTCTTTTAATTAAATTGATGTTGAGATTTATTCTAAAGTCTTCACTAATCTTTTTTTGGTATGTTTTTGTATATTTCGCTCAAAGTTCCTTCTTAAAATCTCAAATAATATATTGAAGGTAATTAAATTTACACTTTAGATAGTTTGTTCCTTCTGACATCATATTGTCTCTTCTTTTCCAAATTCCTTCATTTCTGATTATGTCAACTCAAATAATATTTCTGGATTTTCATCTTGAGTGGCTTTATTTATTCTAGAGTATCTAAATTTTCAAATTTTATTATTTTGTTTTGTATCGCTGTTCCTAACATTCATTGATAAAATTTTTCTCAACTTCGTCAGTCCTTGCATTTTCCTTCCAAAATTCGTGTGGACAATTCTTTGGTTTCGTTAGTCCGTAGCTCATTCAATTTAATTTCAATGCAGACTAAGATTTATATGGGATTCTGATGAGAAATAAGCAATAATATCACATTGGTAAGTCAGTTTTACATTTTGAGAAGTTTTAACTATTTAACAGAGGTTTTCAGAATTTTCTAGTGCAACGTTTGTAAAGATATCAACTCAGTTTGTACACGACAAGTCGCCTTTATTTTAAAATTCTCTTACTTTGTAGATATTTTTGGAACTGGTGTTCAGAACAGCTCTCTCTAAATCATTCTTTCGTGGCCTGAAGTATCTGTATCATATTGCGACAACTATTTTAATAACTTTTTCTATGATATAATTGTGTTTTTCCTACTGTGTCTCGTTCTGTATTCACCAAAAATAACGGTTTAGATTTGATATCCGTCACTCGGTGAAGTGTGACTTGTATCACACGTCGTTTTTGTGTCATTTGACGTTTCCGCGCACACAATGTCACTAGAATAATTCAGTAAATAAACAATTTAAACCGTGTAATACAATTAATTACTTTCCTGTTTAGTACAGAATAGTCTCTGCAATTTGTCCCTCTCCGAGTGAAGTGTAATTCCATCATTTTACACCGCTACATTACCCTGACATAAAGCAGATTATGTTACAGGGGTGCACAAAATCTTCTTGGTCGTATTACAGCATTTAATTGCCGCAGAAATTATTAAAGTAAACACCAAACATCCGTCATTACATGTATCCCAGTAATTTGAATACATTTTATTTTACAAGTCCCTGAATTGTGTATCTACTCAACGGCAGAACGTTGAATTTTCGCAATGGAGAACCCGAGTTACAATTAAAGAAAAATAATTGAATTTGTGACTAGGATAGTATTGGAAAAGATTTCGCAGGACATTCTTGCCTTTTCAGCATTAATCTACCCATACAAAAATATTACTCTGCTAATTTAATCAGTAGCATCAGGAAAGGGTAGGGCCAAGAATTTAAATTATTCCCGTACACGAAGCCTAATAATCAACGAGGAACAACTCAACATTATGATAAATTGCATTCTGTGCGCCGTTCGAGTGGGACGAGACATCTAAAGGTGCGTACAAATGTAGCGAACGAACAACGAACGAACGAACGACAAACGAATGCATTCGCTGATTGAAATCGGAACGTGTGGACGACGCAGTAAATGCAAACCGATCGTTTGATTTGCCTTCAGTAGTGATCCGTCGCTTGTCGGCAGGCCTACATCAAAGGAAGTTGGTATTCGTTGTGGACGGGATTTGTCATTTGTTTGCAATTCGTGGCAGAACGCAGCGGTTAATTTAATTTCACCAACAGGATGTCGAAACTGGAGTGGACTAAAGAAGCTATCATCAGACTTATTGATGTACAGAGTGAGTATGAATGATTTCCCTGATTATGAAAATTATTTATGGACAAACGATTGAACGTAGAAAAATTTTATATATAGCAGTATATGGAGAAACTCTCCAAGTTTTTAAACATATCTTATAGGTGCTCGATATGGGCTTCCCTTGTGACCCTGCGGACATCAAGCTGATAGTTCAATTCATCCCACACACGGTTAAGTGTATCCATATCAATTGCAACGATGTTGTTGATGATGTAGGTGCATAGCTCTGGCAAATTTTCCGGTAATGGAGGTATAAAAACAGAGTCACTCCCACAGGTAGAAGTCACACGATGTTAAGTCAGGGGAACGTGGAGGCCAGGACGAGAGCTGCATGTCGTCTCTCCTCGCGCGACCAACCCATCTGTTTGGCAATCGGTCGTTCAGGAATGTCCGGACTTCGTTGTGGAAATGAGGTGAAGCGCCATTTTGTTGCTATATGAAATCAGCACTATCACTCTCCAGCTGTGGCATCAGCCACTCTTCTAACATGTCCTGACACGGTGGGTTCGAGAAAAAAGAAAAGGCCGTACACCTTGGACTTGGAAATTGCAACGAAAAGACGACATGCATCTCTTGTCCTGGCCTCCACGTTCCCCTGACTTAACACCGTGTGACTTCTACCTGTGGGGGTACGTTAAAGACTGTTTTTGTACCTCCATTACCGGAAAATCTGCCAGTCACGCGCCCGCATCATCAACACCATCGCTGCAATCGATATGGATACACTTAGCCATGTGTGGGACGAATTGGACTACCGGCTTGATGTCTGCAGGGACACAAGTGTAGCCCATATCGAGCACCTATAAGGTATGTTTAAAAACTTGGAGAGTTTCTCCATACACTGGTAATATTTAAAAATTTTTTACGTTGAATCGTTTGTCCACAAATAATTTTCGTAATCAGGGAAATCATTTACACTTACGCTGTATATAGGAAGCGGAAATTTTATGGCCATATTTTCCACGGTAATATTTCGAAATCTGTTTCTGAAATGCGACAGAAGTTGTGAAACTGTCCCGATTCAATTCGACGTAAATCATGAAGCAAGTCAGTATCTCTATATCGATTGCGACTTTCGTAGAGTGGCGTCTGCCACCTTCGCCTTTTGTTTTTTAAATTTCGTTTTGTTAAACTGCTTATAATAATAACAACGGCTACACTTGCTATAAATATATCTTCGTCTGCTGTTATTGCGGATAATCAGCGAACGCGAATGTTCTCTGACCATTTGTTGATGATTTGTATTTTGCTCCGAACAGCGAACGAACAACGAAGTTTTGCTTCATCATTCATTTATTGTTCGTTCGCTACGTGTGTACGCACCTCAAGGTCGGCAGCATATTGCATCGGACATTCTTTCTCGGACACGCCGGTTTGTCTTGAACCGTTCGGTGTGATGGTGATTACATGCATTGTTATGAGACTGCAGAATACTGCACCGGACGTTCGTTCCGGAACGGGCGTGTAATCACCGTGACATCGAACCGTCTGAGACAAAACCGTCTTGTACGAGACAGACTGTCCGATGCAGTATTCTGCCGATCTAATAGTTGTGTGTTCCTTTGTGAAGCGCATTTCGAATTCATACATATCATCCTCTTAATTCTGAAACAGTATATTATAACAATTAGGCTTGTAGACTATTTTTGTTGTTCGTTATTATGTCTTCTCTAACGCTATTTAACCAAAATAAATTAAATAAATGTTGAGTTCATCTATGTACTACCTCAAACCGATCAGGAAGAGAAAAATCAATTGGCTGGGTTACAGGCCAAGACGAAGTAGCCTACTGAAAGATGTACAGGAAAGACTGGTGAATGGCAGAAAAATCTGGGGCAGGAGAAGTTACCAGGTGATAGACAACATTAACATATATGGATCGTATGAGAAAACTAACGGAAAAGAGGGAAGATTGGAGAATGCTGGATTTTGAAGGAAAAAGAAGAAATTGTCTAGAAACGAAACGAACAAAAAGGATCCTTATTATGGTTTAACTGTCATGAAGCTAGGCCAGTTGTTGGCCTGTTCCTTTCTCACTCTAGGCTTTAGTCCAGTAGTTTCTTCATAGGTCGTCTCGTCATTATCTTCGTATTGATTTATAGTCCTTTTTTTTTTCTTTCTTTCTTTTTTAATCTTGGGCAGTTTGCCCTTTGTCGTTGTCTATATGCTCGATGTACTGTTTTGTAATTTTCAATTTTTTCAAGACTCGGATCATTTGCTACTATTTCTGTATTACAGTCCTCGTCACCGTTTTTGGCGTGTGAAATAAGTAATGGGAACGTTAAGTGCTAGTGTCTTACCTTTACCGTAGTCAGTCTGACAACTGTGTTTGCCAAATGGCTGATGTGACGTGTATAGGAAGTGGTACCATTCTCAGCTGCACTGGCAACGTGCTCACAAACTGGGTACAATACTCTAGGACACACGCCAAAAACGCTCTTGTCAGCTGTAGTGTTGTAGTCTGACCAAGAGTAACCTGCAGTTTTTCTCGTGAATTTCATTTCCGCTGCTCTAATTTCGTGTCCACTTACATTCTAAGAACAATAGACATACCGTACATGTTTAGGATATTATAAAACATATTGAATACAACTAATAATGTAGAAGAAGGGAAAAAAGATCAAATGGCACAGATAATAATTATTATTAAGACATAACATTAAAAAAATTAGACACAGCATTGAAATTATTAAAATATGGTAATAGCCCTGGCGAAGGTAACATAAATTCAGAAATATACAAATAAGTAATATTAATAATAATAATAATAATAATAATAATAATAATAATAATAATAATAATAATAATAATAATAATAATACCTATGGGGAGGCCGAGACGTAGATGGGACGATAATATTAAAATGAATTTGAGGGAAGTGGGATATGATGATAGAGAGTGGATTAATCTTGCACAGGTTAGGGACCAGGGCGACACAATGAACCTGAGGGTTCCTTAAAAGCCATTTGTAAGTAATAATAATAATAATAATAATAATAATAATAATAATAATAATGATAATGTATTTATTTATTTACTGGTAGAGTTAAGGCCATAAGACCTTCTACCAGGTCACAAAGCAGTATTAGAAGTATTTATTTATTTAACCTGGTAGAGATAAGGCCGTCAGGCCTTCTCTGCCCCTCTACCAGGGGATTACAACTATAATATGAACAATAAAATTACAGTTAATATTAAATTTACAATTACAGTTACAATAAAAATTAAAGTACGACAAGATTACCTGATTAATGGAAGCTTGACATTTTATCATAGATGTTAAGAACAAAGAATATTTTTGTATTTACTGAATTACAAATTAAACCTACAATAACAAAAATCTATAGTGATGAAATTACCGGATATTGAAATATTTTGTGATAGATTAAGAGAACTATTTACAAGAAACCATGTCTGAACGAGTCTCAATTACTGACCAACTGCCTAATAAGTTTCCGTTTGAATTCAATTTTATTTCGACAGTCCCTGATGCTAGCAGGTAACGAATTCCAGAGTCTTGGCAGGGCTATTGTGAAAGAGGATGAGTATGAGGAGGTGCGATGGGATGGTATTGTTAGTATTGTTTCATGGCGAGAGCGTGTGTTCAGATTGTGGTGGGAGGAAAGGTAAGTGAAGCGAGACGACAGGTACGAAGGAATAGAAGAGTTCAAGATATCGAAGAGAAGGAGAAGTGAATGTAAATTTATTTTCTTATCTAGTTTAAGCCAACCTATTGTTTCCAAGGATGGGGTAATATGATCATATTTACGAACATTGCTTACAAAACGTACTCACAAATTATGAGCACGTTGAAGTTTCGTTTTTTGTCGCTGGAAAGGTCAGTCAGTAAAATGTCAGTATAGTCAAAATAGGGAAATACAAGCGTCTGCACAAGGGACTTTTTTAAGCAAGAGGGAAGATGAACATTTATCCTTTTTAGCACATGGATAATAGAATATACTTTTCTGCAGGTTTCTATGATTTGCATAATAATACCTATACAAATAGTGAAAATTTAACGAAAAGTTAATGAACAGAATACTAACATATTACAGAAAAATAATAGCGTAACAAAATAAGTATAAAGATTACTGAATTTTTAAATAAAAAAAGAAGGTAAGATTCCATCGTTACTAATCGACGTCATCATGTCATTAACCAAACATTGTCACTAGAGCATTACATGTCTGAAAAAGGAATCAGTAATGAATATTTACAGCATTATCCATATTTCTGAGAAAAATATTCAAGGTGCAGTGCATGTCGAACTTATACATACACTTGTCCTATGTGAATAGGTAAAATTAACAGACTATTAACCTATACTTCAGAAAGAGGAAGGGTAGAGAAAAAGCAATACTAAAATGTATTTGGAGAGATAAAAATCTGTTACTGGTAGCGATCTGTTGTGTAGAGGGTCTTCCGATATAGATTCCGTTATTTTTAGACGTAACATATGAAACTAACGAAAGTGAAATAGGGGCTACGAACTGTTCAACAAAATTGCTCTTGTGTGTGCTGAAGGCAAAACTTTTTCAAAGTACTTGAAAATACCTACAGCTATAAAATGAAATTGGTTTCCAGCGGAATCGACAGGGATTTTGAGGAAATCCTTACTTCGTTATTACAGACTTGAGCAGAGCGAGAAAGTTCTGACACCGTTGTCTTCAGAAGTTGGTCTACGTTTTGTATCGAGCACGAGCCATATTTCGCCGGGCCTTCCAGCTATCTTCAAACAAATTGGGAATGGATTTAAATAGAGAAGGGAACCATTTAATGTAGCTTAACTTCCTGTACTTCTCAAAGTCTAAGCGGCCTTGATTTACTGTACCATCACTTTGAACGTTTCTATTTCTCTTTTATACTTCGCATTACGCTTCTCTAAATATTACATCTTTAAGAGTCATCAGAAATATCTTTAATATAGGCTACAAAGCTAGTCAGTAGTCACTATAGATTCACACTTCTAACTTCCTTAAGGGGGGAGGTACATCATTGTCCTGCAAAAATGTAGTGAAATTCTTTATCTTAACTACTATAAAAGCTTAATGAACAACATTTTTCATGCTTAATATACAGAGTGTAACAAAAGTTTCTGGTACAGTAAATTTTTTTTTTCAAATATTTGATGGTAAATATCACATTTTCAGCCAAATTATTAATAAAGGATTGCATCACACCACAATCAAGTAGTACCAAATTCTACACCATAAAATTTGGTCATGGTTCCTGAGAAAATGGAAACTATAAAAGAGATTAATTTTAACTTACTGTTACAGAAACTTTTGTTACATTCTTTACATATATTGCACTTTATAAAACACTATTCAGAATATTAAATTAGATAATAATAATCAGTAAAAATAATATCAGATTTGCATATTTTTTTCTTAGAACCGTAAAGCATTGTCATAATAAAATATACAATTAATTAAATATAATCTGCATGATTATTTACTGGAATGTTTTATATACCTATATCAACAACATAATCTAGGATCTTTTACCTCTCCCTTCAGAATATAGTTTTCCCTTAATCAAAAAATTTTAGAAAATTTAATATTGAAGGTAACGATTAAGAAAAAAAATGTTTCATGAAGGAATAGGTGAAATATTCTAGACTATGGTTTTGATGTAGGCCTTATTCTTTTCATTCTATTCAACACCATCACGTTCTGTTGTATTTTATTATAGTTTACTCAATTGTAGTTGTATTCTATACCATTTCATTTAGCTATATTGCATTTGTTATTCCATTTTACTGTAGTTCTATTACGTCCCCTTTTTCTTTCTTATTTTTCCCATTCCATTCCTCAATTTTTTCTATTTTATTTTATGTTGATCTATAGCATTATATTTTCCAGGATATTCTATTTTGTTCCATCGTATTCTATTCAATTCCATTCTATTTTGTTTTATTGCATTCAGAGTCTATTCCATTTTGTTCTATTGTATTCTCTTCCATTATATTGTACTATGTCTATTCTTTTTTCTTCTATTGCATTCTATTTTAGTCTATTGCATTTTTTAATGTTTTATTACCTTCTCATCGATATGTGTTACATTGTATTCTCTTGTAATTTATTGTTACATTCCATCTTCTCTTCTCTTCTCTTCTCTTCTCTTCTCTTCTCTTCTCTTCTCTTCTCTTCTCTTCTCTTCTCTTCTCTTCTCTTCTCTTCTCTTCTCTTCTCTTCTCTTCTCTTCTCTTCTCTTCTCTTCTCTTCTCTTCTCTTCTCTTCTCTTCTCTTCTCTTCTCTTCTCTTCTCTTCTCTTCTCTTCTCTTCTCTTCTCTTCTCACCCCGACACTCCCTCACAGCTCCTCTCCTCTTCTCTAGTACTGCAACTGCATTTTATTCTGGTTCATTCTCTTCTATTCTATCTCATTAGTTTTATTTCCTTTGCTATATTGGTTCCATAATTTGGTACTATAAATTAATAGAAGAATTTCTGCAACATTGGCCTTTGCTTCCTGTTAGGATTTTAAGTCTCTTCATTTGAATTTGTAGCAGATATTCTACTTCATTTACCTAATAACACACATTCTACTAGTAATAGCTAGGTCATGAGGTTGATTTCTTTCCTGAAGGGAATCTGAAAATAACCTTCAATAGATCAATACTTCTGCAAAAGTATATTATATCTTTGCCAGTCGTTAATGGAACACCCACCTGCTTATTTGCATTCGAATGTACTCTCACACTTCCGACACTAATGACCATCTCATTAAGTTGTTTTCCTTTTCTGAAGTCAGCCTGAAAATTGCCTTAAATTAGTATACGAACTGTTTACAGATTTGAATGAAGGCAACAGTGTTGTAACATTGTGTATGAAACAGCCAGTAAATGTCGTACACAAGATATTTGAATGCTAATTGGGTGGGAAATCATTTACAACATACACTTCAAAGTTGAATAGATTTTGTATTCAAGTCGGTTTGGATGGGTATCACGGTATGAAGGCGACAGTACACACAGATTCAATACAAGGTGAGCAGTAACCTTATTCCAAAATGCTATTTCACAGAAAACTGAACCGAGATTAAATTATACATACGTATTCAAAATACTGTTTTGTATTCTATGATAGGAACTTGAGAGACTGGCTATGTGATTCCAAAGTGATTGAGGAGTTTCTAGATTCCTTTCATCATAGTGTCAACCTTCCTTCAGAAGTCTCTCTCTCTCTTCTTGCAAGGAAGCGCCTCTACCGGTTCCAACCAAAACCGTCTCCACCCCCATTCCTTTACGGTTCCTTTGACCTTCGGTAAACTAATTACTATATATCTCTCTTAATGCCATCCACTCCGGGAGAGACTCCTGTAGCAAAGCTACCAGCACTCTGCCATCTTGTCTCTTATAACTGACCTCCTGACTGCACTAACTGCCAGCACGTAACTCCTTTAATGGCTTGCTCCACTACCAAACGCTACAGACATACAACTCTGAATGTAGACCCTCTCCTCCCTCCAACATAAGTTTAGAACGTCAGTGAAATTTGATAGTGCCTAATTGCTACTATCTAGTACCTACTACGGGAGAGACTGACCTTCCACTTTTTAAATAAGAGCTAACACCCGAGATAATCCAAACACTCGATGCCATCTAATATCTGTCCCTTTAGTGACAATGATTGAGGTAATTTATTTGGTTCCAGTACTTATCTGCTATTTAATTAGGATACAATGTATCTCACTGACTTTCTACACTCCTTACTTGTATACTTTGTCTCCTACTTCATCCGCCAGAGTTTTCGCAGTCTTAGGAGGTGAAAAATTCTTCAATCTCAATCAAAACATTGGCCCAAAGACATGTCTGCCCAAATAGCAGGAAATTGATGAAGTGGTAAACCAGAGGCGTTAATTTGGGGGGGGGGGTGAGGCTAGAATAGGAAAATTTCCCCTCTCTCGATTTTAAATTTAAAAATAATTAATAATTTTATTGAATAGTAAGAGTACTACTCAAGGAAAAATGCGAGAACTTTGAGAAATCAAGGTTACCTGTCTGGTGGTTGGGACACGGGGATCCATATCCTCTATTTTTGCCAAAACACGTAAAAAAAATGAGGCCTGAAAAACACCGTATGGAAAAGAAAAAAACCAACTAGTGTCTTAAAGGGATCCATTCGGATCTTACAACATCATCAATATATAATTTATTTCCAAGAAATAGTCTGCCCAGGCATCCTGG
The DNA here is from genome assembly GCF_040183065.1 of Periplaneta americana. Classification (NCBI taxonomy): domain Eukaryota; kingdom Metazoa; phylum Arthropoda; class Insecta; order Blattodea; family Blattidae; genus Periplaneta; species Periplaneta americana. The sequence continues at coordinate 67,484,492 of NC_091133.1, read as the reverse complement.
GTTGCCAAAAACATAGAATAATACACATATAAGAATAATAACGATTACAGTAAAATAGATGAGTCAAATTGAAATGTGAACTAGGAGCTTAAATTTAAGAAATAATAAATTTGTACATATATATGTAACAATCACACACTAACGGATAGAAAGAGGGGGGGATTATGATATTCCGTATAAATGATTTTTCAGAATTGCCACAGATCCTTTAATGCTAGAAGTAATTATTTTTGGAATGATGTCATGGATTCCATTCAGATTTATATTATATATATATATATATATATATATATATATATATATATAATTCTTTATACTTGTTTGCTATATTTCATAACATAAGTTTCTTTCTTTCTTCTTTTATAGAGAGTGGTTCAGAACTTACGTTATATAGAATAATATGGTAGACACAGAGGACACTAAAACGCATTTTAGTATGCAATATGATGTGTTCTGTCTCACACTGTACTACGAAATATATATTTTTTTGTTATGGCTGTTTGCAATGCGCACGAGTGCGTGATCTTGTGCTTTTTATGAATGTGCATTCATTCAAAACTCAGTCATCAGAGAGTCAACATTCGAACATATAATGGAGCAATATGTGCTGACAGATTGACGGGTTATCGCATTACCATCCCTTGGCCTGTACGAACACCGGACTTTAATCGGTTTGACTTCCTGCTTTTGGAGACATTTAAGGACCCTCATTTAACACCATACCAGTAACCCATCATATCGATGTTCTTCCACGGATTGTCGGGGGCTTGTAACCATTCTGTAATTCTGTATTTTGTAATAACGAAAGAAAGCACAAAAATCAACAGATACTGTGAATGTTAAATAAGTTTCAGAGTTACAGTGGTTATAGCGTAATAATAGTTATTTAGACAACTAGTTACAATTTTCCTGGTTTTACTTTGTTAAGTAATAAATAAATAAATAAATAAATAAATAAATAAATAAATAAATAAATAAATAAATAAATAAATAAATAAATAAATAAATAAATAAATAAGTAGACAAGTAGATAAATAGATAAATAAATAAATAAACAAATAAAAATTAATGAGTAAGTAAATAAATTAATTAAACAGAAATAAATAAATAAGCAAATAACTAAATTAATTAATTAATTAATTAATATGTAAAAAAGTAAATACGTAAATAAATAAATAAATAAAAATTAAACAAATAAACAAATAAAAATAAATAAATAAATAAATGAATAAATAAGTAGAAAAAAACAATGTTTAAATGATTACATGTAAACTACGTTTGCTTCAGTTAAAGAAATATATGTTGTCTTCATAGATTAATAACACAGTAGAAAGACTTGCTGATGTATGCAGACGCTGTTATATTACTAAGCGAAAACACTTGCGTCTCTAACGACCTTAAAATATGCATTCTTATTATTTTGTCGTTACATTAGATAGATTTTCATACGGAATATCACTACTAACTTCATGAATTAATCAGATTTTGCAGCGGAGCCTTACTTTTAAACGCCTTTTTATATGGGGATATGGTGCATTTTGATACCCATAGTTACTTAATTTAATAGAGTATGTCCCAGAATACCCGATAACAATATATTTAAAAAAATTGTTTCACATATAGTATGCTGTGTACAAGACTTCCTGCTCATTTAGAATTATCACTTTGGAAGTACGTTATTTCGTGATCCAGAAAGGTCTAAAGCTACATTTTTTAATTCATCTGAAAGACTGTAATTAATGTAACATGAAAAAATTATGCAGTGCTATTTGAAAAAAATGATGTCACTTGTGTCTTGTGCAACAAAAGCAGTTACATGAAAAAAAAATTTTACTTATTTTAGACTCTTGTTGTAAAATAACTCCCAAAAATATTCTCAATACAAATCCTAACATAAAAGTTATTTGAGGTGCACAAGATAAATGGGATACCACCATAGGATTCATTGTGCTATTTTTTCGGATGGTTGCATTATGATACATTTTTGAACTCGTCTTAAAGAGCGTAATTGATTGAACATGGTTATATTGTGTGGTGCTATTTGAAAAAGTGATAACGTCATTTGTATCTTATACAAGAATGCAGTTAGAGTGAATTGGGTGAAGATGACTACCGGGGGAAGATGCTTATTTCTTTATAGTTTCACTTTCTTCCAAGAGAGAACGCCACGCGCATGTCTTCATGATCACTGAGACAGTTGAATGTCTGTAGAGTGGAAGCTAACTCATTTTGCCACGTATTCGTGTTGTGAGAAGAAGAAAAGCAAGAAAACAGCTCATTTTTCTGCTATAAAACAATTTCAAGGATATGTTACAAATTTAATAAATCCTTGAATTCGCAATACCTGTCAAACTTTTGTAATGGATATTGTGGTAAAGGTTCTAAAGTTCGTATTACAACAAACAACGACCTTGTTCCGCCATCTTAGGTTGCGTCATAATACTAGAATCTTACCCCGATACTTGGGGAAGATGATCACTTTTTTTCGGGGTAAGATGATAACTTGTTGCAAGAGTTTTATTTTTTGTTTTATTGCAGGGAATGTGTAAACATTACATAAGATCTTCTGATAAAAGTCAGTGGAATGAGGACAGTCTTCAACTTGCGATGGAACATGTTATAACAAAGCGTATGAACTGTTTTAGAGCATCGCAAGCATACGGGATTTCTTACCGTACACTTAAACCCGTCCTACAAAAGAATGATGACAAAAAATGTACTGAATTGAATTCATTGTGTGCAAGAAGTGATTTCACGAGTCTTACACACGGAAATAAAATATGTGCAATGACTGTGTTCCTAAGTAGTCATAAACGAGTGAAAAAGTGTCCTTGAGCTTTAGATTAAGTCAATTTTGTTATATACATGTATCAAACCAAGTTCAGGTAAAATACATATATCAGTAAATGTGTTAACTGCATTTGCCATCTTACCCGACTATCGGGGAAAGATGCCTACAGTGCAGGCAAGAAAAAAACCTGTATCTATAAACAATGTAATTAATGTTTTCTGTTTTGTACCAAAAACTTAGTTCCAAAGTACCTTCCAGACTTTGATATTTCAATATGAAATTCAAAGGTAAATGAACAATACAGTATCTTAAATTTTTAATCAAAGAAAAAGTCGGGCATCTTCCCCCCATCCACTATACATGAACCAAATCTCCATACTTATGTTAGCTCCTTGTTGTAAACAAACTTCTAAAAAAAATATTTTCAATTCTAGTCCAAACATAAAAATTATTTCAGAAGGACAAAATAAATTAAACACTCTGTATAAGAGCTGTTTCTTTGTTGCAATGGAAGCAACGTTATTAAAACCTATGAGTACCCCATTCTTGAAGTTTCCATGTTTGCTACTACGTTAACAGCAAGTGTTCTTTTTTTACTTGGTTATTGAACGACGCTGTATCAACTACTGGGTTATTTAGCGTCGATGGAATGATGATAAAATTTCAACTAATAATCCAATAATAAATATAAATGTAATCCATCTCCACCAAAACATAAACTGCATCTTGACCTGAAATAATTTTTTAAAATAAATCAATAAAATTCTAAAACCCTGAAAAGATTTTCATTATAACGGCGGTATGCATACAATAAAACTTGGCAAGATTCAACGCGAACTATCAGAGATGGTATTTGGCGAGATAAGGTCGAGTATTCACTATAGATTACCCGACAGTCGCCTTTCTGTTGTAAAAAACCTCGGAAAAAACCCAACAGTTAATCAATCTAAGTGGGAATCGAACCTATGCCCGAGCGCAACTCCAGATCAGCGACAGCCAGTGTTAAAAACTGCAGAAGACCGTATAATCACAGTCTAAGTATATACAGTCACGAAGTTTGAGTTGTGAGGGTGCTAGGAACAATAGACTGTGCCGCTACTATTTCGCATTGTCTGTAATGACGCGATAGTAGCGATCCTAGTGGTTAGCATATGAATGCATATTTACTATATATTGAGCTTCGTGACTGTGGTATAATTGTGCCAGTGGCGGCTCCCGCGTATTTCTTAAGAGGAGGAAAGAAGTTAACTGCACAAAATGACACCTTCTTGAATGAAACATGCTACAAATTAGCCTACAGACATACATGTAAGACCACATAGTGTTCGGATTGGGTTCCCTTTTGTATAGCAATAATCTGTTCTTGTAAACTGAGTTTCCTAAATAATTGTCCAAAATATAATATGTTTTCACTTCCATTCATTGTTGAATAATAATTGCATAAATTAACCGTTACAAGGAAATTCAGAACCTCGCAGCATTTTCCCGTACATTACAGCATCATACGTGTTGGAAGAGACCAGTTACTAACACGTAACCAGAACTGTTTTACGGAAGTGGGAATGGAAAATAATCTGTTAGGAAAGCGAGAACACTGCACTCACCCACGTGGTCTGTGTTGCCACATGTACATTTTACATGTTCAGTATCACATACTTTTGAAGAATGTCAGTTCTTGTAAATCATACTACCATTATTTTTCAAAGCTGCCCTTGGCCGATTAATTTTTTATGTTAAAAGTAATGTAGTTTGGAGTACTTTCAATTTCAAATATATTTCTACAAAACTCACAACTTGGATGTTGTCCTGTCTAGTAGACAATGAATTGAAGTGAATTTCAGTGTCCAAAATGATCTACGATACTAACATATAACTACTTCCTCTTTGTTTTATACAAACCCGACTTTAACTTTCAAATATCCTCGAAAGTTTCAAATCATGAATAGTACCCTATACATATAAAGTGCAATGAATAATATATTTTCGGTTGAGAATCAGCGAAGTTGAGATGACGCCGAGACACAGAAGGCTCTGAGGATGGTGTCAAGTAGCACTGAAACAGCTGTAAGCCGCACATGCTTACATAATTAACACGAGTACGATCGTCATTTCATCAATTATTTATATTCAAGTGTCAAAAGTAGTGTACGAAAGATTCAACATGGAATATATTTTCATTTATAATTTTTAAAAAGTTTATATGTTGTTTTATAACTTTGCGTTAAAACTGTTTTTATTGTGCCTCCTCCAAGATGTGTTAGTCTGGTTGAATGCAACATCGTTAGATAGCAGAGGTAGCGAGCTTGCTGCACGACCAGTCGGTTTCTATTTCCCGCCCATGCGCTGATTTAGAGGAGGATCTCCTCCCTCTCCGTTCATTTACTTGCTTTAGAACTCTGCTTCTTTCTCTGGCCGCTAGTGCGCTGTTGTCTATGTGTGTTAACTGCAGTAAAGGAGGAAAGGATTGGCTTTCCTCCACACAAACAATTTCGCATCCTTCTCACAGTTTTCTATAGCACATGAGCGAGTCGTTTAAAAACTCGATCAACCAAGGTTTACTTATAGATGTGAACTTAAAAAATATCGAATCTTCCTCGAATTTTAAGGCACATATTTTATTTGGTATTTACTTTCAGAAGAAGAAAAATGTGAGGAGGACGTTCCTCCCTTCCCTCCACCGAGGAACCGCCACTGAATTATGCTATAGCCTGTTAATGTCTTGTCTGCAGAGATGGAACTGCCGAACCGGGTGAAGAGCGCTCTGGAGCGCGACGACCTAGACTCGGAGGCGAGCAACGAGGCGGACGGAGAGACCGGTCAGCACCTCTACAACGGATACCAGGGCTCTCTGAGGGAATCTGGTGACGGAGGCGCCGCGGGAGCTGCCTCCAACGGCGGGGACATCGGCGAGGACGGTGCGTCGGTTGCCAGCAGCTGGTTGGGCTTCTCGCGCCTAGCGACCGCCGCCGTGCTCATCCTCATCCACTTGTTGTGAAGAGGCGAAGTGTCGGCTCAGGTGTTAGGACGTGAAGTTAACCCGCGCGAGTGTACAGTGAAGTAACAGTGAGTACAATACCTGCGCTATCGTCCATGCTATTATAAAAGTGAGCCTACTCATCCCGACAGAACAAAACTTGCATAATCTGTGTGACATGGAATGAGAGTTGTGATAACTTTTACTCTTTTTTTAGCCTGTGAGTAGGACGTTATTACTGGTCAGTGTTACAGCTTCCCAAAAATTGCAGCTCTAAATCCATATTTTGACGGAAGGGCTCAAGTAATATTGATTGGGAAAATATAGGTTGAGACTCCAGTAGCTTTACAACTTCTATTATTTACAAAACATGTTCTATTCTATATAATTGGTTATATATCGTATGGATTTACAGAATTAACTTTCATGTTCTTATTTACATTTTATAGGCTACATTTAACTGTGTATTCAGATTTTCTTTCCCCGAAGTGCTGACGCTTTTTACATATTTCATCCTCCGAGTTGTGTCATTGAAGACTTGGAAGAATCGCCCTTTCTGCAGTTCCGTTACCTTTAGCAAAAAAATAGAGTATCTAGCCATTACAAATTTTTTTTGATATATTGAATGTAGAATCTATAGACCTACTGCTGAATAAATTAAATCTGAATACACAATTTAAAATTTCAGATATTTATCACTATTCAATCGTAGCAAGAATCTGAAATACATGAGTTGAGGTCAAATTTTGTCTCGGATTTGTTGTATTACTATCGACGATCACTTGGAATGTTACTTTATACCGGGCGCCGACCAATAGTCCTATAGGAAAGCTGCTTTGTTAAAAACGCTATTCTCAAGCTTGTTCGAACATGTTTAGGCGAAGTTTAGTATACGATCGGCGCACACCTTTTAAGGAAACAACAAAAACGCTATTTAACACGATTTGGTACGATAAAGGAAAAACATATAGCCTGACCATTAGCCTGATAAAACATTCTATTATCCGGATGCACCATCGTTTATCCATAATTGGTTTTTCAGTTTAACACACTGTTTGATTATTATTCATTTAACGGTTTGAACCAATGTGGAAATAGGCGAAAAATAACTTATTGTTCTGTTAGAATAGACACCCTTTTTGTATTAATATGTAATATTTCTTATGATTTTCCTTGTTATTGATTTTTCTTTCTATTTCCTAACTGATTATATTATTACAAAAAAATCAAAAATATCAAAAGGTAATCTCATGAAAGTTCGTAGTTTAGCTCCATATTAAATCTTAATTCCTTTAGAAAATTCTGCGTGTATTATATTTTTTTTCTCTTATTAATTAATTGGTTGCATAGACAGTCGTTTCCTACATCCGTATATTTCTCGAAACAGTACCACAACACGAGTAGCATCTTCCTTAGCCACAGATAAAACTGAAATCAAACAAATAGAAATGCTTTTGAATTTAGAGACCTCTGGTGCAAGCAAAATCTCTTTTGACAGAAGAAGCTTTATATTGTTAGTGTTCGCCCAACCTAAGTGAGTTATAAACGAATTTTACAAATTCAGGATGTGATCAATACGTACTTTGGTTTCATGAAACATTTTGCTATAGGAGTGCAAAAAATTTGTATTAGATATGCAGAAAAACCTAAATAACTTATTCCTGTATCGTCTCTTACTTCAGGTCTTGTCTGCTGTCTCCCAATAGATGGAAGTTCCAAAAGTTGGCTCCGGTTGTTTACGCAAAAATTTGACAATGCTTGCCTCATAAGGAGAGTTACGTGCCTTTATCGTTTTCCTTTTCCTGGAAAATTATGATGTACACTTAGGATAAAGGTTGGTAAATTGTGATATGAGTAATATTGTGATAGTTCTTTTTGAGAATTTATTACAATTCTACTGACCGAGAGGAAGTTCGGTTTTTTGCGTCAACGTATTAAGGAAATGTTCGTGCACAAGTTGCTGCACAAAACCGGTTCTTCTGTCGCTCAGTAAAATTGTAATAAATTCTCAAAAAGAACTATCACAATATTACTCACATCACAGTGTTACCAACCTTTACCCTATAGCAATGCATTCTTCAGCACTGTATAAACAGGCAATTGAATAAATTTCCGGAAGAAAGACTTCGTTCATTTTGAGCAGGCTATTTACGAGGAAATCAGTCATACTTGGTCATCATAGGAAAGTAAGGGTTATCGATTTCAATGAGGACAAACTTGTGCAGAAAAGTGAAATATTTTAATCTGTGCATGAACTATAACCGGAATTCTGGCGTTGGAATATTATTAATACTAATTTTTTATCTTCCGTTTCTTTCTCAACAAGAAGTTGTAGAAGGCGTACTTTTCCTTCAGCCCAGTGATGGAAAACTGAATTTATTCATTAATTACTTAAGAGATACTTATAAAATTAACACTGATACATTCCTGCCAGGAGTTTGGGCTGAATTTTCATCAACTAGACGAAAGGCCAGCCTTTGCGAGAGTCATTCCACTCCAAATTGAACAGGATGCTTCCAACGCCAAATACAAATTTGTAAGTTGTACTAGAATGGCTACAATAAATTCATGGTTATTGCATTAAGCAGTGCAGTACCTAAAGCCAGAAAGTAGAACTCCGGAAAAAGAATAATTTTATTCTTATCCGACGAAATTACAAAGTATGTCAATAACACTCGTATTGAGATTGAATTTGTGATGGTCGTATCATAGAGCATAAATTTCAACCCAATATTTAAACAGAGGAACTTATCAGAGAAAAGGCCATGATGCATAACATTTTTAACCACATCAATATGTCAGTCTGGGAAAGTAGGAGCGCGTCGCTGAGAATAATAACGGCAGATTCCAACCGAAGTTAATTTGTAGAAAAAAAGAAATTACTTTTTATGTGTGATTTTAAAGCTCTGCGAGTTTATGACATTGAGACTTCATTTTTTCAGGATTTGTTAAATGTGATGCTTAAAGTTTACCTGCGAATTCTTGACCCTCTGTTGTTAGTAGTTCGTCTGTTTCTCTGCTGTTTAGTTAAAGAGAGTAGGCTATATGGAAATTAAAAAAAATGGGATAATGAGTTTTCTTTATTTATATGCCCAAGTACGTATAAATGAAGTTTTTTTTTTTGAAAAAGGTATCATAGTCCATAAAATGAAAATTTGAGATATTAAGCACATGGTATTGTAGCGGCCATCTACTGGATTAGTTGTTAACGAAAAAGAAAAACACCATAGGATATGTTATAGGAGCGGAAATTTTCGGTGGTTTTCTTAAAACAACCATAATCCAAAGACTTTTTTCTGAAAACAATCATTGTCGAAGGTAGCATTTACAAATATCCCGTTCATATATTTATCTATACAGTTTTAAACTGTAGTAGATTGGCAGTACTGCTTCTTACGTACGTGGCAAAAGCCATCTCAGAGAAAAATACTTTGGCACGTGAATTTTTGTATTAGTTACAGTACGTAGTCATCTTTAGCTTCAGAAGTAACCCCATGGAAGAAACGTAAGCAAGGGAAGGAGAAGAAACAGGATATAATAACATAAAAGAAGATTAAAGGAGAGGCACACTTCAGCCACAATAGAGTATTTTTTTAAACAACCATTTTGCACAGTTAATTGCATTTGTACATGTATTTCAATAATGAAATTTAAGTTATAAATGTACTTCAGTTTTCCCGAGTTCCCCTAAAGCCTTGGTTTTTCTGAACCGACGCATGCGACGTGCGAGGTGCGAGGCCCGCCTCGCACAAATCCGGACTATGCAAGAGATAGTGAGTGGTTTCTATAACTGCGCACCTCGCAGTTATAGAAACCACTCACTATCTTTCATGTAGTCCGGATTTGTGCGAGGCGGGCCTCGCACGTCGCATGCGTCGGTTCAGAAAAACCAAGGCTTTAAGAAATGTCATGATGAATTTCATACTTTAAGTGCCAACAACACCCATGCTAGATACTTTTTTTTTGTTTCTCCTGAAAATATATGTTTTTTTAACCCTTCAATCTTTATATGATTGAATCAAAAACTTTCATTTTTTTTAAATAAGTCCAAAGAGAAACAATATGAATGTCCAGTAAAAGTGTTAGTGGACGCTATCATATTGACTACAACACCATTAACTTATACTGGACGTAAACAAAAGCCTACACAGTTGGAATATGCCATTTATTCACTGAGATAGCTTTCTTTCCCACTAAGGACTAATTTTCAATGTGGAATATGAGAGTTTTGACATATCCCAATTTATATGATACTTCACCATATGAAAGATAAATGGCAGGAGTACACAGTCGTACACCTATCTCAAAATCCGAGGTCGGTTGGGATCTGCCGTTATTGTTCTGACCGCCTCAATTCTGTCGCGAATGGAAATATTTGCCTCTTTCCACAATTTATTCTGTTGCAAAAAGGTTTTTTCTGCACTCTATGCAACGTCTATGGTGACTGTTCATATTCCATACTGTTTTCGTATTAATGTTCGGACTTTACCGGAACGGATTATGCTTGTGTGTCACACACTGTAACATGTATCAACAAACGTTCTTGAAAGAAGTGTTTGTTGGTACGCAATACGAAAACGTCTTTGCACCCACATAGTATGTGTTTCATGGAACTAAGAGTCTCTCTCAACTCGTTCTGTACTCATACGTACACGTCCCCATTCTCGACCTCAAGAGATCTTAAGAAACAGTAATTTTATCCTCACGTTGACAACTCCATAACCAGTTATGCAGAACACAATAAGTTTTATGAATACTAAGAGTTGTAAAGATACTTAATATTTATCATGCATATAATGGAATACTCTCTCAGAGATTTTCATAATACATATTGAGTCCTTTGTTAGGTGAGGCCTAATATTTACTTTTGTATACATACTTTTCCCATCTTCTCGTTCATACATACGTAATTCACAGTTTTACATATTTGGGAAAACGTAATTAAAAATAGATCTTTAATTTTACTATAAAACTCTTCTCTTCAATCTATTATAATGACAAGTAAATAAAAGAATACAGCAGGTATTTTCCAGCGTGGCAGCAGATACTGCGCAATTGAGAAAGATTGAGTCATATTACATATTAGATTAATTTTGTGGGATACATTTCTCAGTGTACTATAATTTAATAAAATTGTAATAAATATCATTTCTTCAGCTTGCTCTTACATAATTACGTAATTCAGTAGAAGTATTTGGAACATGAATTCAAAATTTAGTGGTTAAATGGAATTCTAATATTACAGTTATTTAGCTGAGTAGAAGGTACAGCGACGTTATTTTTATATGGTCGTTATTGATGCGCACAAAATGTGCGTGAGATATTTTTTTGGCGCTGTCATCTCTTTATTCATGTTCTCTGCTTCTAAATAATTGCGTGCCAGTGATCTTTGATCGAAGTACAAAATATAAAAAATGAAAACCCATAATATCCGAAGTGAGACAATACATTATCTTTGATCTATGACAAATACGCACTCTAAAATATATATTGTAACATATTTAAATTAAAGTAAAGTAATAATATTTGTTGAGGAGACCGTAATATTTGCGGAAAGTGGATTTAAAATATCAGAGTTAAAAGAGTATTTATAATATTTATTATAGGCTAAATGCTTTTATTCAACATACATTTATTTTTTATCTCCGTTAAATATTATAATATATTTTTCAGTTAAACTGTCTCCAAAGCTTTGATCATTAAACGATTCTAAGAATCTTCCCAGAAATTCATAACATAAATTAGATCAAATTCTTCTCACTTCTATGTTATAATATGAAGATTTAATTTCCAACCAAAAAGCGAATTTTATCTGAATTTGGGGAGTAATGTTTAACAATATTGGCCTGTCTATAATATATTATAATTAATATTGTTCTTCAAGTGAGTATATAATTTTCAAAGAAAAATCACGTCCAAAATGAAAATACAGCAAAATATACCAAACCGAGAAAACAAAAACTCATGATTTAATGCAAGCATATTTGAACGTTTATTGCATGAGAATTGTGACATGTTTATCGCTCCTTCTTAAACGCGTGCAAATAATTAAGTTATAACATTATATTGCGTAACGATGGCATATCAGAATAGCTGTACAGCTAGAACAAGTTAATAAAACTCACTTTTAGGTGTTATAATAAAAAGTTGAAAACCATCATAAATAGATATAGTCCGATCTACCAATATATAATATAGCATCAGTCACTTTGATCCGTAAAGGGCTAAGTTGTTTTATCAAGAGTAATCTCACTAGAGTTTTGATTTATCTAGAGAATATCAAAACTCGAATGGGATTTAATTGACTGATAAGTTTTAGAAGATAAGTTTCGATTAGGCTATTTTTATTTATAGGCCTACAGTAATATCACATTGTGTTCACTTCATTTTGAAGAGTGTAGGCCTATGTTAATGGATGCTGAAAACAAAAAACTCCTGTGGAATGTTATACCCACATTACTTGGCATCCCCATTACTGGGTGTAAAAGTTTTCTAGATTTGTAAAATAAAATTAATAAGAACCATATACAGTTACTGTAGAGCATAAAAATATCAAATAAATTACACAGTATCATTTCTCTGCCGTGGTGCTCCAATTCATGTTAGTAGCATTACAATATTTGTTATTAATCAGAATATAATTTGATTAATAGGATAAAATTGTATACCTCGGAAGTTTGAATTATACATGGGTATAATAAAGAGAATTGCCATGTATATTGCTAGGGCAATTATCATAATGTATTCTACACACATTTAACTTGTCTGTCGCTGGAGCGGTACTGTCGCGCCAGTTGTCACATGTTGGCATTTTTTATACGTATGGATTGCGCGGCTGTATGTATTAGTCTGTGATATTACTGCAGTCTAATATGATAAAACTTCACCAAAAGTTTATCTCTGTTGAAGTTTTTGTATTCAGAAATAATTTGTAACTTATAAAGGATAAATTGATCCGTGCCATATCATCATGGGCTAAGACATCCCGCCTAGAATTCGCACTACGATTTGTGCGTAGTTCGAAATCTCATGGGAGAAGAAATTTTCTTATGAAATTTCGGCTAGTGTATGGGATTGGTGTCCACCAAGCACCGTGGTGATTTTGTGAAGCTGCTCTAGGTAGCGAAATTCGATTATGACCATCAACAATAACAGCTGGAGGATGATTGTGATAACCACACGATACCTCTGATCTGGTTGGATGTTCGTTCACCTCCAGCGAAGTTACATGGAAGTGATCCCAGAAATCGGCTGGTCGGCCCTGGCCCTTAATGGGTTGCTGCGCTGCGGATTATTATACAAATGATGCATTATTTTTGGCAAATTAACACCTAAAAGTGACTTAATGCGTGTTCAGTATTGAAATATAATTCACATTGAAATGAATCGTAGATATTTTTAATGTGTTAATTAAAATATTTAAATATAGAATTTAATTAAATGTTGCGTATTTATATACGTTAAATTATTCATGAATGGGTGAAATTCAAATTAATTTTTCATTTATATTAAATTTATTTAAATGATTTTTCTATGCCAGTAATATCGATGGAAATTGAAGGATTCGTGAAGTGAGTGAAACTACTGTTACTTCGTTTTTTGTGCAGAAATTAAATGCATAATTTATTACGAATCCTCTCTAGATGGTCATGTTTTACTATTTTTTGTTAATGTTTTAAATTACCAATTATAATCTGTTTATAGAAGTGAATATTGTCACAATGAGCTGCTTCTAATACATAAAATATCATAATATCTAAAAATAATATCAAAGACTGTTCTAGAGTATACGACGAAAATTTGACACACCCCTCCAAGAAACACAATATGAAGTATTTGTCATTCAACATATGAAAAGGGAAGTAAAAAATTTCCTTCCTTTCAATTAATATTCCGAGTGGGACAATATTAATGTCTTCAGATAAATAGAATGTGTTGTATATAGAAACTGACTTGTGCAATAATACAGGAATGGACCTCGTGTACTGAAAGAAGAAATGTGAAGTGAGAGAATCTTAATTCTCGGAACTTTTAGTGCTGTCAGGCAATGTGACAATTTTATAGGCCTATTATAACTTGTATAAAAGACATTATATGATAACAAATGTTTGGTGGTACCAATACTGTGAAAAATTGTTCAGATGTAGACAACTCTGTTTCCATGTGCCAAAAAAGTAATAATAATAATAATAACAATTACAGTGCTGTACGTACATCACTGTTTATTCCCTGCCCTCTGTCACATATCAAGCGAGAAGATGCTGTGTGTGTGAACTTGTAACAAGTGGTACAGTGAACGCTATGCTAGCAAAAACTGTAGACATTTGCGTATCGTCATTCACTAATGGTGTATGGTCCAAAAGGAAGACTCATTGTGTTTATAGTTTTCTTTTCTTTTGTTGGAAACTTACTAACTGAATGAAAGAAATAGCAGATATCACAACATCAGTTAATGTTTAATATATATTTATAATGGTTGACACAATCCATTCTCAAACGGAAATATCTTATAAATGCTGTAGAACAGGGATGCAAAACTGTGCCACAATTGTAGCAGTCGGAAGACATAAATCATTCCTTCCTTTCAACCCTCGTGTCATTGGACATGGTAGGGGGAGAAGAGATATGTATTCAGTATGCTTGCAAAACGTCACTGGTACGTCATTGAAGGTCGAAGGATTGTGGACGGGGGAACAAACTCTTTCCCCATCCTTCCACCCTCTCTTTCCCAGTTCTGCATTCCTGGTGTAGAAGCTACTACAGCTATACTTTGGTTTGAGGTAAGGATGGTTTAATTTATTGTGACACGAAAAAAGAAAATGTTGCTATAAAATAATAGTAATTTTATTCATAATATACAGAGCATTGTAAACAAATGTTTTTTTGCATTATAAATCATAATTACGCATCATTCTAACGTCGATAACGTTGTCTCGACGAAGTTTCAATATGAAATCTCGTAAAGTCTAACTGGAATATTTTATGGTCGTACCTAGGTAGATATGTCGAAATAGTTTTTCCCAAATACTAGGGAATTCGAAAAGCAATGGCAACATAATTACTGTTTCACATTAAATGTATTTAGGTTACTTTTGGCATTACGTTCTTCAAATACAGTCTCCTGCCATGTCAACAATACGTTGCCAAATTCTTGGAAGACCGCGGACACCATCTACAGCAGCAATTCAGGATATCTCTCTCACTGATCAATCTAAAGCTCCTCGGATGTCAACTTTTGATTGAAAGCGAATGTCTCGCTTCGACCCAACTTGCAATAGTTCAATATGGTAGGACATCTCTCCCACAGGCTTCTTGTAATGCCTTAATGCACTGAGTTGCATGTTTTTCTCTTGCAACTTGGATTTTTATGAAGCACCTTTGTTCGTACCTTTAGAGCTATATTGTTTGCTGCAAATTAGAAACAGCCACTATATTTAGAAAATATGATTGCTTCGAGACTTTCAGTACTGCAAATTTATGAAACAATCGCTGTTCTATTAAGCAGTACAAGATTTCAATGGTCACCGCAAGGAGCACTGATTTACAGCATTGTTGTCATTACTTATCGAATGCTCTAATATTACCGTTTCTCTTAGCATAATTCATGGTTTTCTTCACCTATTATAATACATTACAATAATTATTCTAATTATTGATTAGAAACAAAGATACTCTTTTAAATTATGGCTTGTGGTATAATTTAAAGCTTGACATTTGAAGGAAATCGTCATAGTGACTTGCTGTTGGAGAAAAGACAAAATAAGGGTTTTCAATGTCGGAGAAAGAGATTGAAATGAAAGCAGCAATAGATTAACTTCAGCTATCGAAAATCGAATCAATTAAGTATTAATACATATCCAAATAATGCTACATTACAGGGTCTCCTATAAAGCCTTCTATGCCAGTATGCCAGGTTCCGCGAACAGAAACCATTGGATGATGGCGTATGAACAACAGAAAATTCATTCAATAAATTCATTTCTACCTTCACACAAGAGCCTGAATATTCCCTCCATCAAAGTTCTGACACAATGGGCACCGCTTTAGTAAGTTCTGATACACTCTTTGAAATTCGTTCTGTATAGTTCTAGCTATTGCAGTCCGAACATAGTCTCTCAGTTCTTCTATTGCATGCGGATTATTTTCGTGCACTTTCTTTTTCAGTGTTCCCCACATAAAAATCACACGCACTTAAATCAGTCGATCTCTTAGGCCACAATCCATTTAGGCCTATATTGTTTTTTTTTATCGAAAACATCTCTTGTTGAATTGAATTAGCTTTACTTCCTTTCGAACTTCCTTTTATACTGTTATAACTTATATATTTATTTGCATAAGTCTTAAATAAATATGCGCTGTTCTAAATTCGATGGTGTTTGGATAAACGGAGATAAGTCATAAAAATGAGTTTTGAGTTAAATAAAAATTAAACATCGGATTCATATTGCAAATAATTTACTACGCAAATGAAATACAAGAAATGATAGTATTCTTTTGTTTTTACACACCCGTTTGTAAAATTTAACTTATGTATTTCGGGAAACAAAACTCCATTTCCGCAAAAAGTAACTTAACCCTCTTTACCCGAACATCATCGGATTGTAGCGCACCATTCTGTACCGTACGATATTGCATTTCCAACACGTTTCTCTGGAATAAAGTTCATGATGTCTTACACTCGTGATGTATGATTCACCGCTTACCAATTCGTCCATCATCTCTCCTTCTGTCGATACAAACAGCAGAAATGTCGGGGTGCTTATAAATAGGAAGGAACATTAATATGTTTAGAAGGAAATTATTAGTAAGATGCGTATGTTTAGCCAACTGTCCGAAGAGTTTAACACAAATAATACATCACTCATGAGGCAACTAAGCTAGGAGATAATGGGGTAGGGTGGCCAGCTCCTTTCCTCCTAAGATGGGTACACTAATTTTAATATTTTCTTAGCCTTGTTAGATAATTCACTTTTAGTCTATGCGAAAAGAAAAACTACATAGTCATTTACATAGAGGAAGAGGTACAAATATGGAATACCATTTTTTTTTCGTTTTGGACCTACATGCTTTGAATACTGAACGTAAATATTATCGTCCTGTTTATTGCGGAATGTTCCTGTAAATGGTACACTGGACTTAGAAGTTCGTAAGATGTTATAAAGAGTTTGAAAAAAAAATCCTCAAAATCTAATATATTTCCTTGATGAAAATAGAGGTATAGATATAGAATAGCCTACTATTCACAAGTTAGAAGACTAACAAAATTGCAAAGTCAAAATGACCTCTACTAAGGAAAGCACAGAACAAGTATTCAGCATCTTCATTTAGTGTTTTTCCAACCGTAATACTGAATCCAGATGAATCGTCTCCCACGTCTTATCTAGAACTTGTTATATGGTTTCTTGCATTGCTTTTTCATTCCACTGTTTTCTAAGTTTGTTGAAAGATGAAGTTTTTCCCTCTTTCTATAGGTACCAACAATAGTAACGAAACAGAAATCCAGGGTATAAAGGTGGAATACTAATAACATTAGTACTTCATATTTGTGACACACTGATGTAAGTCATAACCTTAAAACATATCGTAATTTAAATACGAAATCAATTACATTGCTATAAACGTAGATTATTTCTCTTTAAGAATATGCATCATTAATATTTCTAACATTGAGGAATAACAATGTATATTTAAGGGAAGAATTTATCGCCAGAATTTCAAATTTCCTCGAAAATTCAATAATGATGAACGTTTGAACAGTTCAGCTTCTAACTGCAAACTATCACATTCCAGCGAAATGAGTATCAGTGCATAGTAATCTGGAAGACTTCCGCTAGAATACAACTCTACTCAGGTCGTATATCACACTATTTCATATTTGTACTTATCCCTATTTCATATTTGTGACACTTCCTCTATATAATATTATTAAGAGCTTTTCTGTATAAATTTTTAGTTAGACTTCGAGCTCTCTTCGGATAAATAAAAAAATAATCATTAAAAACTGAAGTTAAAAATACATACATCACTTGAAAGAAATGTGTTTCTCGGAATAGCAATGGCAATAATTTATTCTTCAGTTATTGTCTTTTATTAAATACTTCAGAGAGTGTTTTGGAAAGCCCTTGATTTAATTCCCAGTATTCTCAGTAAATTTAAGAGAGCAGTGTATTATGATAATAAAACTATTGAAAGAATTTTAGTTTTGTTCTTTAAATATGCAGAAATTTGATCCGAACACAATGTAACTTTTCCTCTGCAAGGGAATTTCACATTGTTACATTTGTTCAGATCAAATTTCTGCACGTTTAAAGGACAAAACTAAAATTCTTTCAATCATTTATTACCATAATACATTGCTCTCTTAACACTTACTGAGCAAATTCTGAACTAAATCAATGGATTTCTCAAAATACGCTCTGAAACGATTCATATAACAATTTGTTTATATCGAAAAGGAAGCAAAAAAACGAGTAAAATTGTATTAAGCTTTCTTGTTTCAAATATCTCAAATAATAATCTCCTGAGCTTAATGACATTACTTATGGTTAACCCTGTGTATATGTGATCTTCGTACTTTAAGGATTGTGGGCCTACATTTGTTGAACCAACATTATCATATCCACATATAGATAGACGCATTAATCACACGGCAAAAACGGCGCGAAGCTCTAGAAAAGTCAATGTCATGTTACATACACTCAAGTACCCACTGAAGGGAGTCAAATTAACATATCTGTATTCAAAATCGAGCTCAGTTCCGCTGTATATATCCTTGGATACACTATGAATTTATAATTATTCTCCTTGATATGTATTTAATCATGACTTAACATAAAATATGAAGCAAATCACGAAAGTATTAATTTCACGGTTAATTTGTTTTCGATAAACATGGACATATATGATAGTGGCAAATGCATTTGTGAAATTCAGTCAAGCATTTAATTTGATTTTGTTTCCCATTCCACAGTTATTAACTGTGGGCGATAATTCAGTTTAAACATCTACATAATTCAACAGTACAACTAACCGTTAAATCACCTCAAATCCGCCTATTCCCAAAGTATAATACTCTAATATTGATAAACTACAAATACTGGTTTGCCACTACAATGGATCTTGAAGTACTCTAAATATTTTCATTAATTACTTACATATTAGACGGAATTGTTGGAGGATCTTGTCATAAATCGTGCTTTCCAGGATATAATCATATTCATAAATTGGATTCTCTTCTATTAACTGTGCACTCACATACAGTGTGTTTTCAATATTATACATTCAGATTCTGAAGTCCTACGGGAAAAAATAATTTAAAATTTGAACTTAAATTACACGGGAGGGTAAATAAAAATATATAGAACATTTCAATGTAAAAACTACGGACCGTACTTTGTTCATAGAGGTTACAAGCTGAAGTATTACTGAAGTTTTTATAGTAGTAGACGTCCCACGTGAATCTAGCAAATGAAATACTTGACTGACTGCTCACGCGAATCTTGTTTGGTAAAACTAGGGGAACAAAACATGAACTACTTTACCAATTACACTAATATTTATAACTCAAATTGTTTACACTATGTATACTGGAATACACTATTTTTACTATTTACACTATTATAAAGAATGCAGGACTGCATAAATCAAACATTATTTACACTATTATGTCCTGTGTTGTATATTGTAATACACGGTATTTTATTTCATAATACTATAGTCTATTTATTTTGTAAAATAGTGTTGTGTTGTTCAGTCAATTGCCCGAAGAAAGGATTGAACATCATAAGTGACACTAATAAGGCATCACTCGTGAGGCAACTAAGGCAGGAGATCATGGGTTTAGGGTGCCTAGTTGTCAGCTTACATCGCTGGCAAGTAACATGTTAGTGTACAATAGTGTTAATGATATTTTATCAACAGTTATCTCACTAGAGGTTTCGATTTAGCCTATCTAGAGAAAATCAAAACTCGAGTGGGATTTAATTGACTATTACACGATTAGAAGAAAGTATTTAAAGATTATAAGTAACGAAGTACTCCAATGCAATAAAATATTAATTGACTTACGAAGATACAACTGTCTTCAAATGTATTATTGTACCATCTCAACATTAAAAATATTACGCTAGGTGGCAGTAGTGTGTTATGATTAGCTGTTTTCTTGTTATCAGTTATGCCAACTTTAGACGGTTACTAGTCAAGAAGGCTTTGTTGATTCAGTTTCATTTTTATTAAAACAATTGCATTCCACTTCAATTATCCGGATCCCAATAATCAACCTCACTTGACAGATGATTTTCAATAAATCTTAATATTAAACAATCTCTGATACGTGACTATCCATAACGTCATACAGTAGAAGGTATAACATAACCTAAATTGTAAAAAAAAAAAGTGTTAGAAAAGTTTTAATTAGGGATGATGAAATAAACAAAAGTTAAGGATGATGAAATAAAAAATAAACATGAATAATTATTTTAAAAGGAATAATATTATTGAAGGTACAATTTTCAAATTTTAATGTTTTTAGTGGTTGGTGATTCTACTAATGTTATATTGGACATGTGCGTAAATGAAGTGAAACTCGTTGATGTACATGGTTATTCCTCAACTTATTCAGGATTTCCGAATGGTGCTCTCTATTTATTTGTAAATAGGGTTTCAGGGAAGATGCATAGCTATGACCAGTGATCTTTATTAATTCTTGTTCTTGAATGCCAATGCGAGTCATATTTGAAACTGCTGTGCATCGACTGGAGTGGTTTGTAATTTTCTGTTTTTTTTTTTTTTTTTTTTTTTGACGTCCAAACCAGTGCAGTTTGAAATGTTGGCAAACAAAGAAACAAATGCTAGGGTAGTGATAAAAATAAACAAATGCTAGGAAAAAGATAAAACTAAACAAATGCTAGAGACGCGATAAAATTGTGCTATATGCAGCCATGATTGGTTGAAAGACGTCCTTTCTTACCGTTTTATTGGTCAAAAGTAGTATGACGTAGTAAAAGTGTAATAGTCAATGTAAACCTGCATTCTCTATGATAATGTAAATAATTCTAGTGCATTTAATGTAAAGGGACTGTTAGACATTGACTACTCTCAAAAGAAGATTGCCAAAAAGACTGCTTTTCGTGTCTAGAATGTGATCTTTCTTCAAATACAATAACTTCCGTAGAATATAATTTTTAATTTTGTTATTACTAAATTGTAAAACTATAAAAATTTGTAAAAATTGTAATTGTAATATTGTAAAATGTTGACATGTTCCACATCTTAAAGCTTCATTGCTCATGTAAGATCTATGGAATAAAATGAATGAATGAATGAATGAATGAATGAATGAATGAATGAACGACTAATCTTAGCTCCGTATGCCTTGGACTAATATACGCTACTATCTCTATTGATAACTAGAGCAAAAGGACATCAAAGGGGTAATATGGCGCAGTACACAGATTAATTAATAGTTATACACGGAATGAAAATATGCATTTTAAACATATAAGAAATTCGAAATTTTAAGTTGACCTTTGAATTTAAAAATATGGATATTCTCAATATGTATAATTTTCTTTCGGAAGGAAGTCATATTAAGGTGGGTGCTCCTGTTATGGCCATGTTCCTGATATGGCCACCCCCCTATTGTGAGTTAGTTAACCAAAAAATCCGCTAAATTGTAGCAGCATCCAATGAAAGGGCATCCTGGTATGTCACTTGATCGTTTTCCATCCAGTCAGGATGAGCAATATGGCGTCAGTTGCCTGTTTTGCGGTTTTCATGTGACCTCTTCTTATTTTTCTCTGGTAAGTCTCCTTTGTTTTATGCAAGTTTTTCAAAGACTTGTTTCATGAAAACCATCGTACTCCATTCAGTTTTTAATGTTCTGTTGATTGATGGCGTATCTTTTACGAGTTCATAATCTAACGATTTTCGTGAAACCTTGCCTGCTCCTGATATGGCCATATCAAATGCACCATGGCCTGATCCTGATATGGCCATATCAAATGCACCATGGCCATATCAAATGCACCATGGCCATATCAAGTCCATTTCACTTTTATTTTTTCACCTGACAAATTTACATGCCTTATAGCTGGGATTACGCAAAAATTTTGTCTTTTAAGAAAAACAACTTAATTTTTTATGGAAAAACCTGTTTTGACTACAATTTTGAATTATAAAAAAGATTATTAAGTGTCATTTTTATTCATTTTACACCAAAATTATTTAATTTTAACACAACTGCGCTATCAAACTGAAAACAATCACGATTTGTAGAACATGGAACAAGGGTGGCCATATCATGTGCACATGTTCCTGATATGGCCACTAGGTAGACTTTTGGAATTTGGGACTTTTTGGACAATTAAAGCTATTTTTATGGGGAAAGGAAATTGTTTTAATAAAGTCCATTAGACTGAGAACGAGTAAGAAAAAAGTGGTTTACATTTTCTCTTCAAAATGGCGTCTAGAAAAATACTCAAACCTTAGCATGGCCACATCAGGGACATCTACCTTGCTATGTCATGTTCAGGAAGGCACAGAAAATTAAATTTCACTAAAAGACATTGTATTCAAGCATTTATATTATGGCCTAAAATAAAGTATGTCGAAGGCTTAATAAGATGCATTTGCAGCTCAATAAGGTAAAATTATTGGCGGTATTGTTAATTGTCACTTCAAGTGTTGCTGAAGAAAACTGTGAAGGACAAGTAGTTAAAATAGTAGAAGATCACTTGATATTCTAGAAAAATAATTTCTCGTAGAGCATAATTTTTGTTAATGTCAGGGCTAATGAGAAAGCAGTATGCTAACTTTATCAAGACGAATTTCACAAAGATCCACCATCAGAAGTTACAATTTTACTCTTTGTGAGTACATTCAGGCGAAATGGACTCAGATTGTCTGCGCAAAGGAAGAAGTGGAAGGAGAAAAACAGCTACAGAAAATACACATATGTGAAATCGGACGGAAAATGAAAATTTACTTAACAATTTTTAATTTTCATTATATTATTTATATAATCAAAATAGAGAGAGATAGATATTTTTGAGAAATATGACATCCCTAGGTCTAATAGTTTTCTTACAAAAATTCGCCCAATTTACCGTATATGAAGAAAATTTCATTCTTTATGCAGCCATAGCTGCTGAACTCTTCAAAATTGAAATTTCAACAATACCTCATTTTAAAGCTCTTATCTTTCCGAACATACTGATTTGTAAAACATATTTATTGTTGTGGAAGATTAGGACAGAGTCGATTTAATTCGTATATGAATTATTTCCCCATAAATAAAATGAACACTAAAAATATGGCAATATTGCAAACTTTAAGGACTAATTAATGCAGCTTTCAGATTTTTTATTCAAGGCATGTGAACATGTAAATCATCTCGAGACTCCTTGCAGCTCATTACACAACCCCCAATTTGGAAACCACTGCTCTAGAAAAACTAATCTGCCGTCATGCTAGCAGTGCAGAAAAATTCTTGCTTAACATCGCGTACAGAATCGAATCTAACTTGGGAATTGAGCATAGCTAATATAATTTAACTAAATCATTTTTTTTTACAAGAACAATTCTTGATGTATCGTCGAAATTAAAATTGATGCAATTTATTCAGAAGGAGAGAAATATCAGTTGATGTTTTTATTTTTTGCTGTTTTCCGTGGGGATGTCTATGAAGCATCGATATATCTATGTATGCCACTGTTAAAAATTAATATATAAAATGATACTTGCACATTTATGAAAATCGTACTCTCAGCTATAATAAGAACTTTTGTCGTTTCAAGTTTATGCCCTTTCACACTGGCGACTTTTACTGAAAACGATGCATTTAACGCATTGAAACAAGAAAAGTAATGGACTTAAACGAGAACAAACTTCACAGAGTAAAGTAGGTTATCTCTTATCCCTTTATACATATCACTTTCTTTCTAGGAAGTACAAATTTGTAAGATTTTTTGGCGTCTGATTTCACATGGAATGTCCCATATGGGTTTGGTGTTTGTGTTTTCTCCTAAGAAAAGCCAGCGACGGATAGAGGAATAGTTAAATTTGAAGAGCGGACTTGTCCATGAATTCGCACCACCAACACTAAACTTGGTTACATCATTTTTTCCTCTTTAGGATTGCAATTTCTTGAATAATTATGTTCTCTACATTCCTGTTATCCATTTGAATTAGAATATGTCTGCAGAAATAAATGCTGAATAATTACGACTAACGTAACATCATGTGGTAATCATCATGCCAATAAATATGTCTTTGTTTTGCTATTGTAGAATTTAACAAAAATATTAGATTTTCTTCCGTGAAATTTCAACGTCTGTTTATTAACTACTTCCAAGAAGTTAGAGATACGCGCACTACGATGAAACTCGATAAGGTTGGTTTATCAATCTTAGAAACTGAGCAAATACAATAATTATATTTCTCCCAGTTCCATTATCGAAATAAAAGTATTTTCCTTTTAAGAAATCTGAGCTTTAGAAAGACAAATGTTGCGAAAGTATTCATTTTGTTCTCTAAATATAAGTATGATATAGACATATTTCTGAATAAAGATGCAGTTATATGAATAAATACTTCTAATATTTTTAAATCGAAGTAACATTTTTTCGGAATATCATATTTTAATGTGTTTTAAAATGTTGTATGAAACTTGCAATTTGAGAATAAATGAAGGATTCACAACCATAGTGGGCCAAGGGCATTTACTGATACCGTAGAAAACAAGAGTTAAAATGAAGTTATTACCATAATTCAATGGAAACATATAGCAAGCATGCACATTAAAACTAAAAGACATGTCAATCTTCATTAAACTATGGTATTCACTTTAACCCTTGCTTTCTCCATTTTTAAGAAATGGCGCTTGGCCCACTATAGCTCTGAACCCTTCAAATCTGGTCTCCAGAAATTGTCAAATGTATTTATGTTTACTAGATTGAAGTTTCCTTTATCATTGTCAATTAACTGATGTTGTTGATCTTCGGCTAGGAATGTGTCGGATACCGTGTACATTATATACCCAACGCAGATTTGCGCCAACGACATTATATAGAAAACAATATAGTATATTATCCAAGCGTTAACGTTGTACCAATAAAAGATTTTAAATGGAAAAAATGTGTCTATTTATTTACTAAATTCTTTACATTGTGTCCTTCCAGATAGATTAATTAGTGATATAATGTTCTATCTACTTCATCACATGTAATTTAGAAAATCAGAAGCTGAAGATCTAGGGTGTAAGTAATGGTAACCCGCAATGTATACATCGCTCAAGTATCACCCGACCATTCTGTTCGTGGAACGGCAGTTGATTGTACTAATACATAGCGCGCCGCTATACCTGTCACCTGTACAGTACGATCGCTTTCTTATTCTAGTCACAGACTATGTCTTTCTCTCTAGCATAGAGTAACAACATAAGATCACAGCGTCGCTGTTTATGTTCCACATACAAAATGGTCACCTAGTAGTGTTGGACTCTATTGACAGACAGAATATGAAATTTCGTATTCTAAATCGTTTCTGCTATAGGCATGGGGACAAGGATTTTCATGATTCACGATTTGTAGAGTGCAACTACAAAAATTTTCATATTTAATAATGTTCTGGTAAAATGGTTTATTTAGTCTAATAAAAATTTCCACGTTTGTTTCGTATTTTACACGACTTTTCCCTTCCTATTAATATTAATATTAATATTAATGTTTTTCCAAGTATTATAAGGGGATTTAATAGAGATGTTTTCCAGGAAATACTCGACACCGCAATGCCACAAGATAAGTGAAGTTTCCAAACTCCCTTTTGCATTCATTGAACTCATACAGTAAATGAATTCGAGGATCTAAAACAAAATAAGTGGTTCCTATTACACCTGTGCTCATTCTTTCGAATCCAGTGAATGTCTTATCATTGTTAAGTCTATTTATATGGTGTAAATTAAAATTTCTAACGAGGTTTAAACATAAATTCTGCTGTCTGCTTAATTTCTCCACTTGCATTTTTGGTTTTCCATTCTAAGAAACAGTATTAATTGATAGAAGACGCAATATTTTGCCAGAAAATATAGAAAAATTACTTGTGTTCTATTGTAAGCAGTGTTGAGTGAGTCAATGTAAGAACTATCTCTCTTTTCTCCCCCCCCCCCCACTCTCACTCTTCAGTGTAAATAAATTGAATTACCAAGTTCTTGCATTCAGGAAAGGGGTTAATGATGCTGATAAACTATTTAATTATTAAGATTTATTGTACTTTATTTAACAAAATTATACAGTGAAAAATATTGACTACCATAGTAGAATTAAAATTACTTTTGACTTCTGACACCTGGTTAGCCGTGTGGTTTACGGTCGCTAGCTGCGTGGATTACGAGTTGTTTTCATGGCAACCAAGGTTAACCTTTGAATAGCCAATCACTATTTGACGACCCCTGCTCTCTTCGCCCAAGCTTGCGGGCAGTGCTGCCACATTATCGAACGTATCACTAACTGACTTACTGAGTGGCTCCTAGCAGTAGCAGCAGCTCGGCAACGTTGCAATGACAGCAGACCCGTAAGCCACGTGTCTATCGAGCAGTCAGAAGTAGAAAAATACATTACTTCCAATATGAAGCCTTATGTTTTTATAAATAATGATGAAAACCTGCTCCAAATGGTTTAGGACCGAAAATATTTTAGCAGTGAAATTTGTATTTCATAGTTTCATATTTTTCCAAAATAAATTTCATAACTTGGTAAAATTATCTTCATATTGAGCCGGTCGCTAGTCATAACTTATAATTGAAGACCTTTCCGGAAGAAGGATGTATCGTAAAATTCTTAAAATATGTGATGTACGTGGGAAAAAGTAATTTTAAAGCATTTATTCATAACAGTGAATTATTGCATTCAATAGCGGAATAAACTTGCATTCTTGTGTAGTCAAATAATGGTTGTTGTAGTAGATACAGGCTTAATTGAATATGCTCTTGAAATAATTTTCCTTCATCCTGAAACATGAATTACATTTTTGTTGGTTATATCCTTATTCTGAGGAGATCATAAATTGCAAACATAAGAGCATTGTCTTGTCTTTCAAGCAGCATTTTTCTGCCACCTGCTAACACATGGACTGTAGACAGCGACAAATGTCCAAAAACCGTGGACAATTTTTTATAGTTACTAGGAGCCTTCCGGGGCTCTTACACTAAAGTGGACGGGAGACTCTGCCCGTTGATTCTCATTTTAGAAAAGAAAAAAGTACCTCGATTTTGGCAGTTATTTGATATTTTTCGAGCTCTATTGATCATATGCTTGCAGGTACAGAGTTGTTCCTTACACTCCAGCTAAGAGTTCCAGGACCTCTCTGCCCTAGACATATCAGCTTTCTTCCGACTGCACATTAGGCAGAGTGAAGGCGGTGAGAAACTTGGCGGAATGGTCGTTGGTATTCGGGATTTATAATTTGATGCTACCGCGTCTGATGTGGGCACCACGTTCGTCGATAGCGTCATTATATACAGCAACTTTGATAAGTAACTTCTTTTTTTTTATTTGCATGGCTTTAGTGTCCATATGCTTGTGGCTAAAGAGTTTTTCCTTGGACTGCAGTTAGAATACTATAACTACTCTGCTCTACATACATCAGGTGTCTTCCCGCTCATTTGGCGAAATAATGGAGAGGAGAATGTTCGCGAAACTTGGGCTATTATTTAGCCTATTAATTATTTTTATTATTATAACGGAATATTCCCTATTAGAAACACAAAATGGTTTCCGCTATGGAAGACCATGCTTAAGTTGTATTTTCACAGCAACATTGATTATTGACAATAGACAAAAAAAAATTACCCTCCTACTATTTTGCCTAGCCTCCGGTGTAGCTCAGTCGGCTAAGGAGCTTGACTCCAGATTCGGAGTTGCGCTTGGGCGCGGGTTCAATCCCCGCTTAGGCTGATTACCTGGTTGGGTTTTTTCCGAGGTTTTCCCCAAACATAAGGCAAATTTCAGATAATCTATGGCGAATCCTCGGTCTCATCTCACCAAATATCATCTCGCTATCACCAATCTCATCGACGCTAAATAACCTCGTAGTTGATACAGCATCGTCAAATAACCAAGTAAAAAAAGCTATTTTGCCCAGTAGTCTTCATTGGGAACAAAAAGGCTATTGACAACATTGATAGAGAAATCTTATGAAAAATAGGTTGAAAGGGGTTTTCCAAGACATTCTATAAGAGCTATACAAAGCCTATACTAAATAAAGCAAATATAATAAAAGGTGGAAACCAAAAATTAAAACGGAGAATGTCAATTATTTTTTAAGTAGTCGCGCGGGGTGTTGTTAATATCCCAGTCACATATACGGAGTTGTTAACTGCATATTGAGTAAGCCTGTACTTCTGAAACTTTCAGTACCTTTCTTAGAATTGGTAAGGCAACAATAACCGTAAACACATTTTAAATCGGAATAATTCTCATACTCGAGATAACGATTTAAGTGGCGTGGGGTGACGAAGTGTTACAACAGTGATGTCAACGAGAGCGCAAGTGTGCCTCACTGCCCATATGCGCTGTTCAGAGCAGGTAGGGCACGCAGGTACAAGTCATTGGTGAACACAAGAGTTGTACATTACACATTGACGAAGAAGTTATTCAATAAGACGTTTCAGATTGACTGGACTCTTGATTGTTTGGTATGTGGAAATTATTTAGTTACGAAGAGAAGCAGTTTTAAACGCCTGAAATTATTAGTCGATCTACAGAATGATATTTCAAGTTTGGTTGTCTTTAGATGTACTGTAGAACTTCTACCTAACAGACTTGTATTTAAGTTTACAGAATGAATTACAAAGAAAAGGGAGTGTTGCTAATAGCGTAGACGCGTTAGATGTCATTTACGAGTTTCAGGTCCAAAATTTACCGAATTCGACTTTTATCTAACATGTTGTTTTTTTGCATTCACTACCATTCTGTAATAAGGACATGCTAAGTCTAAGTATAAGCTTAAGTTTTTTTTTTAAATTATACAAGTATTTATTTCAGTAGTTATTATTATGTTGCAACCCTAGGCCTATATAGTTTCTTTGCTGTCTTGAAAAAATTTACTTCACTGGACTTCAGGTCTTCCGTTAGAAAGTATTGATATCATCAATGATGCACTACTAAAGACACAGTATGATCGTAAATTTCTTCCAGCATTTTACAAAGCATTGTATTGTACTCGCGGATACGAATATTTACGGCGCAATTTATTTTTGTATTTGACAGTACGTACGTATTTGACGAATTGTTCTCATTTGTAAATCTCACAAAATCATGACTAAGATCAAGATTATCAGGTGATAATATACGGACTATGCTATATCTTGCTGCAGGAAACATTTCATCCCACGTAAGAAGGCTCGTGTTGGCAAAAAGCAAAAAATGCACTTCTGAATTAGGCGAGAATTCAGAAATTCAAATTTGTTTATAGAAGTGCGATGCTCATTAAGCACGTGATTATGTAATAGTTTCATAAAAATTAATTAGATAGACCTTATTATCTAAACTGCTTAAGTCAAAGAGAATATGTCTTTATTATTTGTTGTAGGCCTATTATTTCATTTTACCATATGCAGAATGTCCCATGATGTATTTTCTTCTTGTATAAATTTAAAACAGAAAAAACAGCGTTTATGTAATAATTGAATTATTATTATCTATACTAATAATAAATGTGTAACCAACATTTTTCTGGTAATTTTCGCTTTTCCAAAAATAATTGGTTCCAATTTCCGCTCTATTTTCAGCTCCATCTTCGCTCAAATTTCCTATATTTTCCGTTCTATTTTCCGTCTATACTCCACTCTAATTCCCCTCCGCTATAGTTTCGCTCTAATTTCCGCCCCAATTTGTTTCAAAATTCCGCTTTAATTGCTGTCAATTTTCATCTATAATTTCCTTTTATTTTCTGTCATAATTTTCCTCTTTTTTCGTTATAATTTCGTTCTTTTTCCGTTCTAATTTCTTTCTATTTTCCGCTCTAATTTCCCTCTACATTTCGCTCTAATTTTCTCTATTTTGTTCTCAAATTTCGCGCTATATTCCGCGCTAATTTCCTCCTACATTCTGTTATAATTTCCCTCTAATTTTCTGCTCAAAATTCGCTCCAATTTCAGCTCTAATTTCGCTCTAATTTCCGCTCTAAATTCGCTCCAATTTCCGCTCTACTTTCGCTCAAATTTCCTCTCTAGTTTCGCTCTACTTTCCGCTCAAATTTCCATCGATATTGCGTTCTTATTTTCCCCTATTTTCCGATCTAATTTCCCCTATTTTACACCCTCGTTTAACTCTATTTTCCACTCTAGTTTCACTATATCTTTCGCTGTAATTTCTATCTACTCTCCCCTCTACATTCCCTATAATTTCCGCTCTAATTTTGTTCTATTTTCCGTTCTAATTTTGCTCTGATTTCAGCTCCAAAATTCGCTGTATTTTCCGAATTAAATTTCCCTCTAATTTCATCTCTAATTTTATTCTATTTTCTCCTCTAATTTCCCTCTACCTTCCGCTCTAGTGTCACTCTGTTTTCCGCTCTAGTATCGTTCTGTTTTCCTCTCTAATTCACTCTATATTTCGATCTAATTAGGGTCAAATTTTCGCTCTACTTTCAATGTGTTTTACGTTCTAATTCCCCCTTTTGCCTCTCTAATTTTGTGCTATTTTCGGTCTTATTTCGCACTAAATTCCGCTCTATTTTTTCCTCTCTTTTTCGCTCTATTTGCGCTCAATTTTCCATCTAATTGGGCTCAAATTTCCGTCCTAGTTTCGCTCTATTCTCCGCTCTAGTTTCACACTATTTTGCGCTCTGATTACCCTCTATTTTAGCTCTATTTTCCATTCTCAATTTCGCTCTAAACTCTGCTCTTATTTCCATCCCTTTGCCGGTCTACTTGCGCCCTGAATTTTCGCTCTAGTTTCGCTTAATTTTCCGCTCTAATTGTACACAATCTTCTGCTCTAATTTTTCTCTATTTTCCGCTCTAATTTACCGTTATTTCGCACTAATTTCCCTATATTTTCTGCTCTATTTTCATTCCAATTTCGCTCTAATTTCCCACTATTTCCCGCTACAATTTCCCTCGATTTTCTGCTCTAGTTTCGCAATAATTTCCTCTCTAATTTCCCTCTATTTCCCGCTTCAATTTCGATCCGTTTTCAGCTCTAATTTCTATCTACATTCCGTTCTAACTTCCCTCCAGTATTTTTCCCTATAATGTCCATCTATTTTCCGAACTAAATTCCTCCTTATTAAGCATGATGATAGAGATATTCCGATAATCAACATAATGTAATATAATCTAATTTTTATTTACAGTTCAGTCTAAATGACATATCTTAGTTTAAAATCAATAACACTTACAAAAGTAAATGATCATTGCATATTATAACATTGCAATGGAAACGTTTTCGCCCTTGGGCATCATCAGGCATTTTACTCACAATATGTTATACAATTTTTACTATACATATATTAGCTGTGAAATACGTACCAGATAATTTATATTTACAATCATGTGTGTATTAATAAACAACTATTTACATGGTTAACTTTATGGTAAGTAACAATCTGAAAATTTAAATGTATACAGATATTAAAATTATATGTGATAAAATTGTAACTAAAATGTAATATTGATCTTATATTTCTTAATTATAAAATTGTCATCATTAAAACAACATAATGAAATCATATGATTCCTCTGAAACTTTATAACAGGTCAATATATTTTTCTAGTTGAATGTTTGTAGTGCGAGTATTGATCTCACTGGTTTGGCAATCCATTCAATAGTGGAATCCATTAATTAAGTTCATATATACTGCATTAGGTTATGTGTGTTGACCTTTTTGTATTTATACTAAAATCAAATTGTAAAATTACCTTCCGTTGTGAAACAAAATACTTGTAAAGAACACAGAATTTAATTTATAAATCAGCTTGTGTACGGGATTCCCATTTTGATGCTAACGTGTCCGAAGTATGTCAAGAGGGAATACAACACCGCAACCCGTCCCTCGATTTCCCCATTATTTCCCGAGATGAAAAACTGAAACCTTTTAGGTAGTCAGAAACAAGTTTAGAAATATGTGCAACGTATTTTCTCGATTTTATTGATGATAACTGATAAATATGCGAGAATGCTACAGTGAAATGAGTGGGTCTCTGAGACGCTTCGTTTTGCTTGTGTAGAGAAAAGTCCGTTTTGGAGAGAAAAAAATGACCATTTTTTTAACGTCTTCCGGCCTCTATCGTCCATATGCCTGAGCGCAGAGGATTGTCTTTTGCGCTACAGATAGAGTTCGAAGAGCTCTATTCGCCGCTCTTATCAGTATTGTTCTCACTGCACATATGGCGGAGTTATGCCGGTGAGAAAGTTGGCGGTATAGACGGTATTTTTTCTCGAAAGTCAGCTTGTGTTCGGGATTCCCATTTTGTTGCTATCATGTCCGAAGTATGTCAAGGGGAAATACAAAACAGCATCCTGTTACTCGATTTCGCCATTATTTCCAGAGTTTAGAGACTTAAAACATTTTGGTATTCAGAAACAAGTTCAGAAAGAAGTGCAACGGATTTTCTCGATTTTATTGGTGATTACTAGTAAACATATTAGGATGCTACAGTGAAAAGAGTGGGTCTCTGAGACTTTTCGTTCCGCTTGTGTAGAGAAAAGTCTGTTTTGGGAAGTCAAAATGTACATTTATTTTAAATTTGCCGGCCTACAGTTAGAATTTGAGGAGCTCTATTCGCTGCACTTATCAGCTTTGTTCTCACTACACATATGGCGGAATTATGGCGGCGAGAATGTTGTCGGAATAGAGGTATTATTTTCTCGAAAAAGACCTTGTTTCGGGATTCGCACTTCGTTACTATCGCGTCCGAAGTATGATGAGGGGGAATGAATCACAGCATCCCGTTCCTGGATTTCGCCATTATTTCCGGAGATTAGGGACTGAAACCTTTTAGGTAGTCAGAAACAAGTTTATAAAATAGTCCGACGGATTTGCTCGATTTTATTGCTGATTGTTAGTGAACATGCAGGGATGCTACAGTTAAAAGGGCGGGCCTCTGACCCGCCCCGTTCTCCTTGTGTAGAAAAAAAATTTTTTTGGAAGGTCAAAATTACCATTTTTTGAAACTTTGCCGGCCTCTCCTGTCCAAACGCACGGGAATAGAGAGTTGTCCTGTATACTAAGGATAGAGTTCGAGGAGCTCTATTCATCGCACTCATCGGCTATGTTCTTGTTTAAACCCTTCCCATTTTTTCTAGAAAATCAGCTTGTGTTCGCGACTCCCGTTTTGATGCAACCGTGTAAGAAGTAAGTCAAGTGAGAATTCAGGGTCGCATCCTGATCCTCGGTATGGCCATTATTATTGGAATTAGAGGCTGCAATATTTCAGGTACCCAAAAAATAAGGCTAGAAAAAAGTGCAACGGATTTGCTGGATTTTAGCGGTGATTATTAGTGAACATGCAGGGATACTACAGTTACAAGGGCAGGCCTCTGAGCCGCTCCGTTCTCCTTGTGTAGAGAATAATCTTTTTTGTGAGGTTAAAATGGCAATTTTTTTTATTTTGCCGGCATCTCCTCTCCAAACGCACGGGAATAGGGAGTTGTTCTTTATACTAAACATAGAGTTCGAGGAGCTCTATTCAACGCACTCATCGACTTTGTTCTCAGTACATGTACTGCGGAGTTATGGCGGCAAGAATTTCAGCGGAATTGTTGTTTTTAAATCCTTCCCATTTTTTTCTCGAAAATCAGCTTGCGTGGGCGAATCCCATTTTGATGCTATCGTGTAAGAATATAGTCAAGAGGGAAATCAGGGCCGCATCCCATTCCTCGGTATGGCCATTATTTCCGGAATTAGAGAATGCAATATTTTAAGTACCTGAAAAATAAGGCTAGAAAAAAGTGCAAGGCATATTCTGGATTTTAGAGGTGATTATTAGTGAACATGCAGGGATGCTTGAGTTAAAAGGCCTGGGCTCTGAGCAGCCCCGTTCTCCTTTTGTAGAGAATTTTTTTTTGGAAGGTCAAAATGACCATTTTTTTTAAATTTGCCTTCCGTTCTTGTCCGAACGCACGGGAATAGAGAGTTGTCCTTAATACTGAGGATAGAGTTCGAGGAGCTCTATTCATCGCACTCATCGGCTTTGTTCACAGTACACGTATTGCGGAGTTATGGCGGCAAGAATGCCGGCGGAATATTTCCGGAATTAGAGACTACAATATTTTAGGTACACAAAAAGTAAGGCTAGAAAAAAGTGCGACGGATTTGCTGGATTTTAGCGGTGATTATTAGCGAACATGCAGGGATGCTGCAGTTAAAAGGGTGGGCCTCTGAGCCGTCCCGTTCTCCTTGTGTAGAAAAAAATTATTTTTTGGAAGGTCAAAATGACCATTTTTTTTTTAATTTGCCGGCCTCTCCTGTCCTAACGCACGGGAATAGAGAGTTGTCCTTAATACTAAGGATAGAGTTCGAGGAGCTCTTTTCATCGCACTCATCGGCTATGTTCTTGTTTAAACCCTTCCCATTTTTTTTTAGAAAATCAGCTTGTGTTCGCTGAAGTAAGTCAAGTGAGAATTCAGGGTCGCATCCTGATCCTCGGTATGGCCATTATTATTGGAATTAGAGGTTGGAATATTTCAGGTACCCAAAAAATAAGGCTAGAAAAAAGTGCGACGGATTTGATGGATTTTAGCGGTGATTATTAGTAAGCATGCAGGGATGCTGGAATTAAAAGGACGGGCTTCTGAGCCACCAGTTCTCCTTGTGTGTAGAATTTTTTTTTTTGATTCTCAAAATGACCATTTTTTTTAATTTTGCTGGCGTCTCCTGTCGAAACGCATGGGAATAGAGAGATGCCCGTTATACTAAAAATAGTTCGATGAGCTCTATTCAACGCACTAATCGGCTTTGTTCTCCATACACGTACTGGGGAGTTATGGCGGGAAGAATGTCGGCGGAATAGTGGTTTTAACCCTTCCCATTTATTTCACGAAAGTAAGCTTGTGTTCGCGATTCCCATTTTGATGCTATCGTCTAAGAAGTTGGTCAAGTGTGAATTCAGGGCCGCATCCCGTTCCTCGGAATGACCATTATTTCCGGAATTAGAGACTGAAATATATTAGGTAGCCAAAAGGTAAGGCTAGAAGAAAGTGAGACGGATTTGCTGGATTTTAGCGGTGATTATTAGTGGACATGCAGGGATGTCACAGTTACAAGGGCTGGATTCTGAGCCGCAACGTTCTCCTTGTGTAAGAAATTTCTTTTTTGGAAGGTCAAAATGACCATTTTTTTTTAATTTCCCGGCCTCTCCTGTCCAAACGCACAGGAATAGAGAATTATACTGTAAACTAATGCTAGAGTCCGAGCAGCTCTATTCAACGCAATCATCTGCTTTTTCTCAGTACATGTGCTGCGGAGTTATGGTGGCAAGAATGTCGGCGGAATAGTGGGTTTAAACCCTTTCTATTTTTTTCTCAAAAATGAGCTTTTGTTCGCGATTAACATTTTGATGCTATCGTGTAAGAAGTAAGAACAGGGGGAATACAGGGGCGCATTCTGCTCCTCGGTATGGTCATTATTTCCGGAATTAGAGACTGCAATATTTTAGGTGTCCAAAAAATAAGGCTAGAAAAAATTGCGAGGAATTTGCTGAATTTTAGCGGTGATTACTAGGGAACATGCAGGGATGCTACAGGTAAATGGGCGGGCCTCCTTGTGTAGAGAAATTTTTTTTGGAAGGTCAAAATGACAATGTTTTGAAATTTTGCCGGCCTTTCCTGTCCAAACGCATGGGAATAGAGAGTTGTCCTTTAAACTAAACATAGAGTCCTAGGAGCTCTATTCAACGCAATCATCGTCTTTGTTCCCAGTACACGTATTGCGGAGTTATGGCTGCAAGGGGTAATACAGGGAATTGTGGTTTAAACACTTCCCATTTTTTTTTCTCGAAAATCAGCTTGCGTTCGCGAGTCCCATTCTGATGCTATCGTGTAAGAAGTAAGTCAAGTGGGAATACACGGCCGCATCCCGCTCATCGGAATGGACATTATTTTCGGAATTAGAGACTGCAATATTTTAGGTACCCAAAACATAAGGCTATAAAAAAGTGCGACGGATTTGATGGACATTACCTGTGATAATTAGGGAAAATGCAGGGATGCTACATTTAAAAGGGCAAGTCTCTGATCCGCCCCGTTCTCCTTGTGTAGAGAAAAATCTTTTTTGGAAGGTCAAAATGACCATTTTTTTTTAATTTTGCCGGCCTTTCCTGTCCTAACGCACGGGAATAGAGAGTTGTCCTTTACACTAAACAAAGAGGCCGAGGAGCTATATTCAACGCAATCATCGGCTTTGTTCTCAGTACACGTACTGCGGAGTTATGGCTGCAAGAATGAAGGAGGAATAGTGGTTTAACGGTTCCCATTTTTTTCTCGAAAATCAACTTGTTTTCGCGATTCCCATTTTGATGCTATCGTTTAAGAAGTAAGTGAAGGGGTAATACAGGGCCGCATCCCGCTCCTCGGTAAGGCCATTATTTCCGGAATTAGAAACTGCTATATTTTAGGTCCCCAAAAATAAGGATAGAAAAATGTGCGAGGGATTTGCTGGATTTTAGCGGTGATTATTAGTGAACATGCAGGGATGCTACAGTTAAAAGGGCGGGCCTCTGAGCCGCCCCGTTTTCCTTGTGTAGAGAAAAATTTTTTTTCAAGGTCAAAATGATCGTTTTTTGAAGTTTTGCCGGTCTATCCAGACCAAATGCAAGGGAATAGAGAGTTGTCCTTTACACTAAATATAGAGTACGTGGAGCTCTAGTCAACGCACTCATCTCCTTTGTTCTCAGTACAAGTACTGCGGAACTAGGACGGCAAGAATGTCGTCCCATTTTTGTCTCGAAAAATCAGCTTGTGTTAGCGATTCCCATTTTGATGCTATCGTGTAAGAAGTAAGTCAAGGGGGAATTCAGATCCGCATCCCGTTCCTCGGTATGCCATTATTTCCGGAAATAGAGACTGCAATATTTCAGGTACCCAAAAAGTGGAGCTAAAAAAGTGCAACGGATTTGCTGGATTTTAGCGGTGATTATTAGTGAGCATGCAGGGATGCTACAGTTAAAAGTAGGGCCTCTGAGCCGCCCGTTCTCCTTGAGTGTAGAACATTTTTTTGAAGACCAAAATGACCGTTTTTTTTTTAATTTGCTGGCCTCTCCTGTCCAAACGAATTAGAATAGAAAGATGTAAATTACACTAAAAATAGTTCGATGAGATCTATTCAACGCACTCATCGGCTTTGTTCTCAGTACAAGTACTACGGATCTAGGGCGGCAGGAATGTCGTCCCATTTTTGTCTCGAAAATCAGCTTATGTTAGCGATTCCCATTTTGATGCTATCGTGTAAGAAGTCAAGCGGGAATTCAGGGCCGCATCCCGTTCCTCGGTATGGCCATTATTTCCGGAATTAGAGACTGAAATATTTTTGGTAGCCAAAAAGTAAGGCTAGAAGAAAGTGCGACGGATTTGCTGGATTTCAGCGGTGATTATTAGTAGACATGCAGGGATGCTACAGTTTCAAGGACAGGCCTCTGAGCCGCCCCGTTCTCCTTGTGTAGAGAAATTTCTTATTTGGAAGGTGAAAATGACCATTTCTTTTAATTTGCCGGCCTTTCCTGTCCAAACGCATGAGAATAGAGAATTGTACTTTAAACTAAAGATAGAGTCCGGGTTGCTCTATTAAACGCACTCATTGACTTTGTTCTCAGTACATGTACTGCGGAGTTATGGTGGCAAGAGTTTCAACGGAATAGTGGTTTTAAACCCTTCATATTTCTTTTTCTCGAAAATCAGCTTACGTTCGCGAATTCCATTTTGATGCTATCGTGTAAGAAGATTGCCAAGAGGGAATTCAGGGCCGCATCCCGCTCATCGTAGATGCCATTATTTTCGGAATTAAAGACTGCAATATTTTAGGTACCCAAGAAATAAGGCTATATAAAATTGCGACGGATTTGTTGGATATTAGCGGTGATAATTAGGGAAAATGCAGGGATGCTACAGTTAAAATGGCGAGCCTCTGAGCAGCCCCGTTCTCCTTGTGTAGAGAAAAATCTTTTTAGGAAGATCAAAATGATCATTTTTTTTTTAATTTGCCGGCCTATCTTCTGCAAACACACGGGAATAGAGACCTGTCCTTTACACTAAACATAGAGTCCTAGGAGCTCTATTCAACGCAATCATCGGCTTTGTTCTCAGTACACGTACTGCGGAGTTATGGCGGCAAGAATGTCGGCGGATGAGTGGTTTTAAATCCTTCACATTTTTTTTCTCGAAAATGAGTTTGTGTTCGCGATTTCCCTTTTGATGCTATCGTGTAAGATGTAAGTCAAGTGGGAATACACGGCCGCATCAAGCTCATCGTAATGGCCATTATTTTTGGAATTAGAGACTTCAGTATTTTAGGTACCCAAAAAATATGGCTATAAAAAAGGGCGATAGATTAGCTGGATTTAAGCGGTGATTATTAGTGAACATCCAGGGATGCTACAGTTTAAATGACGGGCCTCTGAGCCACACCGTTCTCCTTATGTAGAGAAATATCTTTCTTGGAAGGTCAAAATGACAACTTTTTTTTTGATTTGCCGGCCTCTCCTGCCCAAACGCACAGGAATAGAGAGTTGTCATTTACAATAAAGATACAGTCCGAGCAGCTCTATTCAACGCACTCATCGGATTTGTACTCAATACAAGTACACCGCAGTTATGCAGCTAGAATGTCGGCGAAATAGTAATATGAAACCCTCCCTATTTTTTTTTTATCGAAAATCAGCTTGAGCACGCGATTCCAATTTTGATGCTATCGTGTAAGACCATTGTCATTGGGAATTCAGGGCCGCACCATGTTTCTCTGTACGGCCAATATTTCCGGAATTAGAGGCTGCAATATATTGGGTTCCCAAAATATTTTCTGATTTTCATAAA